>NC_062568.1:210282064-210597064 GCF_022837055.1 Prionailurus viverrinus | reverse complement strand
ATGTCCTTGGAGGCACTGAGCCTCTCAGGGATTCACGCCTCACCCGGGCATAGGTAGGTCAGAACGGGGCCTTCGAGGTCCAACGGAGGGAAGACGACACTTTGCCCAAATAAACACATGGGTCACCAAAAGACACTCAAAGACAGACAATTAACGAGGAACAAAAGATCTGAAAAGACATTTCGCCAAAGACACGCGAATGGCCCAGAAGCGCGTGAAAAGATTCTCAACGTCTTCAGCCGTCAGAGAGACGCAAATCAAAACCACGGGAGACACCACTTGGTATCCACTGGGACAGCCGTAAGCAAAAAGTCAGAAAACAAATGTTCGGGGAGGGGGTGGGGAAACCGGGAAGCATCACACGTTGCTGGTGAGAACGTCAAATGGCGTGGCCACTCTGAAAAAGTCCAGCAGTTCCTCAGAATGTCAGGCCACGTGATGCAGCAGTGCCACTCCTAGCCACGCTCACAGCCACGTGACTCATGGCACCCCCCACCTTATTCACGATGGCCCCAAATCCACCAGCTGACGGCCGAGCAAACAGAAACACGGCACATCCCACACAATGGGGTATCACCCGGCCAAAAACAGGAAGGAAGCGGGACACGCCCTACAACGTGGATGAACCTCAGAAACACGCTAGACGGGGGCGCCTGGGGGGCTCAGTCGGTGAAGCGTCCGACTTCGGCTCAGGTCACGATCTCGCAGTTCGTGGGTTCGAGCCCCGCGTCAGGCTCTGTGCTGACAGCTCGGAGCCTGGAGCCCGCTTCGGATTCTGTGTCTCCCTCTCTCTCTGCCCCTCCCCCGCTGGCACTCTTTCTCTCTCGCTCCCAAATATTAAATAAACATTAAAAAATTAAAAAAATAAAAAACATGCTAGAGAATGAAGCCGGACACAAAAGGCCAGGTGTTATGTGGCTTCACGTACATGGAACGTCCAGAACAGGCAAATGCACAGAGTAGATTAGTGGTTGCCAGGGGCTCGGGGGAGAAAGAGTAAGGAATGACTGGTAACAAGTATGTGATTCTCACAGGGGGATGAAAATGCTCTAGAATTAGAGGCAACTCACCCCTGTGAACACACGAGAAACTACCGAATAGTAAGATTTGCAAGGACTGAACGTTGTGGTGAGTAAATAGCCATTAAAAAGATAAACTCTCAGGACAGCGACATTTCTGCAGGCAGAAGCTTGCAGCGGGGGAAGGCAGGCTGTCCGTCCTGGGTTGTGCAGAGGACCCGGCGTCTCCCGGGGCCTTGCCACCGCCCGTGACCCAGGTGCCCTCCCCCGCACATCGGAGCCCAGACCTGGCAGGCCCAGTGGGGCCGGCAGGAGGTGGGCAGGGCTGGCGGGCACTGGCGTGTTGGGGTCCGAGGAGATGACTTCGCTTGGCTTCTTGCCCTCGGGCCCCTCGGGGATCAAGTCCGGGGTGCTGTACTTCCCGTTAACGTGTTCAAACTCCTGAACCTGAGGCAGGAGACAGGGAAGGAGAGAGGGAAGTGGTCTCAGCCCAGAGCCAAGGGCCTCAGGGTGGCTGGAGGGACAGGGGGTGTCCCGGGCTTGGGATGAATGCCACCTCCCCACCGAGGCTGGCCAAGCCGAATGCACTTCTGACCACAAACCTCTACGCCAGGCCCCACCCCCACCCCAGTGTGTGCTCTGCCCCTTGACCTACCGTCCCCACCTCCAGCCTCCCCACCCCCGCCCAGAGAGGCATTCAGAGGGGTCCCTCTAGCCTGACTCAGTGCCCGGAGCCAGGCACTTGCCCTCTGCCCGCTGACCCCCAGAGGGCACACAAGGGCCATGGGGGGGCCGCCAGGAAAGGCCCAGGCAAGGCTTACTCACCCACCTTCTTCCTAACCAGTGACATGACCCCGATGCGGGTAAGCACGTGCTGCCTCGAGAGGCCCTCACGGGGCACGCCGTCCGCGAAGGTCTCTGCACCGTCAGCCCCCGGCTCACACAGGTGCCGCATGAAGAGGGACACATAGGCTCTGGGGTGGGGGGGACTGGGGCTCAGGGAGTGAGGGGCCAGCAAGGACCCTCTGAGAGGGCTGGCAGGACCCCCAGGTAACCCCCTGGCTGGAGCCATCATCCATCAACTGCCTCCCAGTCAGGCCTGCTGGGTCAGGCCCCTAGGGAAGGACTGGGGGCGGGGGGCCCAGAAGGGAGCCCCCCCATGACAGCCCTTGCCCTGGATCTGGTCTAGCAGAGGCGGCTGCTCAGGGTTTTCTGCACCTGAGCCCTGCCCACCCAAAGGCCAGACAACAGGAATCCTCCAGACAGTAAGCCAGGGCGGGAACACAAACACAGCCCGGTGGGCAGGTGCCCTCAGTGGAGCCTGCCCGCTCTGGGGTGGGCAGCCACGCCCCGGGCCACCACCTCAGCCCCTTTACCTAAACTCCTTCTCGCTCTTCCCTCGAAGGTCCCGCACCAGCCAGTGGGAGTTGAAGGCGTCCTGGGGGGGCATGCCCCAGCGCATGATGGCGTTCAGAAAGGCCTTCCGCTGCCGGGCATTGAAGCCCAGCACCTGGGCAGGCGGGGAGTGGGACGGAGGAGCAGAGAACTCAGGGATGGGCAGAGAGGCGGACGGAGGGGAGAAGCTGGGAGAAACACAGAGGAGGCAGGACCCGGAGACCCAGGGGTCTGTCCTGGCCCCACCTCTACTTGGCTGTGACGCTGGGCAGGCCCCTCGCCACCCCCCCCCCCCCCGCCTCTATCCCTACTCCATACCCCCAGAGGTGCAGTAGGGATGAGCTCTTTGTTCTGAGAAGGGGGAAGGGGAGCTGGGAAAGTGGGGTGCAGGCGGGCCCCACCTCGATATTGCCACCCACACGGGCGAGAAGAGGTGGCAGGGGCTTGTCCCTGTCGCTTTTCAGCTGCCTCCTGGATTGTCGCCGTCCACCTGGGAAGCAGACCCACCACGACACCTCACCGGAGCCCGGGGTGTCCCGACCCCCCGCATCCCTTCCAGCAACTCACCCCAGGACAGCAGGACCCCTCAGGACATCCTCCAAAGGATGGACGACTGTCCTGGTGTCCCCAGGGGACCCCAGGCTGACCAGCAGCTCCCTGACAAGTGTCTGGGCCCCAGTCCAGGGTCACCAGTCCTGAGACTCACTCTGCCCTTCTGGCCTTTCCTCAAAGTCCTCGTCCTCGTCCTCGGAGCCGATGGAATATTCAGACTGGTTATCCGAGAGCTCGTCCTGCCACTCTGTGAGGGGCCACGTGCAGAGACACAGAGTGAGCCCCCCCACGCCCAGGGCCATGCCAAGCCCCCAAAACCCAGCCCAGGGGTGAGGGACAACGAAACGAGCACGGTGTACTTCCTGGGAGCTCACTGAACCCCAACAGCCCTGCACTGTATCCTAAGGCATGACACCGTCATCATCCCTCTCTCACAGATGCGGAAACTGAGGCTTCCCCAAGGCCACACCAGGAGCAGTGGTGAAGTCACTGGACCCCTAGCCACCAAGCTTCCCAAACAGCCGGCACCCACCCCTGCTCCCAGCCCCCTTTCTCCAAGCCCCCCCCCCCCCCCCCCCCCCCCCCCCCCCCCCCCCCCGCCAGCCCTCTGACCGCCCGCACTCTCAGCGCCCACAGGCTTCTTGCCCGCCCGGGGCCACGCACCCTGGTCCTCCTGGGAGGCGTCGTTGTAGTTGACCTGCTTGCGGATGCGCTTGCCCTTGCCCAGATTGCGGGCCAGGTCCTCCTGCTGCTGCTCGTAGTGGTGCCGAAGCAGCTTCTCCCAGTAGTCGGGGTCCACGTTCTCCTCCTGCTTGATGATCTCCCGCTCCACCTCCTCCTGGACACAGGCGCAGGGCCCATGAGGGCAGGCCCCGCAGGCGCAGGCCCCGGATGCTCGGAGGTGGGACCAACAGCTCCCCCGGGAGCCTCCCAGCGGCCTCCGCCACTCCCCACCCTCCAAGAGCCCAAGATGAATCGGAAAGCCTGCCTACTCCAGGAAGCCACCTTGATCACCCCAGCCCCAACAGGTCTTCCTCCTGCCCCTGACACAGTCATTCGTTCGTTCGTTCGTTCGTTCATTCATTCATTCACTCCAAAAGTATTTCCTGGCCGTGTGCCAGGCACTGGGGTACAGAAGTGAATAAGCCGCAGCCTTGCCCTCAGGAGGCTCCTGGTTCCTGAAGGATAATTAGCACCCAGGGTCTGCATGGAGGGTGATGGGAGTTGAGGAGGAAGCGGAGGAGGAGGAAGCGGAGACGCCACCCAGGAGAGACCCAGGATTAAAAGTTTGCTGTGAGAGGAGAAGGGCGGCCGCGGCGGGGGCGGGGCCGCAGCGGGGGCGGGGCCGCAGCGGGGGCGGGGCCGCAGCGGGGGCGGGGCCGCAGCGGGGGCGGGGCCGCAGCGGGGGCGGGGCCGCAGCGGGGGCGGGGCCGCAGCGGGGGCGGGGCCGCAGCGGGGGCGGGGCCGCGGGCTTACCACGCCATCCTCCTCGCGCACCACGTACTGCGCCACCTTGAAGGAGCTCAGGTATTCGTTCATGTTCTGCAGCTCCGTGTCGTCCGTGGCGTCCTGGTTTCTGTCCAGCAGCTTGGAGATGGCCGCATCGTCATAGTGGATCACACTGCTGTCCTCCACGTCCTTGTTGTCGCCTGGGAGCAGACAGGGTGCAGAGTGAAGGGACAAGATGGGGTGCCCAGGTCCAAGTGTGGGGACCCCACAGGAACAGACTCCCGACCATGGCCCTTCCCAGCCTCCAGTAGGGGCGGCAGCAGATCAGAGAGCGGAACCTGCACCGTATCAGCGCGGCTGCCTGCTCACCGGACAGTCCGCGGGCACCCAAGTGAGGGGCCAGTGGGGGCGAACACGGGAGCCCGACAAAACACAGAAAGGGGTGGCAGGGCGGGGCGAAACCCTTCCTCTCCGGGACACCCCTCGAAACACAAGAGGAGCTGGGAGCTAGGCTGACTTCGCCCCTACCTGGCGGGGTACTGCCATGCTTTTTCTTGGCGCTGGCAGCCAGGGCTCCCCCTTTAGAGGACTGGACATCCGGGATGGGCGTGACAGGCCTCTGGCCCTGAGACATCATGCCTGTAGGACAGAGTCAGAGGGGTTGCAGGGCTGGGGGGCAACCCCTAGCCCCAGTGCCTAGAGACGCCGCCCTGAACCTACCCTCCATGGCCAAGAGACGGGGGCAGAGGAGAAAGGCTGTGGGCCCCGGGGACGGATGGAGCGTCACCCCCACCCACTAGCCGCCCTAGACGCCCACCCTCCACGTCGTCCTTGAAGAGCTCCTCGGTGCCGAACTTGAGGATGTCGTCCAGCTCCTGCTTGGTCATGGAGCCAGACTTGGAACCGAGGCCAGGCCGCACCACCAGGTGGGTGAGCATCATCTTGCGCTTGGCCACCTGCGTGATGCGCTCCTCCACCGAGGCCCGAGTCACAAAGCGGTAGATCATTACCTTCTTGTTCTGTCCGATGCGGTGGGCGCGGCTGAAGGCCTGGGGGCAAGCCGCAGCTCAGTGCTGGGGGTTCAGCCAAGGGCGGGGGCCGGGAGCCGCAAGGTGGGAGGGGCGTGCACGCGTGCTCAGGGGCCTGTTCTGCATGGGGCTGTGCTGGCTTCCTGACCGTGGGTGGTCTCGGGTGGGCCTGGGCGCCCCCATAGGTGGAACTAGGCAAAACTGCAGGTGGGCGGGGGTGTGTGCAGGGGGGGGGGAGCCAGTGTGTGCCCCTGAGAAAGCCACACGGGGCTCTGACGGCAGTCCTGGGGAGGTGGGGTGGCACCTCCCTTGAAGCGAGCCGCTCGTGACCGCAGGAGCTCCTGTTGGAGACACTCGGCCACCCTGGGAGGGCAGCAAGGCCAGCAAGCTGCCCATTGGTATGAGGACGTGCCCGAGGCTCTGTGCATCAGGCGTCTGCGTGAGGCGACCCTAGCGTGACTATCTGTGTGGGTGACTCTGCGTGGGCGCACACACGTGTGCGTGAGACATGAGTTTGTGTGTGCCCCTAACAGTATGTACTCAGTGTGTCCATCCCTGCCCCAGGTGGCCAGGGACAAGAGCGTGTGTCTTAGTTCCCACACCCCTACCCCTTCAGCCCTTCCATCCTTCCTCACCAACCCCGCTTGCCCCTCCTCCATCTCTTCTCCCACAGGCTTGTCCCCCCAGTATTTCCTTGGTTTCCCCCCCAAATTGCCCCCCGTCTGGGTCCCAGGACTCCCTCCTTTTGACTCCCCCCATGGGCTTGATCCTAAGAGTGATGGGACAGACGAAGGGTTATCAGCCACACAGACTGCTGTGTGTCCTTGGGCACATTGCCTGCCCTCTCTGGGCATTTCCTCTTTTGTACAGTGAGGAAGCTGGAGGGGCAGGGCACAGCCTCCACTCACCTCCCAGGTCCCCTCTTGGGGCTGGGATTCCATGAGGGTGGCCCAGGGGGAGGTGACACCCGGACACACAGTCTGAGGGGGAGGGGTGGAAAGCCCACAGAACCAGTGGTGGCAAGGGGGCTCTCTGACAGGGTTACGGTGTCAGGGCCACAGACCTGGATGTCATTGTGCGGATTCCAGTCTGAGTCGTAGATGATGACCGTGTCTGCTGTAGCCAGGTTGATGCCCAGGCCACCCGCCCGGGTCGAGAGGAGGAAGCAGAACTGCTGGGCCCCGGGGGCTGAGGAAGAGAGGCAGGTGCCCAGTGGGGCCAGTGAGGGGCTGCCCAGAGAGGTGAGGGTGGGCACAGGTGGACAGCAGATAGGAGGGCTGGAGAGGACAGGAGAGGGGGAGGGGGGTGCTGGGACACCGTGGCCCCATCACAGATGACATCAGCCGCAGCTGTGTTCAGGGTAAGCCTGAGGAGGCCCAGGGCCCAGGGTGGGGACAGAGCAGCCCCCTTGAGCCCCACTCAGCCCCCAGCTGTGCTCTGAGTCCTGACTCTACAGGAGGGAGCCAGAGAGAGAAGGAAGTTACGTTCAAAGCCTAGATGAGCAAAGACCAAACTACAGGGCCCTGGCCACCCCACCGGGCAGCTCCCACTGTCGCAAGACAGCTGGTTCTCAGGCCCACCTGAGCCCTTCATAAGTGACGGGGTCTGACCTGTGCGCCCGAGAGAGCTGCAAACAGGTTCCCGATCCTCCCGGGGCCTCGGCCACTCCCACCTCCGTCTAGATCTTGCAACTCTGGACTCGCTTCACCTCAAACACGAGTGGACAACAGGAACCCCTCCCCTGGGCGATCGGGCAGTGGGGCCCCAGCCCTGTTCTGAGGGTGGAGGCCAGCAGAAAGCCACAAGCCCCAGGGAAACAGCTCATCATCACTGCTGCAAACCTTGCCACTATAAAGGGGCACTGGGTCACCTGACCTCTCCCCCACTCCGGAGGTCTCCTTCACTGCCCAGCAAGCTCCGGTCTCTCCTTCCCGGGCCAGGAAGAGAGTACATTGAGTTTGGATGCGTAGGGCTCTGCTTCTTCCTCTCTGTCGCTAGGAAGCAGCCTGCAGGGAGCAGGCGCTCAGCTCCACCCCTCCCGCGGTCTGTTTTAGGGTGGCAGCTTCTGTCCCACACTGCTGGTAACCGGTGGCTTATCTGGGGTATCAGAAGCCCACAGGTGCCGGCCAGACCCTCAGCCCCAGCTTCATTTAGTAACAGAGGTGGTAATTTCCTCTTTCTCCTGGTCTGGGTCTCAGTTCCAAGCAGGTGTTCCCTACTGGGCCCTCAGCACCCCAGGCAGCCCCCAGAGGTTCCGTGGAATTCATTCCTTTTAGCATTTAAAAGGGACAGCTGTTAGGACTTAGACACCAATCTGCTTTCTGCAGCCACGTGAGGGGAAACTAATCTGAACATCAGTTGGGTGGCCTGGCTGAGACCCCAGCCTGGGAGGAAGGGCAGATATAGGGTCCCAGTCAAGAATGCATGGGTAAGGCAGGGTACCGTTGAATCTGTCGATCGCCTCTTGTCGGAGGCCCCCAGTGATGCCACCATCAATCCGCTCATACTTGTAGCCCTCATACTCCAGGAAGTCCTCCAGAAGGTCCAACATCTTCGTCATCTGCAGGGGACATGATATGCCTGAGGGGCTGCCCCAGAGCAAGGAATCCCATGGGGCCACGGGCATGGTCCCCATGAGTTTGGGGAAGACAGAGCTGCCTGTTGAGTGGGGAGAGAGGTGGGACCCAGGCAGACCCGACTCGGGGCTCCCTGGAGAAGAATGCAGCCTCCAGCCTTGACCCCCAGAGTCACTGCATCACCCACACCAGCCCCACAGCCATCTGTCTAAAGCACAGCTCTGAGCAGCCCTGCCCTTACCTCACAGCACAAAATCCCAGCTCCTCACCCTGGCATTCTATATGGGCTTCATGTCTCAATGCTTCCATCATACCCTCAGCTACCCCAAATGACCTGGCCTCTCCTCCTGGAAAGCCCACCCCCTTACTGCCTAGGGAACTCAAACAGCACCTCTTCTGTGAGGTTTTCCCTGATTTCACTGCTCCCTATAAGAAGAGAATAGCAGTCCCTTCTGGGCTCCCATTACCCCGTGTATCTCCCTTCATTCTTGAGAGATAGTTGAGCTGGATATAAAATGATCCATTCCCGCAGGATACTGAAGATTTTACGACTGCCTCCTGCCACCTGTTGTTGCCGATGAGAAGCCTAAGGACAGTCTGATCATCATTCCTTTGTAGGTACTAGGTCTGAAGTGCTGTGATTTCCCTGTAAGGTGCCTAGGGATTCGTTTCTTTATATTTATCCTGCTTGGTACTCCAGAGTACGTTTCAGATCTGAGACCTCACGTCTTCCCCCAGGTCTGCAAACTCTCACGGATTCCAGCTTCTTCGCCATTTTCTCTATTTCTTCCTCTGCAACTCCTGTTAGATGATTATTGGAGCCTCTCAAGGTGTCCTTCGTGCACTTTCTCCTTTCTGATCTTTGTGTCTCTCTGCTCCATTCTGGGGAGATTCTCAGCACCAGGTCCCATTCATCAGCATTGCCCTCACCAGTGCTGAGAGTTTATCCAAGGTGTTGAAATGTTTTATTTTAGTTCCACGCAGACCCTTTTCCTATCCAATTATTCTTGTTCATTTCTTCCTGCTTGTGCTTAACTGATTTCTTCTTGATTTATGGGTTGTTACTCCATTAATTTTGGGGATCCTAAACATGCTTGTCTGAAGTCTTTTTCAGGCTTTTCTATTATTCTTTTCGTTTGGAGTGTACGTACTGTTTTGTGGGATGTCCTAATATCCGGTTTTGTCATGAGGTTTGGAAGTGGGGTTTGTGGGCCCGTTTTAGGTGCTCTGTCTCCGTCCCTTTCCCTCTGTGCCCATTTCTAGGAGTTGCGCAGTCCCTTCTCTTTGGTCCCAGAATCATATCTTATGTTGGCAGGGGGTTGGGGGCATTGTGGGTCCAGTCTCCAAGCCAGTCCACAGTGCCAGGCTTGGTCAGATTTCCCCAACGTCTCTGGGCCTCCTGCGGGCCCATGGTGGGGTCGAGGCTGCAGGCAGGAGCCGCGGTCACCAGCTGACTTCGGTACACAGAAGAGCCACATCCTCCTCTCTGGCTTTGAGCAAGGGGCCTGGCTCCGTCCCAGAATACAGGAGCATTTTTAGCACCAGGACCCGCAGGACCATTGCTGACTCCCATCACAGAGACGACCCCGGAACTAAATGTCTCTTTACGTCCGTCGCCCACATCCGTCTCCCACACTAGACTGGGCGTGTCTCAAGGACAGGGACTGGCCCCGTGCCTCCCACAGAGCCTGACAGATGCAACCAGAGGGGTGAGGGAACAAGGGGTGCACAGACCAGCAGACCCCCGGGCTGCACGGCCTGCCTCTGACCAGCCAAGAGGCAGTGGTACGCGTGCCATTTCAGGAGGAGCTGCCCCCGCACAGGCTCTGCCCAAACCAGCCTCAGGGCCCGCCTGTGACAAGTCAGGCTGCAGGGGTGAGGGCCAGGGGCTGTCGTCCCAGCCTGGACACCGGGGAAGGCTCTGCTGCTTCGGGGGGGGGGTGGGCAGGCCAGAAGGGGCAGGTGGTGGGGAAGACGCTGGGCTTTATGGCCAACATGCCCTGAGCTCCTGGAGCTTGGCACCCAGCCAGCTTTCTGGGCTGTGCCCGGCCAGGGCGCACACGAACAACCTCTGACGTGCAGTCCACCGGGAAAGAGCACCAGGCCTGGAGGGCCACCGGCAGGCGGCGCCCTCAGCTGGCAGGGGTGCCCTCTGCAGGATGTGGAGTGGGGGCTGCGGGGGGGGGGGGGGGGGAAGCAGGGAGGTCAGCTCACCTGGGAGAAAATGAGCACGCGGTGCCCTTCATCCCTCAGTTTCTTGAGCATCTTCTGTAGCAGCATGAGCTTGCCCGAGGACTTGACCAGGGAGCTGCCGTCATAGGAGCCATTGGGCAAGACGGGGGCCTCCTGTAGACACAGCAGAAGGTGGGGCATTGGGGGGCTTCCCGGGTCGGACCGGGCAGACAGGCCACTCATCCCACGGGGCCCCTCTGGGCACACGGCACTCCCAGGCAGAGCCCTCCGTCTCCCCCTGCTGGCACTCCACCAGGACACCGGGGACATCAGCCAACAGGCGATGACAGGGTCTTAAACTAAGCCGGCCTTCCCAGAAGGAATTATGCCTGGTCTCTGTGGTCATGGTAGGGCGCATCCTGGCAAGGCCAAGCCCTGAACCCCAGCTGGGCAGGACATCAGCCCAAGGGCCCTGCCGTGCCAGGGAGGTGAGAGAGATCTGGGGGGCAGATCACCCACAGCACGGCCCCCCACGGCTCCCTCTGCACGTGTCTGGCTGTCTGGGGGCAGGAGGCAGACACCGCGGAGGGTTTCAGCAAGAACCAGAACAGTAGTGACGGTGACAAGAACAGCCGTGCCGGGCTCTCTCTGAGGGCACTTTCTCACCCGGCCCTCACCCTTTCAGGCAGATGCTGTTACTGTCCCATTTTATAGAAGATAAAGCTGAGGCTCGGAGCAGGACCACTGGCTTTCCTGAGACCACAGGGTTGGAGCTGGTGCCTGACCCGGGTCCAGTCTCTCACTTCAGGACTACCTGGGGCCCCACGCAGGCCTTCCGGACTCCCCCGGTGACCGAGCACAGCCAGATCAGCCTGGGGTGCCCTGATGCCCCCCACTGCTTTGTGGGCACAAGGAGGGGTCAAGGGAAGGAGAGGGCCTGCCTGAGCAACGGACGGAGGTAAGTTTTCAGAAACTGGGTGTAACGGGGCCACATCACCTGTAAGTCCACACGTGCGGGGAGGGCTGGGGGGCTGAGGGTGCCACGGCAGCCACGGACAGGCACCACGACGGGCAAAGGGAACCTACCGCGGCAGCCTCGGGCCCTTACCGTGACGGTCACAGGCACCCACTACAGTGGCCACAGGGCGGCCATGGGGACCTACCACGGCAGCCACGGGGAAGAGGTAGGGGTGGTTGCAACACTTCTTCAGGTCCATCATGATGTTGAGCAGCGACACCTGGTTCCCTCCCCCCTTGGAGTTCAGTGCCTCGAAGTTCCGCGTGAGGATGAACTTGTAGTACTTCCTGCAGCAGGGCGAGGAGGAAAGGCAGGCTGGACGCCAGGGCCGCCCTGACCTCTGAGAGGACACTCTCTGCTCTGCAGGGAGAGGGGCTGCCGGCTGAGCACCACTCACAGAGACCAGAGGGGCCCTGCCGGGTGAAGCCCCAGGCCCCGACTCACCCAGCAAGTTACTGAGGACACTGAAAAGCCTCAGGCAGCCCTAACCCAGGCCAGTGAAAGAGGTCAAAGAAGGAAGCGTGTGCAAAAGGTGAGTCAAGGGGTCCGCGGGGGAGGGGAGGGAGCAGGGTGTGGGGCGCAGAGCCTTCCCATCACCCGGGGAAGCGTTGCTGGAAGGCTCAGTCAGACCTTCTGGGAGAAGGCAAGCCCAGGGGGCGTGAGGCAGGCCGCTCTGTGGCGGGGCCCCAGCGGGGGCGGAGCGTCCACTCACTTCTGCATCTGGCTCAGCTCCACGCGAACGATCAGCTCGGTCTTGGCCGGCATGTTCTTGAACACATCGGCCTTGAGCCGCCTCAGCATGTGCGGCCCCAGCAGGTCATGGAGCTTTTTGATCTGGTCTTCCTTGGAGATATCGGCAAACTCCTCCAGGAAGCCCTCCAGATTGCTGCGAGAGAGAACCAGGATCAGAGCCAGGAGCAGGGGACTGGAACAGGCCAAAGCCCTCTGCAGAGGAAGTCAGGATTGGGGTGGGGGACCAGAGGGTCAAGGGCAGGCCGGTTAGCTGGTGGGCCTGGGAGCCTTCGCCCTGCCCTAAGTGTCCCTTCAGTGTCCACCTAAGCCCGTGTCCCCACCCCTCCAGTATAGCTCGACCACATAGGATAACTTCCTCTCCTCAAAGCTGTCCTGGAAACAAAGTCTCTAGGACTTTTACCCCTGTTACAGGAAAGGAAACTGAGGCTGATGGGGGCCCAAGGTTGTATGGTGCGGCCTGCCCTCCAATCTGTATCTCCTGATTCTGAAGTCAGCACCCTCCACCCTGAACCCCCCATTCTGAGCCGGAGAATGGGGTAGGTGAAGGCAAGGAGGCCGGGGCCCCCCACTGGCAGGGGCTCCGTGTTCACCCCATATCCACCACCACCCCCAGCCTTCTGCCCTCATCACTGTCACCCAGGTGGTCACCTAGGTGTTAGTGGAGGGGAAGGAATGAGACAGGGCATGGGGGGCAAGGACAGCAGCCCCAGAGGACGCCCCGGCGGTCTCCTGGGGCAGAGCCGAGGATCAGTCACAGTATTCAGGGCAGCTCACGTCCACGGAGCCCCCTGCACACGCCAGGGCCGCGGCCCCTCCCGCACAGGTCATTTGGGGCAGGCTGCTGCCAATGCTCCCATTTTACTGACAAGGAAGCTGAGCTCCAGCTCCCACTGAACTGGTCTTCCCTGGCTGCCCTCCGGCCTGCCTCCCCGGCCACGACCCCTCCCCGGCCACACCCCCTGGCTCACTTGAACCTCTCTGGAGTCAGGAAGTTGAGGAGGTGGAAAAGCTCCTCCAGGTTGTTCTGAAGCGGGGTCCCCGTCAGCAGCAGCTTGTAATCGATCTTGTAGCTGTTCAAGACCCTGAAGAACTTCGGGGAGGAGGCGGCCAGTTAGGGGGAGCGGGGCGGCCAGCCAGCACCCCTCCCCACCCCACCCCTCCACCGGGGTGGAAGGGGTGGCTCCAGGGGCCAGCAGCCAGCACCGCCTACCTTGGACTGGTTGTTCTTGAGCCGGTGGGCCTCGTCCACCACAAGGCAGGCCCACTCGATGGAGCCCAGGATGGCCTGGTCGATGGTGATGAGCTCGTAGGAGGTGAGCAGGACGTGGAATTTGATCTGCACTTCTTTCTGGAGGGGAAGAGGAGCATCTGGGAGGGGAGCAGGTAGGGTCTCCAGAGATAAGGAGACGTGGAGGAGGGGTGGACAGGACTCCGGAGGGCCCAGGGAGGCTCTGGGACTGACAGGAAGGGCCGCGGGGGCAAGCCCCCTCATCCTCACAAGCCGCCCCCCCCCACGCTGTCATTGTCCCCATTTACAGCTCACAGGATCTCAGGCTGGTCCCCAAGACCAATGGATGGCAGAACCAGGATTCGCACAGGGAAGCGATCCCTGCACGTGTGGTTAAATGCTCTGCCGTCGCTGATTTGAGATTCTTTTTTGTCTTTTAAGTTTTATTTTATTTTTGAGAAACAGAGTGGGGGGAGGGCAGAGAGAGAGGGGGGCCAGGAGGATCCGAAGCGGGCTCTACACGGACAAGCAGCCAACCCGACGCGGGGCTCAAACTGTCAAACCGAGAAACCATGACCTGAGCTGAAGTTCAACCGACTGAGCCACCCAGGTGCCCCCACGGACTTGAAATTCTTGATAATCACGTTGTTGAATTTGTGTTTTGTAAGAGGATATCTATGGAATGACGGAGCCCCCAGCTTCCCTGTCCCCACCCAGCAAACACCAATGCCTCACACCCTTGTGGGGGCCAGGCCCGGGCATGGGGGACATTCACCCTGAGAGTAGCCCTGTGCTGAGGAAACAGGACATTAAATAGCCAATAAAAACCACCACCCAGGGACACCTGGGTGGCGCAGTCGGTTAAACGTCCGACTTCAGCCAGGTCACGATCTCGCGGTCCGTGAGTTCGAGCCCCGCGTCAGGCTCTGGGCTGATGGCTCGGAGCCTGGAGCCTGTTTCCGATTCTGTGTCTCCCTCTCTCTCTGCCCCTCCCCCGTTCATGCTCTGTCTCTCTCTGTCCCAAAAATAAATAAACGTTGAAAAAAAAATTTTTTTTAAAAAAAACCACCACCCAGAGGTCGAGAGAGAGACTACTAAAAAAAGGAAAACGCTGTTTCTTGCATTTGAACCAGGGGCCCTGCGTCTTCAGTCTCCACTGGGCCCCGCAAAGGAGGTAGCCAGTCCTGGCCAATCCAAGCCCGGATCTCCCAGCGACCGACGTCCCTTGTGAAGGGGCCAGAGAGGGGCAGAGGGGCGTCTCATTGCACGGGCTCTGCCTGCAGGTGGCCCCTGGGTTTGCACCCGGCCCTACCCTTTCCAGCTAGACCCAAGTCAAGCTAATTAGCCTCCTGAGCCTCAGTATCCCCTTTGGTAAAAAAAAAAAAAAAAAAAAGGAGAGATCCTGTCTGCGTGAGGAACGCCATGAGAATCCAGAGGGCAAAAGCCGTCCCTTAAAATAATTAAACGCACATGGGATCACTACAGGATCCAAGTATTCCGCTTCTGGATACAGACCCAAAGGCCCAACAGAAGGGAAGCAGGGACTCGGAGTAAATGTCAGCACATCCATGTTCATAGCATTTTCACAAGAGCCAAAAGGTGGAAACCACCCAAGGGTCTGGATGGGTGAATGAAAAAGGAAATGCAGTTCGCCAATGGAGTGCTATTCGGTCTAAGAAGAGAGGACACTCCGGGGGTGCCTGGGTGGCTCAGTCACTTTAGTGTCCGACCCTTGATCTTGCCTCCGACCATGATCTCACAGTTCATGGAATTAAGCCCCGAATTGGGCTCTTCGCTGACAGTGCAGAGCCTGCTTGGGATTCTCTCCCTCTCTCTCTCTGCCCCTCCCCTGCTCCCGCACACGCGCTCTCTCTCTCTCTCTCTCTCTCTGTCTCAAAATAAATAAATAAACACTAAAAAAAAGAAGAAGAAGAAGAAGGGAGAACATTCTGACCCATGTTACGACAAGGGTGAGATTGAGGGCACTTTGCTAAGTGAGATAAGCCAGTCACAAAAAAGCATACACTGTGCCATTCTACTCAAATGAGGCACTGATCGGTAATCACGGGGCGGGTGCCAGGGGCTGGCGGAGTTACTGCTTGATGGGGACCGAGTTTTGGTTCTGCAAGAGGAGAAAGTTCTGGAGACGAATAATGGGGGATGGCTGCCCGATGGTGGAGGGTACTCGGTGCCCCTGAACCGCACGCTTCAAAATGGTCACAACGGTAAATTTTATGTCTGTGTATTTTAGCACAATTTGTTTTAAGCAGGCTCCGTGCCCGGCATGGAGCCCAATGTGGGGCTTAAACTCACAACCCTGAGATCAAGACCCGAGCTGAGATCAAGAGTCGGACGCTTAACCAACTGAGCCAGCCAGGCGCCCCCCACGATTTTAAAAACTAAAGTAAAGGAGGTGAGTCTACAGAGTGCCCAGCACGGCACAGGACCCCAGTGTGAGCTCAGGAGAAGTTTTCTGTGACTAATTGGCCCACAGGTCCATCATCTGAGTCATCCCCTCATTCAGCAAATAGTTACTGGGCATCCCCTGGGGCCACAGAGGCTCCAAGATGCTGCAGCAAGCTGGGGTAAGAACCCCCCCCGCAGGATCCTGGGAGGGGAGCCCCAGCCCCCAGCGTAAGTGCTGAGATTCGTTGAGGGCCTCCCATGCACCAGGCACTGTTCTGAGTGCTCTGGGGGAGTCTGGGGACCAGAGGCACCCACACCTCCTGGGACTTCGTCAGAAATGCGGAGTCTCAGGCCCCACCCCAGAGCTGCTGGATCAGAACCTGCCCTTCAGCAAGAGCCCTGGTGACCCGTGGGCACAATCAAGTGGGACAGACCCTGCCTGGCTCACTCGGTCGCCCCTCCATGACCCTGCGGGGTCCGTGAGCTCATTCTGCTGAGAAGAATCTGAGGCACAGAGAGGTCGCCCAGCTGGTGTACTCGGGGGAATTGTGTTCCCCCCAAAATCCGTGTCCACCCAGCACCTCGGAATGTGGCCCTTCCAGGAACTAGGGTCTTTGCAGGTGTGATTAGTTGTGAGCCAAGCTGTGAGCCAAGGAACGCCAACAGCCGCCAGAAGCCAGAGGAGGCAGGAAGGACCCTCCCCCGGTGCCCTCAGAGGCACGTGGCCCTGCTGACACCTCGACCCCAGATTCCGAGCCTCCGGAACCAGGAGAAAGTAAGTCTGTTGTCAGCCGCCCGGCTTGTGGTGCTTTGTGACAGCAGCCGCAAGACGCGGGTAACTCTGCCTGCAGAGAAGCCCTTTGCTGGCCACAGGCCTCCAAAGGAGCTGAGGGACCCCCGCCAGAACGCAGGGCCCCTGCGGCCCCAGCGACAGACCCGGAGCCTCTCCGGGGTCCTCCCCGCGGATGAGGGGCACTCACCTTCATGCGGAACACCTTCTTTCCGCTCCGAATGGCGTTGTCCTCGAAAGAAAACTCGTTCTCCCGGATCACGGAGCGGCTCTCCTTGTCCCCCGTGTAGGTGACCACGTAGAAGTCGGGCGCCCACATCTCAAACTCCCGCTCCCAGTTGATGATGGTGGACAGGGGCGCGCTGACCAGGTAGGGCCCCTTGGAGTGCCCCTGGGGACGGAGGGAGACAGAAGCAGTGAGGCTGCCCACCCCACCCCGGCCAGCACCGGCCACCGCTCCCGGGCCCCTGCCCCGGCCCGCGCACCTCCTTGTACAGGGAGTAGAGGAAGACGATGGTCTGCACAGTCTTGCCCAGGCCCATCTCGTCGGCCAGGATGGTGTCCGTGCCCTGGGCCCAGGAGAAGCGCAGCCAGTTGAGGCCCTCCAGCTGGTACGGGTGCAGTGTGCCACCCGTGGAGTCAATGTACCAAGGCTGCTTGTCAAACTTGACCGTGGGCTGCAGGGGAGGCAGAGGTTCAGATACACCCTGAATCCTGGGCACCGGAGCCCACCCCAGGGCCTTTGCACACACCATTCCTTCTGCCTGGAATACCCTCCCCACTCTCTCATCCCTGCTAACTTATTTATCCTTCATGTTTTGGCTGGAACGCCTCTTCCTTCAAGAAGCCCTCCCTGACTCCCACTCTGGCTCAGGTGTTCCCCTGTCCTCCTGCAGCAGCCCTGTACTTCTGCTATCGGGGCAGTTTCCTGATGGCTGGATTCTCTGACTTTGAGCCCAGGTTGTGGTCGCCACACTCCTCCTGTACACCATTGCTTCCTCTGAGCCCCACATAGTGCCTGGGCTGCGGTGGGCACTCAGTCAACATGTGTTTGGTGCGTGCCTGAGGTGCTCCATCCACTCGATCCTAAACATCACCCTCTGTCTCCTTTATCCTACAGCTCAGAGCCGCCTCCCCCATGAAGTCCTCCAGATGGACCAGGCCCGTTTGCCTTTCCCTGGCATCCCACCGTCCCAGGTCGAACCCCTATGTTCTGTGTGTTCACGCCACAGGCCCCTGGGAGATGGGCACTTTTTGAAATGGGGCCAGAGTCCTTGTTCCCACAGGGCCAGCAGCTGGCAGACACCCCAGGGAAGTTTTGCTAAAGGAATAAAGGTCCACCCTTCCCCTCCCTGATGGGCTCAAAGCTGGGGGTGGGGCAAGTTGGGGGTCTCCTCTCCCTGAACAGGTAAGAAAGGTGGGGCGCCTGGGTGGCGCAGTCGGTTAAGCGTCCGACTTCAGCCAGGTCACGATCTCGCGGTCCGTGAGTTCGAGCCCCGCGTCGGGCTCTGGGCTGATGGCTCAGAGCCTGGAGCCTGTTTCCGATTCTGTGTCTCCCTCTCTCTCTGCCCCTCCCCCGTTCATGCTCTGTCTCTCTCTGTCCCAAAAATTAAAAAAAAAAAAAAGAAAGGTGTATAATTACCATGTCAGCTTAAAGTTGACTTAAATGCTTGGAATTAGCTCACCTAAAGTAATGTAAATTTGTGTGCTGAGCAGGGACTATTTGCCCCCCACTCCCCCCCAGTTGTGCACAGATAACCCACAGTGCAAATCTCACAGGAAGCAGTCTCTGTCCCGGGGGGGGGGGGGGGGGGGGGGGGGACTGCACAGGCTGGGGGACCTGGGCGGTCCTGGGTCTTGATCACCTTGTCCCGCCTCTGCAGGACGGGCCATCCTCTGTGGCCACGCCCGGGGTGGCGGGCCTTGGCAACCCCACCCGTCACCCGCCTCCCTGCTCACATCCACGATGGGTGTGTCTGGCGGCTTCTGTTTATCCTCCTTTGGCTTCTTGCCCTTCTTGACCAGCCTCTTGGGCAGCCTGGCATCCTCACCCAGCATCAGCTCCCTGCGGAAGAGGGGGGTGCCGGTGGGCAAAGCTCCAGCCCGCCGGAGGCCACAGCCCGGGCGGGGACAGCCCGGCGGCCAGCCCACCTGTGACCCCAGTAGGCCTGCTTCAGGTTGTCGTAATAGGGGATGTCGATGTCGTCGATCTCCCAGGTGCACTGGTCATAGGGCAGGTCTTTCCACTTGATCAGGTAGTGCACGTCCCCCTTCTTGTCGAAGCTGCAACACAGCACACAGGTGGTGGGGGAGGGGCGGGCCACCGGGCCCGTGGCCTCGGGAGAGTCCAGGAGGGCTCTCTCAGGATGCAGACCCCGCCGCGCCCGCGCCCGCAGTCCCCTGACATCCTGGGCCCAGCAGGGAGGGCAGAGCACCAGGGCTGTGACTCCAGAGAGGTGAAGCGGCTTGCCTGAGGCCACACGGCTGGTGACAGGGAGGAGGGCGCGGGCTGAGTGGCAGAGCCAGAGAGGGAGAGGTGGGAGGGCACGCTCACGGAGGAGCAAAGAGCCAGCCACATTTCCATCCTCCCGTCACAGTGACGAATCCCATCCGGGCCGGGGGTGTGGACACCGGAATTCGGCATTTCTGAGTTGGGCAGTCCTCTCCCCTGACCACAGGCCTTTGTTTTCTAACTTAAAAAAAAAAACGTCAAAGGACCAGAGCCATGCCCATCCTGGTCCCATCTCTGCAAAGTAAACAAGGGCTGATTCCCGCGGGTGCAAGTGGGATGACCTCTTCCGAAGACCCCTGGGGACGCAGGGACCTGGTGACCAAGCCAGCAGCACAGAAGGGCTGTGCCAGGGAAGCACCTTACACCAGCTTGACTCCGGCTGCTGGGAGGGTCCTAGAGGCCTGCCACCCAACTGAGCTGAGCGGGCAGCCAGGCTTGGGGAGTGCAGCGGGGTGGGGGAGTCTCAGCCCCCCAAAAAGGCTGTGGCTGCAACTAGCCTGGGAACCATTAAGAGAAAGTCCAGTCCCCGGACACCATGGAAACTGATATTTTTGAAAATATATAATTAGCTGTTACTCAGGCGTGGGGTAATAAATGTGGGGAAAAGTCATCAGCCCTGCCTTGGAGACAGGGGGGCAAGATTGTCATTTATGCTTTTAAAATGCAATTTAAGGGGCGCCTGGGTGGCTCAGTCGGTTGAGCGACCGACTTCATTTCGGCTTGGTTCATGATCTCAAGGTCATGGGATCGAGCCCCGCGTCTGCTTGGGATTCTCTCTCTCCCCCTCTCTCTGCCCCTCTTCCCCTCAAAATAAGTAAATAAACTTTAAAAAATAAATGAATAAAATGCAATTTAATAAAGGCAAAAAACCGTGGGTCAGTTCAGTGGGGGGCTCAGGTTCGCATAGTAACTAACCCCCTCTTTAAGAGCTGTTCTCAGTGAGGGCTGGGGATGGGAAGAGGCGGGCGGCTTCTCCAGGCAGGGCTTCCCCCTCTCACTGAAGGCTGCACTCGCAGCCCCGGCATGCTCGTCCGGCCCTCACAACAGCCCTGCGGGGTAATCTCCAGATCCTACTTCACATGAGAAACACGGGGCACACAGCCCAGAAAATGGGGAGCCAGGATTAGAATCTGGGTCTGGCTCTGGTTCCTAACCTCTGCAGTACCCAACTCCCGCTTCTCAGGACGCCTGTGGTTGGCTGGGCCCTAAGCCCCTCCAGGGCAGAGCCCATCAGGTGGACGCAGGGAGGCAAGAGCAAGGCTTTGACCCCCACCCTGCGCCCACCTGTCGGCCACTGCCAGTTCTCAAGCACCTGAGCTCAGGACTCACAAGAGCTCCCACTGGCTCTGCAAACCAAAGCCAAACTCAGGGGGTCCACAGGCTTCCCGCCCTGATCTCTTTGTCCAAATTTCTGCAGCCTCCGATCACTGTCCCTGGGGGATTTCCAGACCATTCAACAGAGGTTGGAATAGTGGCCAAGACAGCAAGCCCTCCCGTCAAAACTCATCAGGTTCAAATCCCAGCTCCACCCCCTCTAGGCTGTGTGACTTCGGGCAAGTAACTTAACCTTGCTGTGCCTACTCACATCCATAACAGAGAGAGAGAAATAAAACGCCTGTCTCTCGGGTAGATGGCGCTCAGCTGTGTTAGCTGCTGTTATAAAGGAAGATCACGCGTGTATACGCCCCCACACTCAGGCCACCTCGGTCCCCAGGACCCTACCCCAGGTACCAAGCACTAGCTCTGGCAGAAGCCCAGGAGCACAAGCATCCTGACCCAATGACGGTCCCACTCCATGCAAGCGTCACGGGCTGGTCAAGTTGCCCCTTTATCTGTAAGACTTTGGAACCGTGCTCCCACCGTGAGTGGGACACGTGCGCACAGGTGAGCCAGAACGCGTGCGCGCACACAGACCGGCGAGCACACGACAGCCCCTCCAGCTGGGCGGTCGAATCGCTGCCAGTGGGGGCCCTCCACCCCTTCCTCCTGCCCCCTCCGCACCCGCGTGCAGTCCTGTGTCGTTCCACAGGGTGAAGGAGCCACGTGTCCCGGCCCTGCGGGCACCCCTTCAGTGAGACCCGGGGCCACACCCCCCCGGGCACACACCTGTGGTTCAGGATACGGTGGATCATCATCCACTCGGGCTTGATGCCGTAGCGGTAGAAGCGCTCCTCCATCTTGGCATAGAGGGGGTCCTTGTTCTTCCTCTTCTCGCTTTTGCCGTCCTCGTCGCCAGAGCCGTAGTCAAAGGGCGGCGGCTCATCCATGTCGTTCTTTCTTTGGTAGTTGCGATACATCACCGTGTGGTACAGCTCCAGCTGCTGACACAGGGGCAGAGGTTATGGGAGGGAGATGGGCCACGGCCCCCCCAGGTCCCCAACCCAGCTCCCCCAGCCTGGGTCCCAGGCAGGACGGCCCCCACGTGCAGCCTCCCGCTCCCGGACTCCCAGCGGCGTGCCTCGCTCGCTCGGGGTGCCGGCCAGCGCCCTCAGGAGCGGCGCCCCAGCACAGCCACACCTGCCCGGGGGCGCTCACCTGTAACTCTTTCACCCAGGAGCAGTGCCAGTAGGAGAGTCCAGCCCACTTGACAAAGAACTCCCTCTCCGGAATGCCCTCCAGGGGCTTCGGTGGGGGGACACCGGGCTCCACGTCGGGCCCCGGCAGCCCCACCATGAAGGGAGCCGGGGGCTCCGTCCACCTCCAGTGCAGGATCCGCTGGACTTTGCCCTTCAGTGGGGGACACTGTGGACAGAGGAGGGTCCCCAAGTTCAGGGCTTAGCCACAGGGCCCCACCCTGAGGCTCCAGTGACATCAGGCCGTCACAAGGCTCTCTCCAACAAGTTGCAGTGACCCCCAAGTAGGCACCACCTTGACCCCACAATGCTGCCCTGTCCTCAGGGCACATGCTGTGCACACACGAGCTAGGCAACATGAGTCTGTGCACACTCACGCCCACGCACGCACGCACACACCAGAAGCCCAGATGCACACAGGGTAACTGGGGCTGGCCACAGCACAGCCCAGGATCCGGAGGGTGGAGAATCCAGCACTGGGGGTGGGCCTGGGGGACCACTCAGAGCAGGGGGGCCTTCAAATGCACAAAGCGACTGGGGGCGGGGCGGGAGGCGCTCTTCTCTCCCTGCCTCCTGCCCTCTCATCACCCCCAGCCCTGAGTCCTGGCAGGGTCTGAGCGCTCAGTTCTGTTGTTTGGCCTTAGACAAGTCACTTTACCTCCCTGAGCCTCAGTTTTGTCATCTAAAACTGGGAATAACAAAAGGCCTGTACTGGAAAACTCGGTACGCGGTAGAGGGGTGCACAACGGACAGATGGTAGGGTGATGGTAGGTCATGGACACCACTTGTTTCTTCAGAAGGGCTCGGGTTTCCGGTGGGAAAAGGCGGTGGGCGGGCCTCGGAGGTGGGTGGGTGGGGGTACCCGTGGTGGGCGGGGACTCGAGCACGGGATGGTGGCCGGCTGGGCGGACCTGGAGGGGGCGGGGCCTTGGCTAGTAGGCCTGTGGCATCGCGGGGCCGGCCTAGGTGGGCCGGGCCTGCGCCAGCAGAGCTGGGTGAGGGGGGGGGGGTCCTCCGCGGACGTGGCTATACTGGGCGGGCGTGGCCTGGCCCAACAGAGGCGGAGCCTTTGGTGGACGGGGATCCGCCGGCGGGGCGTGGCCTGGAGCGCCGCAGGCAGGGCTTGTGGGTAGGCGTGGCCTGGGCCCGTGGACGAGGGGCCTTCGTGGGCAGGGCCTGGCCGGGGGGGAGGGACCTGGCCGGGGCGGGGCTTGGTCGGGGAGGGGCCAGATCAGGGGGTGGGGCTTGGCTGGCGGGGCGGGGCGGCGCGGGGCGGCGCGGGGCGGGGCGGGCGTAACACTCACAGTACAGCGCGGGCAGAGCCATTCACCGTTTGGGATCTCGGGCAGCGGCGGGTTGAGGCAATGCAGGTGGTAGGAGGACGGGCAGGCGTCGCAGCAGAGCAGTTCGCCGCCGTCTTTGCACACGCGGCAGAACTCCATGTGGTCGTCCTCCTCCTCCTCGCAGCCGCCCTCCTCCTCGTCGTCCTCGTCGTCCTTCGGCTCCCACTGGATCCCCTCCTTTTCCTGGAGGGACAATCCGCGTCGAGGCACCTCGGGCCAGGCCCCCCTTCCGGCAGGGTGCGCCTCCCTCCTCCCTCCCGCGCGCGCCCCTCCACACTCTGCACCTCCCCGCGCCCCTGCCCCCGGGGCCTCTGCCAAAGGCTTACACAGTGAGGACAGCTCCACTTGCCCTCCGGAGCCTTCTCCAGCTCTGGGTCGAGGCAGACTAGGTGGTAGGCCCGCGGGCAGGTGTCGCACAGGATGATCTCCCCGCCCTGCTGGCACACCTCACAGTAGTCCTGGTGGTCCGTCTCATAGCCATCACCATCGTCAACTGGGGAGGGGCAGAGGCGGTAGTGGAGGGCCTGGTGCCCACTCCCAGTGCCCAACCAATCTCCACCCCAGACTGGACCGGTACACAGTAGGTGTTTAACAGATGGATGAATGGATGGTGGACGGACAGGCGGAGTGTACAAATGTGGAAGAAAGGGGTGGAGAGGTGGGCGGAGGACGGATAAAGGGAGGGGGCATGGGTGGGGACCAGGCCTAAGGGGATAACTGAAGGTGACGGACGGATGGGTGGGTGACTGAAGGGGTGCATGTGCAGGAGGTTAGGAAGCACTGCCTTCTCCGGCGTCCCCTCTGCTAGTGCAAATGCCCCGAGTGGCTCAGAAGTCCCTAGCTTAGCCTCACTGGGACGGGACCCCTCTCCTGACCATAGAGACCAAGTGGGCGAGGGAGCACAGGCGAACCGTCTGGCTGAGGCCGGCAAAGGCCTAGACAGGAGGATGCCCCCCCCTGCCAGCCAAGGGGGGCTCTGCACCCCCTTCCACCAGGAGCCCCAGGAAGTCCTACTCCTCCTCTTCTTGCGCCGCCTCTTGCTTTTCTTCCCCAGGGCTGCCGAGCCCTCGGAGCGCACGGAGGAGCTGTGGATGCTGGCGCTGTCGAAGTCCGACTCCTCCCGCTCATCTTCCTCGCTCTGCGGGGGTGGGGGAGGGCCCTGTGAGCCCACAGCCTGCCCTGGGGGCTCATCCTGAGGGTCTCACTGGCCCGGGCAGAGGACGAGGTGGTGCGGGGCATGGTGGAGGCTCCAGAGGCACAGCGTGCTCTGTGGTTCGTCTCATCTCCCTCTGGCTAGGAACCCCAAGGCCCCACCCACCAGGCCAGCCCGATGTCCCACCACCCTCCCTGAGCCCTGCTCTCCACGCTGCCAAACTCCTATACATCCCTCAAGGGAAAGCCCTAAGTAAGGACACCTCCTCCAAGGAGCCTTCCCAGATCCCTCCTTAATTGGACCTGTTGCACAGCCTGTGTGCCAGGTCTGGCCTGTATCATCTGCCTGTCTTTGGCTCTCTCCCACTATATCTCCCAAACACCCTCCAGACTGTGAACACCTCCGGAGAAAGTCCCACCACAGATACTTGCTGAGCTGAGCTGGACCACCAGCTCTGGGCTGGGCCACACCTGCTGCCCCGTGCTCCCCTCTTAGAGCAGCTAAACTCAAGACCTGTCACTTGCCTCTACCAAGGGACAGAGAAATGGCTTCCAACTCTGCCCCTCTACAGAGGTGGGGCAAGGTGAGGGAAACAGGTGCGCTGCGGGGGTAGGGGAGAGTGTGAATGCCCTCCTCCCAGAGAAGGGAGGGCCAGAGGCTCCGGTGGAGACTTATGGTCAGTCTGAACCGGGTGCCAGAGCTGGCCCCGGAAGGGCAAGGAAGGGTCAGAGCTCCGGCCCACCTGATCCTGCCTACATGCCACCTTCCTGGGGTCCAGCCTCCCAGCAGAGCTGGCTTCGCAGGCCCCGTCAGGACTCTTAAGGGCCAGCTGATGCTCCCACCTGCTACCCAGATGGAGCAGAGCCGGAAGTGAGCCCCCAGCTCAGCGGGGCGCTCTCCGTCCCAGAGTCCTGACTCAGGAGAGTGGACTGACAGCCCTGCATTCCAGTCCCCCTGCCTTCGTGGCGCACAAGCACACGAGCACGCTCACACTCGTGCAGAGTGCATCTGAAGGCTGCTCACACACCCACACACGCGGCCAAGTACATGCGGTCTCGATGCCTCACACCCACCCATCCCGGCCCACCCTCACACATTCACACGCTTACACACTCGCACGCTCCTGCTCCCAAACCCACACTCCCGCTCACACACACACATTCCAGTCCACCTTGTCTCACGCACACGCTCACCGAGGAGCCTTTCTTCCTCTTGTTGCTGATCCCTCCAAAGCGGAACTTGAGCCCGGCTACCTTTCTCCCTTTGCCCTTTTTCTTCGAGTCCTTGGAGGCTTTGATCTTCTTCCTCACTCCTGGCCCTGAAGGGTGACCGCAGATAACCCAATAACCCAGAGCCGCGGCGGCTCACTCACCCCCAGCCATGACTTGGGTCAGCCCTCCCAGGGGCTCCATAAGGGAAGGATGGTTCGGCCGCCATCCCTTTCCAGATGAGAAGGCAGGGGACTCAGAGCGGTGAGGTCCTTGTGTAAAGTGACACAGCAAGGAGGACCCGACCCGGTCTCTGCTCCGGCCACCACGGCCCCTGTTCCATGAGTAGTAGAAATGCCGGCCATCATGGGAACAGCCTTGTCCTGTCCCCTCTCCCCAGGAAGGAGCTGTCTGTCCCCAGTGAAGCCATGGGCCCCCACAGTTAGCAGGGCCACTGAGGGCACACCCACCCACCTGTGGTCCATACCTGGGCCCTGGAGGCACATGCTGGGCAGGAAGCCCTTTCCCCAGCCGCCAGCCTCCAGATTGTCCCCAGGCCCGGCCAACACTGGCACCACTCAGGACTGCCCCGCCTCTGCCAATCACCCCCAGGAAACACTAGCTCCCTGGTGGCCAGCAGGGTTGAGGCTATTTTTATGGAACTGGCCACAGGACAATTAGCCACCTGGGAGTCATGACCGCCCCCCCACCCCAGCAGCCTCTCCCACCGGCTGAGCAGGGAAGATGGAGCCCTTGGCAGCAGGTGGCCTTGACCTGGACCCTCCTCCAGCTCCATCACACAACTGAGATGGGACTAGGAGCCCAGCTGTAACCTCCGTGGCGCCACGGAAAATCTATTTCAATTTTTCAGGCTCTGAATGGGCAGCTCAGGGAATAGCTCAGTGGCTGGAGCCCAAGAGGAAATGAGAAGGTAAGGCAGGCTGGGGAGGCCCAGGATGGAGGACAGTGAGGGAGGAGAGCAGAAGCAGGCTCTAAACCCCATGTCACTCTGCCCACCAGGCCCCTGCAGAGACCTGGAAAAGGGGTACATCATTCCAGAAACCAAAGCTCCTTAGGGCTGAAACAGTGGGCCCCAGAGCCCCCTTAGCTGCCCACCAAAGTCCCGAGTACCCAGAAAGGCTGAGCTGCTAGTGACCGCATCTTTGAGAGCCCTGGGGAGATGTGGGTCTCTACCCCAATGGGGCCAGAAATCCTCCACCTAGGGGAGGTCCCTCCCCCAGGACTTGAAGTCACAGAGAGCTTCTGCTGTCCCTATTCTCCCCCAGAGAGACCCAGACACCCAGCACTGAGTCTGATTTTGTATCTGGACCTCCTTCCAGGTCTCCCAGAGCAGCCAGTCCTGACCACAACCACACCTATGCACATGCATTACCCTGAGGGCTGGGTGCTCAGACAAGAGGGGTCAACGGGCTAACCTTGGGACCCCTTCTCCCTGAAAATGAGAACTCAAGAGCCCCCCCACTTCCAGCAGCGCGGACCTGCCCTCTCCCTACCTCCATACCATGTCGGAGGGTGCCAGTGCAAAAGTCCCAAAGCTCCAAGCACACTATCCCCTCTGCTTCACCCCAGCCCCGAAAGGGAGGCAGGTAGAAGCTATAATGCCACAGTACAGCAGAGAAAGGGCGAGTGGGTCCAAGGTCAACCACGGCCCTGGGTCCTTGAAGAAGACTGCCCCACCTGTCCCACCTGCCCGAGGCTATGGGGTCTGGGGTAGGACTCTGCCAGCAGGGCCGGGTGCCCATCCACCCACAGCCTTACCCTTGCCCTCCTTGGTCTTGGCCTTGCGGATAGGTACAGGCTGGGGTGCCTGCTGGGGGCTGACAGCCAGCGGAGGGGCGATGGTGACTGTCTCCACGGCCGCGGCCACTGCTGCCGCGGCAGCCGCTGCCGAGCTGCCCTTGAAAGGGTTGTTGGCGCTGAATTCCCGCCACTTGGCACCCAGGACGGTCATCATTTTGGACATGGGGATCTTCGGGTTCTTCTTGGCAATGAGCGGCCTGTGTGGGGTGAAAGGCAGGCAGGTGAGGGCGCCACCACGGAGGGGATGAGACCCCCCACGAGACCCAGGCAGCCCTTCCTCTCCCGAGCCTGGGATAAGAAGCCTCGAGTTCCAGGCTGAGAAACTGGGCAGGAAGCAGGGAAGAGGACAAAGCTTTCGACAGCAGTCCAGCCCCAGACATTCCTGATTCCCTGTCTATGTAGTCGGCCATCTTCTAATGAGGTTCCCAGACCCTGTATGACTCGAGAGACCAAAGGGACGAGCCCGCAGTGAGCCACTGGGTGCCCAGCCCCCGTTCTTCCAGAGCTGAGAGAGCCCATGAGGTCTATGGCCCTCGGGATTGACCGGGACCGCCATCCTGGAGCTCCGGGCAAGCAGGGGAAGGTGGGACCACCGGGTAAAATGGCTCTGCCCGGGGTTGGCATCGGCCTGAAAGCACCCAGCACCCCAGGGGCCTGGGGCTCTGTCCTCCAACTTGTCATTCCCATGGATGCCCGGCCACGGCAGCCGGCAGCGCGCCCACCTGAGGAACTGACTGAAGGCCTTGTAGTTGGTCAGTGTGTGGTAGTCGGCCTCTGAGAACAGGTACTCCACATCGTCCAGGCCCCACTCGGCCATGAGCTGCCCCGAGGACTTGGGCTCCTAGGGACACCCAGGCCAGAGGTGGGGTCAGAGCAGGGTCCTTCTAACCCGTACCCCCACCCCTGGGGCCCCGTCCCAGGAGTGTCTACCCACAGCCTTCCTACCCACCCCCGACCCCCAGCCCGCCTGCCCCTTGATCAGAGGGAAGCGCTCAGGCACCAGCTCATGAGGGGGTGTGGGGTCAAGCCTGGGGGTTTAGTGGGAGAGGCGGGGGTTGGGGGAGGCTACATGCACACCCAAGGCAGGAACAGTAACAGAACTCACTCTCTGGGAGGAATATGTTCTGGAAATTTGGGCACTGGGAGGGAACAGCAGCCTGAAGGTGGGTTTTAAGGGGACAGGTGTCCCTGAGAAGGGAGCAGGGCTGAAGGGCTGCCTGAGGCATGTCGGGAAGAAAGGAGGCCGCCTCAGGACGTCGCCTAGTAGAGTCACACATGGACGCCATGAAACAACAGACCACTGCTCTCTTGCTTCCAGGGCCAGGAAGGTGTGCCCTGGCCAGGGTAGGGGCACGGGACAAATGGCCCAGCTGAAGGCAGACGCGGGAGAGGGTCCCTTGGCCACTGCTTCACTTTCCAGATGGGGCACGGAGACCCAAGGTGTGTGATTCCCTAAGGGCACACAGTGCGGCCTCAAGACAGCCAGCCCAGGGGTCTGATCTCTGGCCTAACCCGGGCCTGCGGGGGTCGGCTGGGGGGTGGAGGTGCTGGCCGTGAGCTCGGGCCCTAGAGCCAGGCTCAGACAGCAGTTCTGATCCTGGCGGTGAGAGCTGGCAGGCCACAGTCACCGGCCCAGGCGGGAGTCCAGTCCAGGGCGCCACTGGGTCTCCTGTGTGGACAACGATCTAGGACGCAGGCCTGCGCCCCCCGCTACCAGAGGGGGCCGGGGTGGCCAGGAAGCCCTGAGCTGCAGAGACATTCATTCTCAGCCACAAGGGTGTGTGTGGCCTGAGCCTGGCGCTGACCCCACGAAGGGCGAAAGATGTGAAAACAGGCCCTGGGTAACACCGCAAGCCGGAAGTCCCCTGGCCTCTCAACTCCTGGGCACTGACCCAACAAGCCCTATCGATGCCTGAGCCCCTCCGAGCTGGGCTGTCTCCCCCACAACGGTCGGCCACCCCGGGACGTGCGCTCAGCCTCCCTCCGTCCCGGCTGCTGAGAAGCAGGCCTTCTAGCACAGTGCAACAGGGAGGCTGGGGAACCCGCTTCCCGGCCTCCTAATCTCCCGTGTGGGACCCCCTCCCGTGGCTGACCTGCCCCCACGACACGCATCCATCCCTGGAGGCGCCTCTGACCTTGCTCCCACAGCAGGAAGCGGAACGGCATGAGCGGGTGACATGGCTACGGGACAACCCTGGACCGTGCCCACAAGTTCACCTTTCAAGCTGTCAGCCCTCAGCTATTATCAGTCACAGATGACTCACAACACACCTGCCGACTAATGAAATCCCTCTGGGTGTCGGGACACCACGGTGCTTCCTAACTCGAGCCGTTGACAGCCACCATTTCTGCCTCACCCAACAGCCACTCCACTGATATTTATGGGGCACTTTTTTTTTTTTTAAACTCATGGCTAGCCCAAACTGAGTCTGGGTGCCTTAAGGGGAGAACAAAGGAAGCAGAGTGCTCTGTCCGGGGCCTCTCGCTGACCTCTGCCACTATCCCAGAGCGGGGGGGGGGGGGGGGGGGGGGGGGGGGCAGCGCCCTTCCCCTCCCCGAGAAGCCCTGCAGTGGCCTCGGAGACCCGAGGGGCCATGGCCTGGTTCACATCATTCCGCACACGCACAGAGACGCTGCTGTCCCCCAGGGAGAGCTGCAGGCCCGCCCCTGCAGCCGCCCTGACTCGCGCTCACTGGGACCCTCTCTGGGATGCCCTGGCGGCCAGAAATCCAGCGCACACGCTGAGCGCCAAAGCTCCCCCTGCCCGAAGTGGAGCTGTCCAGCCGCTTCTTGCTGGCAGAGGCTCCGTTTGTCGGTTTATTTTCCGAGAGTGCTCCAAGGGAGAGGCTCCGAACTGGAAGCTCAAGAGAGAACACCGCTCTCCTACTCCAGCAGGCGGAGGAGCAGAAAATTCCCGAGCAGGAGGCTACTTCTGAACGTCAGCCATCCTTACTTCAAATGTGTCCCCGGGACTTGGGGCACGGTGTTCCTCACACGCTTGTGTCCAACCTCCACGTGCAGGCACACGTACACGCGCATGTGCACACCCACACACCCATCCGCCCCCGACAGCCATGAAGGGCGGGGGAGCGGGGAGGAAGCTCTGGCCCTTTTCGCACAGGCGCCAGAAGGCAGAAGAACCGCCTTGAAGCCGCGGCCCCGTCCAGGCTGGCGGGTCCTGGTGGAGCCCAGGTCCCTGCAGCCGGGCCCCGGGGGTTACCTTCAGGCACCCATCATCGTTATCATCCTCGTCATCATCTTTCCTCTTTCGCTTGGCTTTTTTCTCCTTCTTGTCCTTGAGTTTCTTTTTCTTCTTCTTATTAGGGGAGTAGTCACTGCCCTCACTCTCCGACTTCTCTTCCAGATCTTCTTCATTTTCCGTCAGCTCGTCATTGCTCCCCTGGAAGAGAAAGGGGGGTGGTGACGGCAACAGGGGCCCCAAGAAAATCCAGAGTCCCGGGCAGCAGTACTGCTTTCTGGATCATTCAGCGTTCCTCTGCCCACAGCTCAGCACCAAAGCCCAGCCAGAGAGGCTGGCTCGGGGCAGCACTGGGCAAGGAAGGGCCTGGTCCCCAGTGCTGGGGCCACAGCAAATGGTGGAGCGTGCAGGGAAAGACGAGGCCTCGTGAAGCCACACTTCCCCTCCTGGGGAATCCAGGGTAGCCTGCTTGGACTGTCCTGGGGTGAGGGCTCAGGCTCTGCGTCCATCAGAATCAGGTTTCTCTGGACTTTAGGATTTAACGAGTGTTTGGTGAGAGTGCCTGGATCCAGGAATTTGGACAGGACGTGATGTCCAGAGCCAAAATACAAAGCGCACCAGCAAACGGGCGGGTGAAGAGCCAGGGGTGTGAGCCAGCACCCAACCTCTGTTGGAGCTGCGTGCATCCTATGGAGCTGCGTGCGTCAGGTGAAACCTGTAATTAATGTAGCACGCACATCCCAGTTTCATCTGTCCGTGGGCTCTCCAGAAGCTGCTATGGCACGAGCCCACCTTCTCCACCACCCCCACCCTGGCCGTTTCGCCTCGATATGAGACAAGGTAATTTAGGCAGCTCTTAAGCTTGGCTTCCTTGATTTAGTTTCCCCGTCTGTACAGGCAGAAAATGGCCCATTTATATGGAGATAAGGGCGTTTACAGCCAGAGCATCCCCACCAGAAAGGCACTGCCCCTCCGAGAAGGCTGTTTACTCTGAGAAAGCTGTTTACTCTCCGCCTTTCCAGATGCAAGTGCACTGGCAAAGCCCTTCCCAGCCCCCTCCTGGCCTGGGTCTGCAGGAGAGGCTGGGCACTGACGTTCCAATTACCAGCGCGGGGCTTGTCATTTTCGAGCTGGCTGTTTACTGTTTTCAAGGTGAGCAAAGAGAGGCACGGAAAAGATGAGGAGAGAACTGGAGAGGTGAAAAATGAGCTTGAGAAACAGCACGGGGGGTGGGGGTGGGGAGGCCTAAGAGAAGGTGGGGAGGGGGTCAGAAAGGAGAGGAGGAAGGAGAGCAGGTGGGAGTAGGGAAGCGGGGGGAGCAAGGGTAGGGGTCTGTCTGGAGGCTCTTGGGAGGGCCCAACCTGATCTCTGCCCCTTCCAGGCACCCTGTAAAGAGCTAAGAGTCTTTTCCCAGGAGGAAGGCTCTTCCCAAGATACAGCTGGGAAAGGACTCCCCCACGGGCTCCCTGCACTTCCCAACTCTCTCCCACTGGGATCCCTGCTCCCAAACCTTTTATGCTCATTAAGCCGCTGAGTCAGTCTGCTGGCTGGCGGGTGCCAGACAGCAGGGCCTCTGCGCCTTTCCGGAACTGGGTGTTTCCCAGAATACTGACTCGCCATGCGCCATGCGGGGCCGAGGGGCAAAGCCGGTCCTGGCTGCTGGTGCTCCCAGGGCAGATGCCAATGCAGAGCCCTGGGACCACAGCTCCCAGCTCTGCCACAGTCCTTTGGAGAGGCAGAGGTCAGATAGGGACATCAATTTTCCCCATGGGTGTAGAGTTCAGCCAGTTGCAAGAGACCACCCTTCCAGAGACCTGAGAGGCAGGCTCTACCCCAGCCCTCACCCCAGCAAAGGTAAGGATGGAAGGAGGAGGCTGCCATGGATTTCAGCACCTCGGACAGAGGCTGTGGGGCTGTGGGGCTGCCGGGGGCGGGGCATGGGACTGGTCCCCAAGCTGCCCTGGGGTGGACCCATGACTAATACCCACTCAGGTGAGACCCGAGTGGCCTGACCGTGGGTCCTGGGGCTCCCTAGGGAGGTTGCAGGACACAGAATGCCTAGGATCACTGTCCCTCGCTAGCACAGAACTAGGCAAGTCACTGCGGCCTGACCTCAGCTTCATCATCTGTGAAAGGGGGATTCAAGAGGAACAAAGGAGAGGGTGTGAGAGGGGGCTGTAACCATTTTGAAATGGGAGAGATCCAAGCACCCATGACTCCAACTCTGCTTGGAAGCCAGAGATGCAGGCCAGATGACAGACTTGAGGACATCACCAGCCTCACCTTTCTCATTTCTGCACGTGAGGACCCGGCTAAGCCAAATGCAAAGCCAGTGTCTGCAGCTGGGTGGCAATTACAGAAGAGGCTGTTGTGGCAACACCCAAGGGTGCATGGACCTGGGCATCTGATGGGAAGCCAGCATTGCCAAGTCCAGGAGTGGCCAGCGCAGCTCCAAATGTGGGGTCCTGAGGGAGCAGGCAGGAGGGAGGCAGGGAGGGAGGGAGTGGGGGAAAGCACCTCCAGCAGATTCCGCTGTCTGTGTGTGCCCTGGAGGCCAGGCCTGGCGCAAGGCCCCAAGCTGAGCACTGCCAGAGGGCTGGCCCAGCGTCCATTCCAGGGCTAAGTGGCACAGCAGGAGGGCCAAGATCCTCCTTGAGGAATGAGTTAGTGCTAAGGCAGGGCACATATGCCACTCATCAGTGCCCTAGTCGCCCCCCGGGGTGACAGCAGTGGTGGCAGGGAGAGGGGAGACTTCTCCCTCCACGGTCTACTTGCACTGGGGAAAGTTCTGTCAGAAAGAAAGCTCTGGTTCCCCAATTCTTCCGACTCACCACCTGTTCCTTCATCCTCCCCAGGCCGTGCCTTATTCCCCCGACCAAATGAAGTTCATGGCGCCTGGGCCCACCCCGACTTGCACCCCGATGTCATCCAGGCCCTCCTGCCTGCCCAGGGTGGGGCGGGGTGCTGGCTGAGGGTGGAGGTACAGGACAGGTCTTTGAAGACTGGTTTCCCACTGGCACAAGAAGCCTGTATCCACAGCCTATCTCTGCATCCAGCTGTTTGGCCCCTTCAAGACCCAGGCCTCCTGTTTCTTCCCCCAAAATCTTTCCTTGCAGAGAAACGGGCAAGAGGAAGGGCAGCAAGGGGTTCTGAAAACAATACAAAAAGGAGTGATCCATGAGCAGCACCAGCCAGTGGTGAGAAGGAAGGAGTGACCGAGAACCAGGGGTAGACCAGCGGGTTCAGTATCTTGGAACTTACAGAAGGGGTTTTGGGCCAAGCCATGTTCAGGGGAAGAGACACAGGCACGGAGCGATAATGTCCTAATAAAGCCCGGAGCCAACCTCAGCCCCAAGCCATAGTGATGTGCGAACATCAGTATGACCGTCATAGTCAGGGCTTTGACCTTGATGCTGTCCTTTGGGCTGTGGCAGCCCCAGACATAACTACAGGGGAGACACCTGGTAGTGGAAGAATCTTAGTGGACTCGGAGTCCCCATCGGAATCCATTGACTTCCTTAATAAACACCACGCCCAGGCTGTGTGTGTGAGAAGCTGGGGGTAAGTGGGAGGGCTCCCTGCCCCGACCCCCCTGGCCCCCTGAGGGCACAGCAGGCCACCAATGCAGGCCCCGGGGACCCCAAGCAGGCATCCCCACCCGCCCTTCCTCTTCCCCAGCTCTGCGGATGCCTTTTATCCAGGCTTTCCATCTCCCTCTCCCTTCCTTCTGCGCCCAGCGCCCAGCGCACAACACACACGCCCCGCATCTCTCGATAAAGGAGGCATTTACACTCAAAAGGAAAGATTCAGAGAGTTGGTCATTCTCAATTTGGGGTCCTTCAAGATTGAGAGGGAAAAAGAAAGAATGAAATATGAGCCTTCCCATTCACGAGTGTTATAAACAGTTATAATTTAGCACTGAATAATTGGTTGCTATGGTAACCGCTGCAGTACAGGTTGAAATCATTTCTCCCTCCTGCGCTGGGTCTGACAAGGAGCTTCATCTACATATGCTCAGGTTCTGGCCGCAGCCCGGTTGTTTTATGTAAATCAGGATCCATGACTTGCTGCCTGTCCCCACCCCCCACCCCTGGCCAAAAAAAAAAAAAAAAAATCCGCCGCCCCTCTTCTGCCTCCACCCACTGACTTATCTTGGAGCCACCAGGTTGGAGATGACGAGGAGCACAGGCTGAAATCCCCCTCCCCGTGTCCTGGGGACCCAGGCAGGCGGGTGGATGGGTGGGGGGCACATGGCCGCCAAGACACTGCTCTCTGGCTGCTGCACCCTGCTCTGGACTCTAGATCTGACAGCCGGCCGAGCCAGGCTCTCAGGAGTACAGGGGAGGGGGCAGCAATGACCTAAGGGTCACCTTGGGGGCCTGCCAGGCAGCGGCTCGTCATGCACAGGCCTCCCATCCACCCGGCCCTCCGCCCCTTTTGAGAAGCAGAAGGAAGGAGAGAGGGTGAGGAAGTGAGGGGTGGGAAGGGGGGTGGGAAATGAGGCTGAAGGAGAAGGAGAGGTGGAGAGAAGGGAGAGGGAGGGAGAGAGAGGGTGAGGCAGAGGCCAAGCTCAGGCCTAAACAGCGGAGGGAGACGGAGACCGGCCTGGACAAACGCAAACATATGAAAGTGGGTCCAGAGGAAGAAGGGAGGGCGAGACCCGAGGGAGCGGCAGTGGGTATGGGGGAGGCAAGCGCCAGCCTTCCCAGGCTCTGAAGGCCCCTCGCCCCTCCAGCCGCCGAACTACCCCCCCAGCCCTGCCCCGGCCTCACCACTGCAAAGACACTGCCCACCTCCAGCCTCCTTCCTGGCCTGGGGTTGAGGGAGGCGGGGGGGGGGGGGGGGGGGGGGGGGGCGGTTCCTGCTGCACCCTGTGCCCGGGAGGGAGAGAGAGAATTCAGCCCTGCCTGGGGCACCTCTGGTGGTCTTTCATCTGCACTTGGGGACCTGGCAGACTCAACCTAAAAGCCTGCGACCAAGGAACAGAGAGCATCGGGCCTCCCACCCAGGTCTGCTGCCCATGAAAGCAGCTGAGGGGGGGTGGGGGGGCATGTGCAGGAAGCACGAGACCCCAGGATCCTAGATTCCACCTCCCCGGACATCGTCCACAGAGCCTCAGGTCTTGTGGGGTGAGGGCAGTGGCCGCGGCCAGGATGGGGGTCGGTCCCTGCATCCCGGCATCCTAGCAGCCCCAAACCACCAGTGCTCTGGGACATACAGACCACGACCCTGGATCATCCCGTTTATGAGGACAGGGCATTTCAGACCCGGCCTGTGAAGCTCTGTACACACCGCTTTTGGTGCCTCGCACTCAAACCCAGCTCTCAGGACACCGCCCTGGAAGGTTCTCCGCAGGCCCAGGCAGAGCAGCCAAGACCCCCTTGGGGCCCTGACCCACCCCCAGCCACCCCGACCCCGGCAGGACCACCCACCCACGCACCTCCTTCTTCTTCCGTTTCCCTTTGGACCTGTTCTCCTTGAGCTTCTTGGATTTCTTCTTCTTGGGAAGGCCCACAGGCTCCTCAGGGAAGCAGTCATCGAAGCCCCCAAGACCATCTTCTTCTTCTGGAGGAGAAAGAAGTAGGAGAGGGTTACTCCGCCTCTTCCCTCAGGGTGGCCCCCAGGGACGCAGAGGAAGGGGCAGGGCCCAGTGAGACGGGCAGCTCCACAGGCACCCACCTGCCGGGTCACGGCCACCGGCCTCCCCAGCACCCACCCCTTCCCTGCAGACCTTGCCCCTGCCCCAGGCTCCTCCCAAGACCCTCAGAGCCACCATCCCACACCTGGTGCATGGAGTCCCAGGCCTCAGGCAGGCTGTGCCCCGTGTCCCCACTTCTCCAGACCTCTCCTCCCCTCACTGTAAAATGGGACCGTAAAGAACCCCCCCCCGATAGAACCCCCCCCCCGATAGGATAGAACAGTGTTCTGAGCACAAGCGAGTGATTAATCATGAGTCCTCATTGACACGACCCCCTCCAGGGCAGAAGCAGCCCCAGAGAATCACAAACCCCCTCCAGCTGGCCCCAGGGAAGGGTCGGGGCCTACCTGCGCCCTCCAGAGGCCCACAGTGTGGCCAGGAGAAGGCTTGTGAATGCTGGATGGTGGGGACGCACAGGTCACATCACCCCAGGACCACATGAAGCCACACAACAAGTGTCCGGAGTTGGGAGGGAGACCAACAAGGAGGAAGCCAGAACCCTCCCTTGATGAGGCTTGAAGACCACATCGTGTCTCCCGCCCGAACCGGCACGCGCACCCCCACGCGGTGCACACACCCCCAGTCACACATGCAGGATGCCAAGCACATTCCGGCTGGGCACCCAGGAAGACGTGAAATTCCACAGAGAGATGCTGCATCCGCCACACGTGGGCTTTCCACAAGCGGCCACGCTTCCCTCCCTCCCTCCCTCCCTCCCTCGTGAACTTCAAAGGCCAAGAGGGGAGCAGGACAGGTGTGTGCGCAGCGGGATATCTTTGAAGAAGCAGCTGGCTTCCAGCTTCATGCCACCCCTCCATCCCCACCCCTGCCAAAAAGGAGGGGGCTTGACGTGTGGCCCCCGGGCCTCACTCCCACCCAGGAGATCAGCAGCGAGAAAAGGGCAGCGAGCCCCGAGTCCCCAGTTGGGGGGACGGAGAGTCAGACGTGGGCCATGAAGGGGACAGTGGCGAGGGTCCTCTTGGGAGCAAACAGCGACAAGAAACGAACCCCCCAGAGTACAGATACATCCAGAAGGAAGCCACGGAGTGTCCAGAGTCCACAAAAGGGGTGCTGCATGCCAGCCCGGGGGCCTGAGCACCCCCAGTCAGGCTCTCCTACCCGCCCCCCTACCGCCAAGTGTGCCAGGGGAGCAAAGAGAAGAGCCCCCCGGGATTCTGGCCGTGCGGGGGCTGGGGCGGGACACACGACAGGGGATCTCAGCCAGGGCGGGTCTGCCACCCCGTGACCCCGAGGAAGGTGCCCAAGGGACTCTCATCGGGAAAGACGATAGGGCGTCCCCACTGAAATAAGTTAATAGAAACAGCTCGCACCCACCAGGCCCAGGAAGCCTGAACCGCTTGGTGTGGCGTTTGACCCCACCAGCTGCTCGACATCAGATGCTCAGACACGCGTGTGCACACCCAGGACACACCCACATCCGGCCTCCTGTCCTCCACACGGGTCTCCCTTCACCCCCTGCCTGGGACCCCAGTCCCCCAGAGTCCCCAGGGTCGTGTGGGTACGGCTAGAGGGCACTGGTGACTCCAGTGGCCAAGCGGACCCCCTCCCACCCCGGTGCCCTACAGGACCCATTCCCACATGCACCACCCCCCCCACCAGGGGCAAGTGGGGGTTGCACCACTGTCTGGCCACCCGTCTGCCCCAAGGCCCCCCTCTGGGGTGGCCGGGGCCCCTGGAGTCCGCGGGGACAGGCAGCAGGGCAGGCCCGAGTCCTAGAGCCCTTCCCATCCCGCTGGGCAAACACGGGCATGCAGAGAGGCAGACTCCAGGCAGGACCTCAAGCTGCTGCTCGTGGTCACTGTACCAGCCGCCCCCGAGGGCCAGCTCAGTGGTCCTGGCTGGCACAGGGGGGGCATAGCTGCCGGGCCTTTGGCCGGGGCCATGGCACACAGGGGAGAGCAGCAGGGGGGCCAGCCCAGGGCTGGGTTTGATGTGGGCCAGGTCTTGAGTGGAGCCAGGCCGAGGCAAGGCTGCACAAGCTGACCCTGTCCCGTTTTGTCCCTCTTAGCCCTGGCAGGGAGGGGCAGGGATTTTTCAGACCGCTTGAAAACACGCACGGGGACCCCCAGAGGCGTCCTGAAGTGGGGGGTCTGGAGGTAGTGACACAGCTGTCCGTCGACACCTGCCCACCCCCACCTGCCCCCACCTCCTCTGGAGCCGCGGGGAGACTGCCTGGGCAGAGCCACCCCTGCACCCTTGCAGTGCCCAGCGCCAGTTATGTAACAGGCTCAGGCTGATGCAATCGGGAGGGGCTCTCTCTCCCTCCTGCCACCTCCCTGAGTCCCCTGTTCCCTCAGCAGGGTGGTCCCCAGCCCGGGAAGGCCAGCTCAGCACACAGTCACCGACTGGCCAAGTGGCCAGCAGAGCAGACAAGGGGATGAACAGGTGGCTGCGGGAGGTTATCTGCCCGGGGTGGAGGGCAGGGGGTCGGGGGATGCCCCACACTCCAGCCCTAATCCACGCCCAGAATGAGCCTCAGAGGACAAGGCCCCAGACCCTCTGCCCATGGACAGAGCCCCTCCTCCACTCCCAGAAGACCTCACAGCCCAGGGCCATCTGCCTGATTAAACCCCTCCTCCAGGAAGGTTCCAGAGCTGGAGCACCAGGATCAGGGCCCCGCCCTGCCCACCCCCATCTCTGACAGACCCTTCCTCTCCCTGCACAGATTCTGGTAGCCCTGAGGACACCCCAGGGCTGAGCTCTGTGACATTCCCCGCCAACACCTCATGACTCCCCGGCACCCCAATCTCACCCCAGCCTCATCTCCCCGCCCTCCTTCTTCTGCAACATCAGGCAAGCTTCCGAAAGCCAGACCCTCCGAGTTATATCCAAGCACCCTTTCCTGGGCCCGTCTGCTGCTCCCCGAGCCCCCAGCCTTGTACCCTCCTCGGGGGGGATCCCACTTGCCCTGGGGTGAGGGTCCAGGAAAGACCAGCCCCAGGACTCCGTGCCCCGCCAGCTCCTTCCTGCCCTTCCTGGCAGCCCCCACAGCCCTCTGGCCCCGCCGGGCTGTGCCCTCCCGCACCAGCCCTGCCCCTCCAGGGCCGAGGCTCCATCGATCCAACTGGGGCTATAATTAGGACCCATTAGCCTTGTTATCTCTGCTACCTCCTGAGCTTCCAGGTCGGGAGCAGGCTGGGGGGCAGGGGAGGGGGCGGAGTGGGGGGATGCTGCTCCAGAGACAGAGAGACGGAGACAGGCAGCGGGGTGGAGACAGCGGGGCAAAGAGAGATACGTCTGCTGCTTTTTCCTAAGCTCACCCACAGCCCTCTCACCAGTTCCCTGGGCACATGCTCCGGTGCCCCCCAGGCTGCCCTCACTGAGCCATTTAAGGCTGCAGCCCAGGCAAGCTGGGTGGGCCATTCTCGGGGGTAACCCGGCATAACAGTGCAAGTAACTACGTGCCACCTCATGCCACCTGCACTGGGCTTGAGGAAGGTCACATGTGCTAATTTGAACCAATTTGTCTACTCCACACAAGAACCCTGGGGGTACTATTATTACCCCCGTTTGCAGATGAGGACACTGAGGCTCAGAGATCTCACGACTTACCCACATAGCTTCACAGCCAGCAGGTGGTACAGCCAGGAAGGAACGCAGACGGGTGGCTCCCACCACCATGCGTGGTCCTCACCCCGGCCCCTCTCCAGGCACCGGAGCCTCCCCCAACCCCCCACCCCCACTCCAGAATTCAGACTTTCCTCATATTTATTTAGCAAGGCCTTTGTGCCAAGCTCGGGCCTCACCCTGGGACCAAGGTGACTCAGATCAGCCCTTGGTCTGGAAGGTCCCACAGTGTCCCTCAGGGTCCCACAGGGTCAGAGCTGGTCCACACGCTCACCCCCCCGCCCCCCCCCCCCCCCGGCGGGTTATGCTTTGCCCAGCTCCTGCCCCCTCCTCTGGGCAAGAACGCAGCCCCCCGGGGAGCTTTGCAAATGCAAGGTGATCAGATTATGGAGGGAAAAGTTAGGTCATCTGATCTGAGGATGGTCGAAAGATTCGGGGGCCCAAGCCGGGTGCAGGGACAAAAGCTCCACTGCCAGGGTCCAGAAAGGCAAGCAAATCTGCCAGCGATGGGGACCCAGCTCAACGTCCACCATCGTCTCTGGGGCTTGGGGAGGAGGCTCCTTCTGTTCTCCACCCCCAACCCACCACCAGGCAGGGGACAAGAGCTGGTGGCCAGGGGAGTACAGGCTTCCAGCTACCACCCCTTCCTGGCAGGTTGCCCCCAATCCCTTTCCAGATGAACCTACTTCTTCTTCATCCTTAGATGGGCCTCACGGCGCCGTTCTCATGGGGTGGAGACTTAGACGTCGTGAGACACACAGTAAGTGCTCAGTGACAGCAGGCGGAGCCCGGGGCCCCAAAGCGGGTGGCAGAGAGCGGGTCTCCAGTTTGGGCATTGCCAAGCCAGGGGTTCCCAAGGCCACTCTGAGGCTAGCCAAGGGACAGGGCACCAAGACCAAGGTTCCCATCAGTCTTTGGAGCACCCCCACACCACAGGCCCTCTGCTGATAATGGGGGGGGGGGGTCAGTACTCCTGTCCAAGAGAGGATTGATAATTTATTTATGACCTTTACCAAAACCTAGACATCACCTCACTGGCATCTCATCAAAGAGAGTGTCAGTTCTGAGCACTCTGGGCAGGCAAGCAGGGGGAAGAGGTGAAGCTTTTACCCTAAGGGACCGGGGACAGGAAGAGATCAAAGAAGAGAGGACAGGGACCCAGGGCAAGCAGGGACAGGACCCCATGCAAAGCCAGAGCACGGGCAGGTAGGAGGAAAGAGAGACAAGGAGGGAGAGGATAGAGAGACGCACCTGAGGGTCAGGGACAGACACGGACAAAACAGGGAAAGAGAGGGATAGCCAGAGAGAGAGAGAAGCAGAGGCAAGCACTCAGCGAAGACAGTGAGACAGACATGGGGACAGAGTGGGAAAAAGAGACAGGGAGAGAGAAATAAGGACAGAGCCGAAGGCAAGGCAGAAAGTCTCAAAAGTTGTACCTGCAAAAGCCCCAGAAAGTTAGATACCACATACTGTGTTCGGAGAAGATATTCAATAAATCTATGTTGGGGAGGCAGATGGATGGATGAAGGATGGACAAGCGGATGGATGGCGGATGGATGGATGGATGGATGGATGGGTAGGATGGTGGATGGACGGATGGATAGTGGATGGAGAGTGGGTAGGATGGATGGATGGCTAGATGATGGATGGACAGACGGATTGATGGATGGGCAGATGATGGCTGGATGGACAGATGAATGGATGGATGGATGGATGGATGGATGAACAATGGGTAGGAGGGATGGATGGATAGATGGTGGATGGTGGATGGAGAATGGATACGATGGATGGATGGATGGATGGATGGATGAAGGATGGACAGATACATGAATGGATGGTGGATGGATGGATGGACGGACAGATGAATTGTGGATGGGTAGATGGAGAGTGGGTAGGATGGATGGATGGACGGTGGGTGGTGGGTGGTGGATGGAGAGTGGCTAGGATGGATGGATGATGTGGGCAGGATGGCTGGCTGGTGAGTGGTGGTTGTACGGCCGGTTGGCTGGTTTCATGGTTGGATAAACAGATGCTCGGTGGGAAAGTGCACACATGGGTGGGTGGATTAATAGGAGGGCTGCTGACTGAATAAACGGACGAAATGATAGACAACTCGGAAGGAAGTGACTCTCTCACAGGCCAAGGCACTGGGCAAAGCACGCTGGTCATTTTCCCTCCCTCCCCCCAGCAAATGGTATTACATACAGGCTCCGTGGGGCCCCCAAAACCCACATGTCCCCGGGAGGGTGCAGTAAGCTAGGAAAGTATGAACCTTGGGAATCATGGTCATCACTCCTTCTTGGATCCTGGGCTCCAAGAAGCCTAAGACGCTCACATGACTGGGGTCAGCCCTGTGGGCATGGGGACACGGGCCAGTCAAGTGTCTCTGCGGCCAGAGTGGTCACACTGCTTGGCCGGCGGAGAGGCTGGGCTCACCAGCCCTGAGAAACCCACCCCTCTGGCTGTAAGTGATTGACTGGGGTTGAGCAGGCTGGGAACTTTAAAGGACAAGGCCAGGGAGCCACTCCGTCTCTCCCTCCAGCCCCACCATGGCCTCACACTCCCAGCCCTCCTGCAGCCCAGGCCCCCGTGCCCCCCCAGCTTACTAGATGAGGGTGCAAGTCTCAGAAGCATTTCCTCGGGGAAGGTAGGTCAACTGCCCCCCTTTGGATGGTGCCAATTACAGTGGTCACAGTTTATGGGGCACCTATTATGTGCTGGGCACTGTGACCTAAATGTTCCACGTGCACTGTCTCACCAGCCCTCACAATAACCCTCTATGAGGTAGCTAGTGCCATATCCCCATTCCACAAGTGGGGACACCGAGGCACAGGGGCTGGGGAGTTTGCCCGGGGTCAGTCAGCTAACAAGCAGAGCCAGGCTGCACCTGACCCTTGAGCCCTCCGCTCTCCCGGCAGAATGTGGCAGCCGCCAGGGCCCGAGCCAGAAAGGCAGGGACCCGCCCCGCCTCCTCCTGGACACAGGCTCGCCCACCTGCCTCGGTGCCAGAGCACTGGTGGCGCAGAGCCCTGTGTGGGAAACAAGAACACGGCTGAGGGGGAGGGGAAGGGGAGGCACAATGGAAAGAAAGATTTGACAAGAGACGCGTCCAACCGCTGCAGATTTGAAAAATTAGCGTCACTGCGCCCCACACACTGGCTCCTCCCCGCAAAAGCTGTGACGTTTTGGAAGCAGCTGGCCCTAGGTCCGAGCGGGTCACAGCCATGAGCCCAAGGCCGAGGGCCACGGGGCAGCTGTAATGGAGGGCTAGGGGGCCAACTGGCTGGCACTTCAGGAGAGACACGAGGCCCGGGCTGAAGCCGACGCCGTGTCCAGAGGCCAGGCGTGAGCTAGGGACTCCCAGCCCTCAGACGCCAAGACCACAGGCATCTCTTGAGCACCCAGGGTGCCGGGTGCCAAGCACGGCAGGTGATCCAAGGAGTCGCCCTCCAGACGGGGAGCCCACTGACACAGAAGTAACCTGGTGCGGCCGAGAAAATAAAGCGTTAAAATTAAAAATAAAATTAAAATAAAATGGCCCCTGAGAGGGACAGGGGTGGGGCCGTGCTTGGGCCAGGCCCAAGGAGGGCCTCCCCGCGGAGACATTTGCGCATCCTGGGACTGACGTGTCAGCAAGGAGGCCGCCATGAGCAGAGAAAAGAGCAGGTCAGACAGAGGTCACAGCCAGTACTCAAGGGCAGGACGGAGTCTGGAGTTGGAGGTGGCGTTCCAGAAGCATCCAGCAGCCCAGTGTGGCTGCGGCTGGGGAATGAGGGGGGAGACGAAGGTGGTATAGACCAGGAGCACATTGATCTACCCAAGCAGCGGGAGTCTGGGTCTGATCTGTGCTTACAAAGGTGACCCTGGCTGCTGAGGGGAGGGCGGTCAGGGAGGACTGCTTAGGAGGCTACGAAGTGGACCAGGACGGTGCCTGGGGCCAGGGACACAGAGAGGGAGCTGGGAGCTTGGGAAGGCTCAGGGCATCACGTCTTGCAGAAAGACGGGGCTGCAATCCCCAGGCCAGAGGGGCCCAGAGCAGGACCTCTTCCCTGCAGGGCCCCTGGGGACCACCTCACCCCTCCACCTCGCCCTGCCCCAGAGCAATGGGCACAAGCAGGGAGAACAGGTGGTGGGCAGGGGACTCTGACAGGGACCCAACCCCTCTGGCCCAAACAGAGTGAGGCAGGAGCCCATCAACCCTCCCCACGCTCTGAGCCCTAACACAACCAGGAAGAGGCAGAGTATGGGGGGAAAGGGAACAGGGGACCCCCCACCAGGGGTTCCATGAAGTCCTGGAAATAGACCTGTTGGTGCAAGTTCAGCTGTCCACTGCCCCATCATTGCCACAAAGGGGCCCCGCCCCAAGCACCGCTGGGAATTACTGAGGAGGACAGCTTAGGGAGGTGCCCGCCTCCCGGGGAGAAAGCAGCCATGGGGTTTCAGTGCCTGTGCTGGGCCTCTGTGTTCCCTCCCAGAAAATGGGCCTAATTCTTTGCACCCAGGGGCAAAACAATGATTGTCCAAGCAGCCCTGCCCTTAAGGCGCCCCCTCACCCCCACTCCCCTAAGGCTGGCAGGCCCTTCGCAAACTTGGCCGGCGGTCTGAAAGGCAGAGTGAGGCCAGTCTCCCGTAGGGGCCCAGTCTGTGTTAAAGCAAGCCAACAAGTGGGGGGTGGGGAGGAGGCCCCCCAGTGGGCGGGGCCACCTGGTGGGAATCCCCTCTCCAGGAAGCCTCCTAGCAGCCGGGGGAGCTGCTGCTTGCAGGGCCCTCCCCTTCCCGCCCCCTGCACACAAGAGTCTGGGGACCCGACGACGACGTGTAGAATGTCCCATCCGCCCTCCCTGCAAGGCACTCTTGGGGCCAGACAGCACACTCTTGGGCTCAGGAGGGCCCCTGGGCCTCCCCCAAGTCTCTCGGGAGCCCAGAAAGGGCCATGGGCTTGGCGCCGGGCAGCTGAGAAGAGTCCACCAAAAGGGAGGGAGGGAGGGAGGCTGGCTGACAGGGTGAGGCCCTGCCCAGCTGTGCCAGGGGGAGAACCGTCCCAAACAAACGGTGAGCAGTTAACTAAAGGACGATCCAGCAAGGTTACCCCGGACGCACAAGCCCTGCTCATGCCGAACCCTGAGAGGGGCCCGCCAGGGCTGGGGCGGCGGCCCTGGGCGTCAGGCCCGTGGCCAAAGCTGGATGGGCTGGAGGCGCCGGCGGCCCGGGCAAAGTGTTAGGAGCGACGGCCCCAGCACCCCACGGCCGGGAAAGGGGAGCGGCAGTCAGTGCCCGAGCGCCCCGGCCCGGAGCCCTCGCGGGCCCGGGGGGTGGGGGAAGCCCGCCCCAGCCAAGGCGCTCGCCGGGTCCCCCAGCACGGCCGGTCCTCGAGCCGCTCCGGGCCCCACCCAGCGCGCCCCGGGGAGGGAGGGGGCCGAGGCGGGTGGCGGCCGGGTCCCGCCTGCCCCCGCGAGGCCAGAGGCGCGCGGCGCGGGTCCACAGCGCGGGGTGCGCGGCGCCGGGAGCCGAGCGCGATTCCCGCCCCCTTCAAGGGCACGCGGGGCTGAGCCGGCGGCGCCGCGCCCCCTCCCCGCCCGGGGGCGCCCAGCGCAGCCCCCCGCGCTCCTCCGCCCGCGCCCGGCCCGCGCCGCGGCCCGGGGGCCCCCGACCGCACCCCGCCCTTGGCCCGCCCGCGCGCCGCGCCCCGGCGCTCGCCCGGCCCCGCGCCCTTGGCCGCGCGGCGCCAGCAGGGCGGGAGCGCAGCCCCGCGGCCCGGGCTCCCCTCCTGCGCGCCGCCGGTCCGGCCCCGGGCCCCCGCCGGGCCCCGCGCCCCGCGCCGCCCGGCCCCGGGCGCAGCCGGCGCCCCCTCTCACCTGACATCTCGTCCTCGTTCTCCATCTCGTCCGCGAACAGCCGCGGCAGCTCCTCCTCGGTGCCCAGCGGGCCCCGCATGCCCGGCGCGGGGGGGAGGGGAGGTGGGCGCCCCCCCTCCCGCCGGGCGCGGTGCCAGCCTTAACCCGTGCGCGGCCGGACGGGCGCGCGCGGCGGGCGAGGCGGCCTCGGCGAGAAGATGGCGGCCGCCTGCCCCCCCACCCCCCCAAACCTCCACCCCCCCGTCTCGACCCCCTTCCTCTCGGCCGCCCTCGCCCCGCTCCCCGCAAAGCCCGGGCCGCTCCGCCCACCGCGCCCCGCAGCCCGAGTCCCGCAGCCGGCCGAGGGTGGCGGCGGCAGCGCCGGCGGCACGGCGGGGGGGCGGCACACATGCCCGGATTGTGACGTCCAGTCTGTTGCTGTGGCAACCCCATCCCATCGTTCCGGCAGCGCGACTAGTTAACAGCCGAGAACAAGTTGGGGGGACTAGTCCTGAGCCCCGGGTGCAGGGGGGCGCACCCGGCGCTCCGGCAGGGGGAGCCGTCGAGGCGCCCGCGCGCCCAGGGACCCGACGGCCGAGCGGGCCGCGGCGACTCGGGCAAGCCGGGCCCGTTGGGAGGCGGGGAACTCGCCCCCGCGCACCCCTGGAAGATCCGCCAACACCGTCGCCGCCGCCCGGTACGGCGCCCTGCCCCCCCCCCCCCGAGTCCCCAAGGGCGCAGGGGCGGGGTGCCCTGGGCGGCGAGCGTCGAGCTCCCGCACTTCCACTCACATGCACCGAGAACCTGGCTCGGCCCTTGGGAAGGAAGATCGGAAGAAAAATGTGTTCCGCACTTGGGGAAGGGTCGCTCTGGAGACCGGGTGCGATTCCTCCAGAAAAATGCATGCAGGCTGGCTCCTCCCTCACCCCATGGCACCACGCTCCCACCGCCCACGTGCCCTCTTCCAAAACGCCCCTCCAGGCGAGGTCCGGTCTAAACACCTCCAGAGCCCCTGGGGGTGGTGCGGATCTTCGTTGTCTGTGCCCAAAACTCCCGCTCAGAAGCGACACCTGTCGCTGGGCGGTAAGGAGGCGCCGCCAACAGCCCTCAGTTAAAGGTGAACATGAAGGCCGAAGCCCTTGGGAGCAAGGCTGGAATTTTAAACGAGCGCGGCCAGTCTGGGCTGCCAGAGGTGTAAAAGCTACTCAGAGAAGGCCAAAGTTGCAGCGGCCCTTAGGATGGTCAGTTCTCTAACCCTAGAAGAGCCAGTAAAGGGAGGGTACCCTTGTCTCGCTGCCTCAGGCCAGACACGTTTGGGGGAACCCACTGGAAACCCATGTGGCTGCCAGGGACCCACAGGATCTGCCCGACTTGGGAAGCAAGAGAGAGGGGTAGTGTTGTCTCCTCTCTCACACCAACCCCTCTGGCCTTGGCTGAACACCTGCCCCATCCTGGCAGGGATTGACCAGTAACCCCTGGCACGCTGGCATTAACAAAAGGGCTCTTTTTCCTGGGGCCTTTGGGGAACCAGGAAAGTTGTGACTGCCTGGTGAGGGCACCCCCATGCAAAACCTCTCAGCAGGGGGGGCCACAGCCCAAGCCATGAATCCAAGCTGTGACCAGAAGGCGATGGATGGCCCGGGGGAGTTGGAAAAATGTGTAGGCAATTTTTCCTCCCCCTTCCGATCCAAATGAATTGGGAGCAAGCCCTGAAGAAAAGCTCCTCATCATTTATTCCTGGATACAGGCAGGTCTGTCCAGCCTCCCGGGTCAAAGTGCAGGGTGCTGGGGATCCCCTTCATCTGCCAAGTCACTTGTAAGCCACACTAGAGAGGGAGGTTGAAGCATCCCAGAGCAGGTGGCCTGCAAGGGCAGAGGGAAAGGCAGCAGGGAGTTGGGCTAAGAAAGCAAAGGGCTTCTCTGGTCTAAGGCTGCATTTCACGTCACTGAGCATCTAGCTCAGAGGCCCCAAATCGCCAATGCTTTAGCCAGCCTCCGTTTTCCCTGGCAAGGCTGCCTTGCTCTTTCCAGACCTCCAGTCTTTCGGAATGTTAACTATCCAGGGAAAAGCCCGAAGCACCATCAAACCTGTCCACCCCTCAGCAGCCCCGCCCCCAACCCCTCCCGGATGGCAGAGGAGGTCAGGACCCTTCCAAAGGTTCTCTGTCCCACTTGAGAGAAACGTGGGCTTACAGGATCTCCTATCACCAGAAAGCCCCCACCTCGGGCACACACCGCTAATCTTGGGTCCCATTCCCAAGGCGAGGCTGAGACAGTCAAGACATCATTCAAGGACAGTTCCACCTGCCGAATTTGGCAACAAAGAGTCCAAATGCTCACATTCCTAGTCCTCCCCCAGCCCCCTGGCCATCCCATCTTGCAGAGGGCTGTGGCTCAGTCAAGTTACTTACCCACCAAAAGCAAAACTAAGCAAAGACTGGAATGGCAGAAACAAAGGGATTTTTGACTAGAAATCTCCGAGAATATTTAAAGGAGAGCTCCGATCATTGTCAAACTATTAGCAGCCGTGACAATGGACCGCAAATGTCTGATGTCAAAAACAATCCCTAAAAAGGTGACAATTCCATAAAGACCGCAATTCTGAGAATAAGCCTATCCATAAGGTTACAGTTTCAGGAGACAAGGTCCTCCTGTTGGCTGATGAGAGCCTAGAATTACACCTGAGGGACAATTCAAAATCAAAATCATTTTAACTATACTGCTTATGAGGCACCTTCAGCAAACACCCCGATCGGTCTCCGTCCCCGGGCTGCGTGGACTCCTCATACAGGCGGCTCTCAAGCGCTGCCTGAGGACAGTTCTTTACCAACATATCCTACTTGTGACCATCTGACGGCCCCACGAAGCCCCCGTCCCTACACCCCTCACGCGAGCCATGCAGTTCTGCCCCGGCCTCCTCTTAGCGGCTAAGCTGCATCGCTGGCATCGCAATGTCTTCTAAAATGAATGGCAGGAGCCCCCGGGTGGCTCAGTCGGCCCCGTGCCAGGCTCTGGGCTGACCGCACAGCCTGCTCGGGGTTCTCTCTGTCCCTCTCTCTCTCTGCCCCTCCCCGACCTGTGCACGTTCTCTTGCCCTCATAAATAAAATAAATAAAAATAAAATGAAGGGTAAATGTCCCTAATGCAACAAGATCTCCCTTGTACCTGGAGCCTGTTTCTCAAGACGGGAGTCTTGCACTGCCTGAACCCAAATCACTTAGAGTTGCTGGGGGTGTTTCTCGGTAAGGCAGACTTCTGGGCCCCATGGCCCTGGGCCGGAGGAAGGGGCTGTCTAAGACTTAAATCATCTTAGGGGTTCTTTCTGGGTTCTAGGTACGGTAGCAGCCAACTCAGCCGGTCAGCACAGCATTAACAGTTTTAGCTTGGCCAGAAATAGCCTAGAAAAAAAGAATGTGAATTCTCAGATCCTCCCAAAGAGAAGCAAGATAGGAAAATGTCTAGATTACAAATTCTTAGGTTTTTGCTCCCCGAGACAAGCAGCATGGTGGCATCCTTTAAAAGGCAGCCCTTCACCGGCTTTCTTCGGCACCTCCTCCTCACCCACCAGGCCTCTTCCTCACCTTCCTCCCTTCCAGAAAGGGATGCAACCTCTACAACCTATTACCCCAAAGAAGAGGCACCCGACAAGTCAGTCAACACCTCCAGCAGGACCCCACCCAGGCTCTCCCCAGCTTCTGACTCTGGCCAGCCCCACTCTCTGTCCAGGGTTACCAAGAAGCCATGTCCCCATGGTACTGCAGAATCTGTCACCCGGCCAATGACCCACACATCCTAGGTGTTATGCCCCCCTCAAAGGGAGCGGCCAGCACCACACTCTGCTTCCAACGCTGGATAAGCTTGGAGCAAAGCCACGGGAAGGACTGTGGCAGGAGGAAGGAGGTGAAAGCCAGGTTGCCAAAGCCAATTTCTAGGCTCTCCTGAGGTTAAGGTGACAACCAGGGGACAGGCCAGTCTATCACCTCACTGGACTCCTGCTCACCTCCCAGGTCATCAAGTATCCTCTGAAAAGGCTGTGGTCTAAATGCCCCCAGAACATTCCATAATTTTGATCAGTTTGTCTTTAAAAGTATTTGGTGTGATCAAACTCCCCCACTTTGTTGAATGTCTTACGCACAAGTTGTTTCCGCCTGCCAGGAGCCACTGGTGAAGTTATGGTCCATGTATCTCAACACTTGGTTCTTCCCAAAAAGATAGGAAAAGAACACTACTCAGAAAAAAATCACCTTTAACCACTGAAACTCACAGGAAAAGGTGGGTGTCACTGACGCTTTTGAAAGAAAACCAAATACTCAACCTTTAGCCCAGAAATGGTACTGGTGACCAGAATCAGCTAAGAACAGGATTGTGCCAGCTTCCTATTCCGTTGCTTTCATGAACGAAAATCTTGGCCTGAAACTCTCCATGACCCCCCTTCCCCCCCCATTCCTGGGCTGTATTTCCCATGGAGCAGGTAGGTCATCAATCAAGAGATGAAAAGGAAAGTGGTCTAAAGGTGGTCTGGACACAGCTGGCGTAACGGGCGTAGTGATTCAGGTTCCCATGACATATCCTCCATCAGAAAAAGTCGTTTGCAAATTTATTCTCTCGGCTCTGGATCTGACCCGGAGAGTTGGGTCACGACCAACTCCAGACTCTCACCGAGGCACAGCTGAGGTAAAGAAAATGGAAATAAAGGACACATTTTCTTCTCAAGCTTAATGAAGACCAAGGTCATTGTTGGTACAGCAATTAGCAGGAAAAACAATCTGTTGCTAAATAGATTAACATGCCAATCCTTAAAAAAAAAAAAAAAAAAGGCTTGCACAGTAATAGTAGCCATGTGTTAGCCACTTTAATATAAAATGTGATCAAAACTCAATTACAAGAGTTCAAAAAGGCATAGAAAAACCAATGAGTTTCAATTTTATTACAAGTTTTAAAATTTGGGAGCAGTTTGGGGAAAAAAAAAAAACTATATATGCTAATTTTAGCCCAGGGTTAATTTTTTACAACCAAACTAAGAATCACTACAGGCGAACATCAATGCAACAAACAAGTACAATTTGCAAACCCAGGTCATAAACTTACTAACAGTTAACGATCACGATCACGGTAGGGACAGATCATGGTAGGGACTGTGGCCAAAACCCAGCTGACGCCTCAGTTACATCAGAAAGAAACCTCGCCTTCACACATGCAAACAATTCCGCTTCACGAAATTTGCATAGAAATAGAAAATGCTAGAGCCTTTACCACAAATGAAATTGCAAAGATGCAACACGTTAAATTCAATCCAAGGAGCACCAAATGTTAAATTGGAGCAAAGGTAGGATTCTAATTTCCAGCTCCCCAACCAACAGAGCCCAAGAATGTCAGGTGTAGAAATTAGCTGAGAGAAACTCTTTAAGAACATTTTACACTGTAGTTTTAAGACAATGCAGACATTTCTGCAGAATTGCTTAGATTTTAGAAGGGCACCATAAGGCATCAGGGTCTCTTTTCAAAGTCACTCCCAAATACTCTGGATTCTCAGTTGGCAACGACACATCTTTACAACTTAATAACCTTGCTCAGATCTCCAGCCTCTGCACACAAGGCAACGAAATCCCACTTTCAGTCTGGTCCTGCTTAATGCAAGTTTGTAGGACTGGACATTAAATCCAGGCATGGCCTAGGTGGCTCAGAAGTGACCATTCCCTTGGCACGTCCACACGTGTTTCCCCGTCTCCTCGGCATGAACTGTCTCTCAATCGCTTCTCCTTCGCGCCCCACCCCCGTGACAAGGCTCCAATCCCGGCCAGATGCACAGGTCCATCTCTGGAAGCTCTACCACCGCTCAGCTCCAGCTCCCCCTGCTGGGGGCCAAAGGGACAGTTTGTTGCAAAGAGTTGCGGGAACAGTTTTTATTTACAAATTCATTTTTGTGCACTTTTACTTTTAAAACCTGGGACTTTTATAAGCACTCTCCAAATTCTTTCCTGAAGAGGAGAATACGCAGCGGTGGAAAAGGACATCCTATTTCTACAGGAAGAAAAAGGATGTACATATAATTGTGTGCATCGAGTAATTTGTAATCAAAAGGTGAAGTAAATGCCCCAGAACCTTGCATTTTTATCGACGCTGCCCTGTTCCTGCAGGAAGCAAACCTCAGAGAAGTCACTGGTTTTGCGCTCAGTGGATTAGACGTCCCAATGTTTGTATACCTGAATCTTTTAAGAAAAGCACCAGGTAAAACGGTCACACCTTTTGAAGTAAAATAGTGACTAACTAAAGTGCACACACCTCCACACCCTTTAACCACCTGCTCAAGGTCAATTCACGGGCAGTTCCCTTAAAGGAGGTTATTTCTATTTTGGTATTATTACCACAATAACTAAAGTTTTTAAGCAGGAAAAAAAAGTCTAATTACAAATAAGTGAATGGCAGCCCAAATGAAGCCCTTTGACTATGATTTCCAATTTTCTGGTCAATCCACACTGCAGTGATACAAGGAAAACCACCATTTTGGTTCCCACGTTTTATTGAAGAACTTATACAAAATATTTCAGATAAAGGAGTTTTAATCCTCATCTTCCTCCTCTTCCTCATCTTGGTTTATCTGGAAGTAACGCAATTCGTAACTCTCTTTGCTGTTAGCAACTACGCGCAACCAATCACGTAGATTATTCTTCTTCAAATATTTTTTGGTGAGATATTTCAAATACCTGCAGAGAGAGAACACTTGAGAACTCACCACAGGGCTCCGGCATCTCCAACAGTCACTTGTATAAAACCTGTGCATTCAAACCATCACCATTCAGGGTGTTCTCCCAGCATCCAAAAAGGCCAAAGGTAAGGCCGATATACCCAGCCAAGGTTCTAAAACAAGCGTCAGCCACATTTCATCTACACTGGCAATAAAAACGAGGACAGACAAGGAGAGGTCACAGTTGTCGGTTAAACACAGCAAAATGCCTATGAAGTGGTTCTCAGTGACCACTGGAGAAAGATACCATGGTAGTAATGACACAGTTAAGTACCCGATCTTAGTACCTTTTACGGAGAAATCACTGGCTTTCTAATGAGCTCCAAGTACTTCCCGCATCTCACCTCACGGAGTCTAACCTCCTCCTGAGGTTGTTCGGAGGACGGGGATTGTTTGTCACACACACACACTCACTCCCGCCAGGAGACGCTCACCACCCAACTCCTGGGAAACAGGACGCCACCCTGCCACTGCCCTTGCTCCGCCTCTGCAAGTGACGGCACTCAGTCCTTTCAACCTGTCAGCCTGACTGCTGGCGTGGCCTGGGGGACAGCTAAGCAGTCACCACAGCAAACTGCTTAAAAAACTGGCTATTTTTATAAAGGCAGCAACTGGCTTCTGTGCTCAACATCCCAAATGCCCAAAGCCTGCAATCGTGTTTCTTCTCTCACTTGTTTACTTAGGAGGCCCTCGGGCATCTTCCCAAACCCAAAAGGAGAAGAGGGAACAGAACACCAAACTAAGTCCCGGCTGGGCAAATTAACCTTTCCAAGCCCCACTCTCCCCCTCCATGAAATGAGACTCCTGATACTTACCATCTCTTCAGGCTGTCACAAGGACTACGTGAGACACACAGGCAGACCGGCAAGGACCCAGATAGGAACGAACCAACAAACTCACCACCTCCAGGAAATGAGTACCGCTCAACAGCGTTACTTACGCCAACAAAGCAATCTTCACAAAGATGTGAAGATCTCAGTTCAATCCTATCCACTTTCCCCTACGTAAAAATAAATCAATTTGGTCGTTCCATCTAAAAAGTATTCTTTTCTGCCATTTACTGTTTCTACCATATTGTATTCAGGTGAGGTGCTTAATTTGAAAGTCCAGGTGGCTTAAAATTTTTCATAATTTTTAAATTAAACCGCCTGGGTGGCTGAGTTAGTAAGTGTCCGACTCTTGATTTCGGCTCAGGTGATGACCTCCACTGTGAAGGCAGAGCCCGCTTGGGACTCTCCTCTTTCTGCCCCTCCCCCACTCATGCATGTGCGCACACGCTCTCTCAATATAAATAAAAATTTTTAAAAATTTTTTCTTTTTCCTTTTCTTATAATAGGATGTTGGAAAACTAGGTAAAAAGCTACAGAAGTGCGGAAACAAGAAAAAGTCCTAGATTAGGAATACCTAGAACACTTCAAGAAAACTATTACCATCCAGAAAGGAAAGCGATGAAGACAGGGCCCCTGTCCTCCTGCACTGGGGATGAACAATCTGTGCAAATGGAAAGGTGTCAGGAGCCATTCTCACAGCCAGCCTGGTAAACGTTGGGGACAGGTCACAGATCATAGCATCACCCCCAGGAGCTCTGCAAAAGCCCAGTGTGTTGCAGGCTTTGTACGGCCTGGAGGCCCTATGGTTGCACCCATCTCCCGTGTTATCAAATCTCCTTCTGGGGGTGCCCGGGTGGCTCAGTCGGTTAAGCGTCCAACTTTGGCTCGGGTCCTAGTCTCACAGTTTGTGAGTTCGAGCCCCACATCAGGCTCTGTGCTGACAGCTCAGAGCCTGGAGCCTGCTTCCGATTCTGTGTCTCCCTGTCTCTCTGCTCTTCCCCTGCTTGTGCTCTTTCTCAAAAATAAATAAACAAACATTAAAAAAAAAAAAATCTCCTTCTGCACAAATAACTGAACCAGGCAGAGTAGGAAGTCACCTCTTGACTGATAATAATTAAAGCTAAAAGCAAAAGCTGAATTATACCAAATTTGTCCTAACACACCTTCAAATTTCCCATTACTTGATTCAGTCTGACTGAAAGCTCCTAAGAACGTGCCAGGCTCTGGGCTAGGAGCTAGGTATAAACCGGTTCAATTCCTTACAACCACCATACAATACTGCAGGACAAGCGAACTGGGGTCTCCGACTTAGAAAAATGGGCCCACAATGGCTTCAGTCTAAACTGAGATCTCGGAGTCCTCAGCCAACGATACTGGCACTTACAGGGAACTAAAAGTAGAATTAAAAATGGAAGCACACTGATCGTGAACACCGAAGAAGGTAGAGAACTGTCCTATCGCTGTGCTGTGCACCTGAGCCCAGTACAACACTGCGTGTCAACTATACCTCAATAAAATAAAAACGAAAGCTCTCCACTGATCTACAGGGAAAGGAGGCAATATTCTCATTCTCAGTACTGTCTAAGCAAGTCTGAGCATCTTTATTGCTTGAAATACGTGAGCCCGTGAAAAACAAAATTTTTAAAACTACCAAAAATTGAATGCTTTCAACCCCCACAGGAACATTCATTCAGTGCCTCCTTGCACTGGACCCTGTCCCAGGAATTAAGGGATGCAAGCAAAAAACAAATGGGGGGGGAGGGGGGGTGTGGGGGCGGGACTCAGAGATGGGAGGCTGGCAGGTAGCACTTTTCTGTCCCATACCTTTTGGAAAAAGGCACCTCAGAAGTGACCGTAATCTTGCTCTTGCTCCGTTCGATGGTTACAACCCCTCCACCGAGATTCCCGGCTTTTCCATTCACTTTAATCCTCTCTTGAAGAAACTGCTCCTGTGGAAATCATCAGATCGATCAATAAGTGAAGCGACAGCTTTGCCCACTTGTTTTATGCTCTTAATACTCAATGAAGACTTGTTTCTCCTATGTTCAGTCTTCAAGAAAAAAAAAAAAAAATTACAGCACATATTTAGCTATTAATATGAGATCTGAAATCTAAGAATGGAAATTAGAAGACAGCACTACTCAACTTCATTTACACGTGGAACATGAAAACATCCCCGCATGAACACACGTGACTGCTTCCACACAAGGTCAAACAAATGTGCCTCTACACAAAAGGCTTGACTGATGAATCAAAAGTAAAGAATAGACAGGAAACCTAGGGCCAAACTGTTACAAAGTACAGACAATTCTGAACCTAAGGAGTATAAAACACCACTCTCAGTACCATGAGAGGAAATAAGTCAGTCTTCAACCTAGTAGTAGGAGCAAAACATAACACAGACCAAAACAACTCTACATCAGCTCAGGGGCCGTTTGCATGGCACAGCACAAGGGCAACAGCCCAGGAGCCCAGAAATGGCACTCTTGGCAAACCCCTTGGAAGCCTGGGACCCACCTCCATGGGGTGAATTCAGGGGTCCTGGTCAAAAAGGAGGACTCCGGGGGTGCCTGGCTGGCTCAGTCAGTGGAGTGTGCAACTCTTGGTTGTGGGGTCAAGACCCACATTGGGCTTAGAGCCTACCTCTTTTAAAAAAAAAAAAAAAAAAAAAAAAGGGACAGCTCTGGTTCTCTTGCTGTTACAAATGATATGAAATCCCTCCAGCCCCAAATCCCTACAATCCTCTATTTAAAAACTCCAAGGTGGGGGGGGAGGGGGGTGGTGGTGCCTGGACAGCTCAGTCAGTTGAGTGTCTGACCCTTGATGTCAGTTTGGGTCATGATCTCATGTTTCATGGGTTAGAGACCCACATCGGGCTCTGCTCTGATGGCGTGGAGCCTGCTTGGGATTGTCTCCTCCTGTCTCTGCCCAGCATGCACACACGCACTCTCTCAAAAATAAATTTTAAAATACATACATACATACATACTCCAATACACTGTACATTAACTGAGGACAGAATAGAGTGACTAAGTCAGAAATCTTGATTTCTGCATCTTAGACTCAAGTTTTTTTTTTTATCCTAAGAAGGTTCTAGAAGGAAAAACAATTACACACAAGTGAGTGTAAAGGCAGGGAGAGGGAAGCGATGCCAGGGAAGGGCCAACACAGACACAAGCTGGAAGAGGCCACAAAGGTTAGGAGGGAAAGGTGGCCACAGAGAAGAGAAAAGTGTTACACAGAGACTGAGGAGCCAATTAAGGGACTTCCCGCAGCAACAGAGACACAAAAGGCATCACATCACACAAGGCAGGGACACGCAAGAAGTTACGGGCATTCACTGTTGTTAGTGGCCATAGGCTGAACCTCTAGATTTTTTCACCTGAAAATTATTCTTGTTGTAACATTATCTTTTGGCAAAGAGAAGAGCAAATGGGAATTTAAGAGCCTCTGCACAAGAAGTCTGAATTCTGGGACACCCGGGTGGCTCAGTGGCTTAAGCGTCTGACTTTGGCTCAGGTCATGATCTCTCGGGTTGGGAGTTCGAGCCCCGAGTCGGGCTCTGTGCTGACAGCGTAGAACCTGCTTTGGATCCTGTCTCCCCCACACACACGCACACCCTCTCTGCCCCTCCCCTGCTCGCAGGTACGTTTTCTCTCTCTCTCAAAAATAAGTAAACATTCTTGGGGCGTCTGGGTGGCGCAGTCGGTTAAGCGTCCGACTTCAGCCAGGTCACGATCTCGCGGTCCGTGAGTTCGAGCCCCGCGTCGGGCTCTGGGCTGATGGCTCAGAGCCTGGAGCCTGTTTCCGAGTCTGTGTCTCCCTCTCTCTCTGACCTTCCCCCGTTCATGCTCTGTCTCTCTCTGTCCCAAAAATAAATAAAAAACGTTGAAAAAAAAAATTAAAAAAAAAAAATAAGTAAACATTCGAAATAAATAAACAGATAGATAAATAGATAAATAAATAAGTAAGTCTGAATTCCCCAGACACGGCTACTGAACAGGTAAAGAGTAAACTGCCAAGTTGCACAGTCAAAATATGGCAATGAGGTTAATTTTTCTAGGGCCAAATATGTGGGGTAAAATATCAATACAAAGCGGGATATGGAGAAAAAACAAGCTCCAATTACAAATCAGCAAACAGGATATTTTAATGTAAATACTGAAGCCCTGATATCTGATAAAAAGGAAAGCCCAAAGAAACGCTCCATCTGTCCAATACCCATAGCCCAGCAGTCAGGCCGGGTGGAGACAGCCCCTTACTCTGTGCGGATCAGCACCCAGTGCTTATGCTTCAACACACCAAGGTGCCAAGCGGGTACCGGATCCAGTGGAGTTGGCCGTTTCCTGGGAACTCGGAAGTAAATAAAACCACTTTTGGAAACAAAAGGAAAGAGGCAAAAAACTGAGGCAGTTCCCTAGCATTGATGTTTACTCCTCACCACCGATACACACCAAAGAAAGTGAGACTTAAAAACAAGTAACTAGACCAACTTCCGGGCTGTGTGGAGCCAGAACCAGAGATGCCCACGAGCAGGAGAACAGAAACGTGCTCCAGCAGGTTTTCTCGGCAACATCTCAGAAGGTCCCTCCCTGTCCTGAGTGGCAGCAAGGGTGTCACTTACGAAATTGGCAGCATCCATGATTCCGTCTTCTACAGGGTGGGTGCAGTCCAGAGTAAACTTCAGAACTTGCTTCTTTTTTTTGCCCCCCTTCGCCACAAGCTTTTTCTAAGGTGCGCAAACGACACACAGATGAAGGCACAACCGGTATGCCCCTCCCCCCAACCACCAAAAACATAACCGAACCGAAAACGCCTGAGATGGAAAAGCCCACACAAATCCAAAATCCGCGAAGCTGTGCTCGCTTGCTTGCGGGGTCGCAAGAGACCTGCCCTGAGGAGTGATACCCAGAAGGCTGCTCTGTAAGCTTAGGGGCCGGGAGTCATGCCCTTTTGAGGGGGGAAATTCTAGCACTCTGACTTACTTGCCCTTTCCAGCCTCCCCCGTCTCTCTGGGCATGAAAAGTCTGTTACCTTATGAACCACAATAAAAGGAACATTTTCTTTTATTTACCATAACACTTTAGAAATACAGTTTCAAGAAACAGTGCATACTTTATTCCAGGACTAGGGCAAGCATACAAAGTATGCCTTGCATATCTAAGACAAATTGAATCCGAAATGAGTACTTGTCCTAACTCTCCAGATTAGGGTCCTGATCCGTTTAACTGCTCACCTACCTTCTTGAAAACCACAGTGGGAACTGCACGTCCCAGCAGCGCATCCACCCCAGCAGGGACAAGAAAAAGACTCAAACTTTCGTTCTAATTACACTACTGTCGATTTCTAGGTTTTGATTTAAATCATCAGTCTGAGCACATCCTGCGAGGATCCAGTCCCTTTACTCTCACAAAGCTCAGTCTTCTCCCTCTGCAAACTCCAACATCGCTAAGAAAAGCACCTGCACGACCTTACCTAACTACTTGGCAGTTCCACTCTAAAAGTTTTACAGACTCTAAAAAGGACTTTCCCAAGAACACACCTGGTCCCCCTTCACGTTTAAAAAAATTTCATCTACCATTTGACTGGCTCAACCTGTCCAACATTTTAGCTACTCCAAAAATCACGGATTTCTCTTTAAGACATCTCTTCCTGGTAACCTAAAGGGATGCTTTAAGATCTAGTCCCGGACATACACAATCAGCAAGTAAAAGACCTGCCCACAATGGGATCCACACCTCCCATCAAGGTTTTAAATCAAAGGCATACAAATGCAGAGAGGTATTAAAAGCCTGCCCCGGCAGAAAAGAGTAGGTAAGCCGAAAATGTTAACGGTGTCCCAACAAAATGGAGGCAGGAAAACGACTTGCTCGAGCTAACATGTGAGGAGGGCGAGCGGCAGGCCGAGTGACACGAGGGCGCCACACGGCCGGTCCCTGCCCGGCCGGGGCTGAAGGGAGGTGGGCCCTGCCCTCGACCAAAAACAGTCTCTACAGGTGCGCCCTGAGGAACTGCTTCCTCCATGAACACTACCAGGGTCCTCAAACCCAGGCCCCTCTCTGAAAGCAAGCCGGCCTGACACCTTCCGTGGACATTCCCACTCGTCTCCAAGTCCCGGGTGTAGGTTACCCGGATATGCGACTCCCGAGAGTGGCAGGTCCCCTTCCTCTTCCCCGCCCTCCGCCCAGGTAACCAGGCCCAGACCCTGGCTGCCTCACGCCAGCCGGGCTCCCCAGGGCCCTGGCCGGCCCAGGCTGTAGCCTGGGCGCCCCAGCTCCCGGCTGGCCGCAGACAGGGGCCCGAGCCCGAGCCGCGGGCTCCGCAAACTCCGGGGCTCCTCTCGCGCCCCAGGCCGCGGCCTCCTCCGCCCACAACGTGCTGGGCCCGGGGCGGCCCTGGCCCGCTCCCGCCGGCCTGCCAGCCCAGCCTCGGCCGGGCTCTGCAGAGCTCCGTCCCGCACGAGCCGGGCAAGAGCCCGGCCAGCGAAGCCCACGTGCTTGCCCCAGAGCTGAGGCCTCGCGCGGAGCCATACTAACCACGGGCGCCATGGCGGCAGCGGAGGCAGAAAGGGAGGTGGGCGCTCTACGCAGACGCAAAGAGCTCGCAGCGCGCAGAGCACGCAGGACTCAGGCCGTACCAATCGCTCGGCCACGCCCCTCGGCCGCCACGATTTCGCCCTGTTTTGTACGATCGGGGAGCGATTGCTTTTCCCTGAATGCAAAGCCCGTCCTATCGCAGGCCTTGGGCGGGGCGGGGGGGGCGTGCTGAGGAAGGAGGCCCTGTGGCCTGTCCCACTGCAAATGATCGGAGGGGGGAGCTAGACTGGATTAGCCCAAAGAGAAATAGAGGGTTCGCTCTACTTTTGAAAGTTTTGTAAAGAGAAAAGAAATAAGGAAATTCATTAACCCATAAATCACCAGCTAGTGGTATGGGAGTAGAACCCACCAACTTGGGGAGTTGAGGCCTTTCTGGTCCTGGGGTCCTAATGCCCAAGAGCACTTTGGCTTCTTCCTATTTGAAGTGCCCAGCCTTGAAGCTGGTGCCCAGGGGCTGTGTCTCCCAGGGCTAGCCCTCCATGCTGCAGTCAGGTACACTCTCCAGTTTGAGCCCTTCGCCATCTCAAATACAAGCCGCCCACCCTCCGATCATCACCACCTAGCTTTCCAGCGCGTGCCTTCTAGTTTCCCAGTTCCAAAAATTCTTGTGCCAACACTTCTCAAACTGGCACGTAGACAGGAATCACCTGGGGATCTCCTCAAAATGCAGATTCCAATTCAGTGGGTCTCACTGGTTTGAGAGTGTGCATTTCCCACAAACTCCCAGAAGATGCTGCTGCCGGTGGTGATCTATGCACCCCAAGCTGAGTAGCAGGGATCTGCAACCCCCTAACTAAGATCCATTGACAGGACTGCTTTCCACCCACCCTCACCTCCCTCTTGTCCTCACCAGTTACATCCTAGGGTCCTTCGTTGTAATCACCCAGCTGCACACACCCTCCTCTCCCTTCCACCTGGCTGCAGTGGCCTCCCCTGGCAGAAATCCCATCCTGGCTTACAAGGGCTGGAGGAAACCCAGTGCACTGCCTGGTGACTGGTCTAGGTTTAAACTCAGGCCTGTTGTGCCAGTTAACCACGTACCAAACCCACCCTTTTATTCTTTTTTTTTTTTTTTTTTAATGTTCATTTCCTTTTGAGAGAGAATGTGCAAGTGGGGGAAGGGCAGAGAGAGAGAGGGAGACAGAGAAAGACAATCTCTTCACACCAATTTTCTTGGAAGAGTTGCCTCTCTGTGGACTGTCCTCCCATTGTCCATTAAACCCACTCTGGTCAGGCTTTTGGCCCCCAGCTATCAGGACAGCTCTCATCAAGGTCACTGGTGATGTCCCCCTGCTAGGGACTGGGGTCAGGTTTTGTCCTCCTCTTCTTGCTTCCTTAGTAGCATCTGACACTGTGGGTCACTCCCTCCTCCTTGCTGACGTTTCTTGGGGGGTGGGCAGGACTTAGGGTCTCCTGGTTCTCCTCCCACTTCACTGGCCACTCCTTCTCCATCTCCTTACTGCTCCCTCCTCTTCCCTGGATTGAAGGGCTGCAGGACACAGAGCTCCCTTCATCTTTATCTGCACTTGACCTTTGGTGTGACCCAAGATCATGCCTTTGAATACAACTCCCCAAGTCTCTGTGTGCAGCTTCCACCCCTCCCTGGACTCCTGACTCACAACCAGTGACCTCCTTGATATCTCTAGTCTAGAGTGTGGAGTGGACCACCCTCACCCCCGTGACCCCACTCCTCCTCCCCCTCCCCCTCCCCCCCCAAACCCATAACCCTTATACCCACCTCCGTCCTCAGCCCCACCTCACCCCTGAGTTCCTGAGTCTCCACACACATTGGTCTACTTTTCTTTGCTTGACATTTATTCCAACTTCTGAGACCTTATACTTGCTGCTCCCTCCACTTTGAACTCTTTCTGGCTTTTCTTGTGTCTGATCGCTTCTCATCCTGCAAGGTCTCGGGCTCAGTGCCTGTCTCGGCCCAGGATTACCTAGTGTACCCTCAGCTCCACCCCTCCCAGCTGCCCTCCTTCACATCATCTTGATAATTTTCTTTGGAGCACTTAGCACTGTCATTATTGTACTTGTCCATGTTTATACTTGGCTAACCGTGGCTACTGTGGTCCCTCCCGTGTGTATGACCTATGGCAGCTGCTTACTAACAGATGAAGACACGAATCAATGGATTAAATAAGCCCAAGTGTCAGGAAGGGACTTCCATTTCCTACAGCCCCTCCAGAAGGAAACTCCTGCATAATTCGCTTATGAAGTATCCTGTAGCTCTGTATATCAGTTCTATCACTTACTAGGGTAACGTTTTCCACCTTCTAAGGCTGTTGTCTGGATGAGTTCATACAAGTAAAAGAACTTTGAATAGTACCTTGTCCACAACATTAGCTATTGTTATTACAGTTCTTGTGGCTTAGAGCACAAATAGAACCAGGGGTAGAGAGGGGTAGAACAGGTCGTTTAGGGGCACCTGTGTGACTCAGTCAGCTGAGTGTCCGACTCTTGATTTTGGTCATGATCTCTTGGTTTCTTGGATGACTGTGCCCAGAGCCTGCTTGGAATTCTCCCTTTCTCTCTCTGCCCATCTCCTGCTCAAGCTCTCTCTGTCTCTAAATAAATAAACAAACAAACAAACAAACAAACAGATAAATAACTTAAAAGAGAGAGAGAGAGAAAGAACAGGTAGTTTATACCTAGAATTCTCTTCCTTTCTCCCATTGTCAAACTCCTATTCATCCTTCAAAACCCAGCTTTAAATATTATCTCCTAGCTTTAAAATATTACATCCTAACTGATAAGATTTTATCCAGCACCTTCTGTGGGTCAGTCTCTGGGCTTGACTCTGATTTCAGGAGGGGCAGAGACAGAGGCTGCCTTCCCAGAGCTCAGGATAACATGTGCAGAGAAGGTAGAAAATGACCCAAGCATGGCAGGCACTCTGGAGAAAATAACACTGGGATAAACAAGGACCGGCCTGGCCGTGAACAGCAGAGGGAGCTCTGCCGGAAAGGCTCAGAAACTCCTCTCCCTCCCCAACCCACCCCTTCTTTGGGGAACTCGGCTGGTGATGGGGTTTGAGGCCTTCATTACTTAGAAGCCTAGTAGGCTCATTTCAGTTCATTAAACTCTCGCGCATCACCGAGGGGCAGGCTCTGTTTCACCCAAGCAGAGAGGCTCTGAGAGGTCAGTCTCTTGGCCGAGAGACTCCAACCAGCCAGAGGCCCGCCTGGGATTCCAGGCCCTCCCACGCGCTGTCTGCGGAGGGGCGGCCGCTGCTCTCTGGCGCCCCCAATTGGCCGTGGAGGAACTGGGGACCCGCACACCCACTCGTGTCCCAGCCCCCGTCGTCCGGGAGAGAGCCGGCCTAACCAGAGCGCCTCGGCACCCCTGCGGAGCCCACAGTCGGGGTCCTCCGGCCTAGCCCTGCGCGGCGCTCCTGCGGTTCCGGGCTCCGGGCTCGGGTACCGGGCGGGAGCCAGTCAGAGCCTCGGGCCCTCGCGCCGCGCGGTCCTTTCCAGCCCCCGCGTTCCCGCCTCTGCCCTCGGAGCGAGACGCGGAGTGACCGTGGCCGTGGCGGGAGCCCTCGTCGCGGCGCAGCGGCCGGCCTGGGAAGGGTGCACGGGAGCATCGTGCCCGAGCAGTGCTGCGGTCCAGCGCGGAAGGGGTGTCGCCTGCAGGTCACCCAGAGGACACCAGGAGGGGAATTCCTGGGGTGGGAGTGAGGCGAGGTGGGCGACGTGGAGGCAGGGGAGGGTAGACGTTGGGTAGGACGCATTGCTCGGTCCTGCGACCTGACCTTCCGGGGCCACCAAAGGGGTGAGGGAGAGGCGGGGAGCGCGCACAGGGCGCGACCCCTCCGCACGCCTGCTGCCGGTTCTCCCCGCGCCGGGCGCTCCAGACCCCAGCCCGGGCCTAGGTGGTCCCCGCCCCACGACCGCTGGACGCCCCGTCGGGGCGGGGCGGGGCGGGGTAGACGGGAGGGAGCCGCGCGCGGGCAGAGGGGACGCGCGGGCTCCGCGGCCGGCTCCCCGCACCGTGCACGCGCCGCCGCCTTCCTGAGCTTTTCCAGAAGATGTCGGGAGCCATCTTCGTGCCCCTGGAGGGCCTGGGGGCCCCGGACGCCGCGAGCGGCCACCCGCTGGTGTGCCCGCTGTGCCACGCACAGTTTGAGCGCCCGTGCCTGCTGGACTGCTTCCACGACTTTTGTGCCGGCTGCCTGCGGGGCCGCGCCACCGACGGCCGCCTCGCCTGCCCGCTGTGCCAGTGAGTGCCCCAAAGCCCAGTGGTCGCCCCCCACCCCCCGGGGAGACTGGCCCCGTCTAGATGCGGGGCTAGGTGCAGGGAGGGCAGGGCTCTGACTCCCGGCAGAGGCCGCTGGGAGAGGCTGCCCCCAGCCGGCACCTCTCAGCCCCAGAATGCGGGCTCCCGCCCATTGTACAGAGCAGGTTAACCGAGGCCCGGAGTAACTGGCTGAAGCCCTCCCCTAGAAAGCCAGGAGGCAAGAGGAAGGCTGTGCAGGATCTCAGCACAGCAATCTAACACTGACAGTAATTCACTTGGGGGATCCCTTGAGTATTAGATCAACAGAAGCAGGTTATGTTGGCTCAAGTTACAAGGGCTAGCCCTAAGTTTGTGCAATGCGATGAGAAAGGGTAGAGGGGAGGTGTCCACCTCTGAAACCCCAGGTCACCAACCCCATGGGCCCCCAGGATTCCCAGGATGGGGCAGAGTGGGGGACAGGGTCAGAATGAGCACTGGGTGAGATATTTATAGCAGACGCCAGCTCCTATTTTTAGTTCCAGCCTGAAATGTGGGGGGTGGGAAAGGAGATAAGGAGCCATGGGGAAGGGGCATCTGGATCTTGGCTGCAGCTTCTCCACAGACACCAGACGGTGGTGAAGGGCCCCAGCGGGCTCCCTCCTGTGGATCGGCTGCTGCAGTTCCTGGTGGACAGCTCAGGGGATGGCATGGAGGTGGTGCAGTGTGCCAACTGTGACCTGGAGTGCGGCAAGCAGGCAGGGAGGCCTGGGGGTGGGGGTGGGGGGAGGTGGAGTGCCTGGGGGTGGGGAGAGGGAGTGCCCCACATGTCCTTAGAGGATTATTCCCTCCCTGGATTTTCCAAAACCTAAGTCACCCTGGATCCCAAATGTGGGCCCCGTTTTACAGGTGGGAAGACTGAGGTCCAGGACAAGTGACCTGAGGCACTAGCCAGATAGTGGCAGAGGTTAACATCATTCCATTGGGGGAGGGCTTACCAGTCCCCAAACTTGGGGTGGAGTTGGGATGGCCCTTGAGGGCTCCTACCTGGGGAGCTGACCAAGCTACCTGTACCCAAGGGGAAGTGAGGACAATGTGCTGTTGGAGAGGGGTGTTCCTGCCCCCCTCCCCCAGTCTAAGAAAGAGGAGCAGAGGCCAGGCTTCAGGCTGGGCTGTGAACGTGAATGGCACGAGGGACTCTGGCCTGTGAAGGTTGGATAAGGTATTCCAAGCCCCAGGAGGACAGCCCTGTGGGGCCAAAAGCTCGGGATGTGCTGGGCAAGTGAGAGCCGACAGTTCAGGAGGTTAGGGGTTGGAGGTAGGGACAGCATGGAAGGAAATGGCCTTGAATGCCAAAGTAAGGAGTTGGGTCTGTGCTTACACAGCCATTGTTGGGGTCAAAGCCACAGCGGCAGTGGGAGACCTGGCCTCTCAGCCCTAGGTGTTGTGTAGGGAAGGGAACCAATGGGCCCTCCTTCCCTCTCCCAGCCAAGTTGTGACACAGATGGCCAGGGTGGGCACCGTTACTTGGCCACTGTTGAGGGTGCCAAGGAGGGCTTGAGAAGCCTTCAAACACGAAATTTTGTTGTAGGTAAAATGTTTCTGCTCCCCCCACCCCTCATCTGTAAACTGGGTATATTCAAGCGTCATGATTACCTGGAAGGGCTGCATTTAGCCGCGTGCCTGCCCCAGGCTCAGACTGAGGCACTCTCTGACACGTGAGTGCCCAGGGACTCAGGCTCCTCGGCCGGTGGGCAGGCTGAGGCTGCGCTGGGTCCTCTGTCCTTAGGACGCAGAGACCACGTACTTCTGCAACACGTGTGGGCAGCCGCTGTGTGCACGCTGCCGCGATGAGACGCACCGGGCACGCATGTTCGCGCGCCACGACATCGTGGCCCTGGGCCAGCGCAGCCGCGACGTACTCCAGAAGTGCAGTGAGTGCGGCGTGTCGGGTGGGGGCCGCCGGGGCGGGCCAGGCGGGCCTGCCCGGAGCCCTCACCTCCGTCCCCGCCGCCCCCGCCGCAGCGCTGCACGCCGAGCCCTACATCATGTTCTCCACCGACAAGAAGTCGCTGCTGTGCATCCGCTGCTTCCGGGACATGCAGGGGTGGGTAGGGGGGGAGCGGGAGGCGAGGGGGTGCCGGAGGGCAGCCGGGAGCGGGGCTGACGCGCGGGGTTCCCGCAGGGAGAGCCGGGCGCACTGCGTGGACCTCGAGTCAGCCTACGTGCAGGGCTGCGAGCGGCTGGAGCAGGCGGTGCTGGTGAGCGCGGGGTGCCCAGCGCGCCGGGGCAGGGGAGGTGCGCGCCTGCCGGGCTGAGGCCGCCCTGTTCCCAGGCCGTGAAGGCCCTGCAGACGGCCACACGGGAGGCCATCGCGCAGCTGCAGGCGATGGTGGAGGAGGTGCGGCGCAGCGCGGCGGAGGAGGAGGCCGCCATTCATGCCCTCTTTGGCAGCATGCAGGTGAGGGGTAGTGGGGACCCGACAGCCACAGGCTGAGCATCCTCATCAGCCACGACCCGGTACCCACAACACCCCACCTCCCGCCCGCGTGGAGTTTCTGGTGTAGCAGGGCAGCTGTGCATGGAGTTACTTAATCACAGTGGCCAGGAGAGTTCCGGCCCCAGGCTGGTGCCAGAGGTGCGGGGTGGTGAGGGAACACTCCCCGCCCCCACCACCCCGGGGGAGCTGCTGACATTTAAGGTGAGGGCACCAGGACTCCCAGGCAGTAGGGGGCAGGCAGGAAGAGCCAGGAGGTTGGAGGGACAGCAGCGGAACCAGGTGTGTGGCTGGGCCCCAGGCGTGGGGGAGTGCTGGGCCGGGAGGTGGCGGGATGACCGTGCCCAGTCAGAAGCAGGCCATCCCTCCCAGGACAAACTGGCCGAGAGGAAAGCGCTCTTGCTGCAGGCGGTGCAGAGGTGAGCGGTGGCGGGGTCTCCACTCCCTGTCCCTTGGCCTCCATACACCTATCTCCCTGCCTGGACCTAGGCAGACCCTGCCCCACCCTGGGGAGCAAGACATCTGGGCGAGGAGGGCCGGGTGGCTCAGGGCGCCGGGGAAGGATGCACAGAGCTGGTGGGGAGATAGAACCTCCCCCGTTCTGAGCCCCCCCCCCCAGGTGGGGGTGGGCGGCACTCCCCTAGGAGTTGAGGCTGCCTGCCCCTCCCCCAGCCAATACGAAGAGAAGGACAAGGCCTTCAAGGAGCAGCTCTCCCACCTGGCCACTCTCTTGCCCACCCTGCAGGTAAGGGGAGCTGGGGGTACAGGGCTGGGCACTCACCCCCCCCCCCCACCCCGCCATTTACAGAGCAGTGTCCCTCCCGCAGGTTCACCTGGTCAACTGTTCATCCTTCCTCAGCCTGGCCAATAAGGCTGAGTTCCTGGACCTGGGCTATGTGAGTCCCCCTGGCTCCTGAGGGGTCTCCCTCTCCCCATCAGAAGCCCACCCTGCACACCCAAGACTCCCACCTCGGGGCCTGGCAACCTGCCACCCGGGGTCTGGACCAGGGCTCTCTGCGGCTGACCTCCTCCTCCTCCGCACCATCATCTGCATACCATTCAGGGGCCAGCTGAGTCCCTTTTAAAAGGACGGCGAAGCCTGGAGGGGAGCGGGAGCCTCCACTCCGCCCACAGTGTGGGGTGTCTACTGAAGTCCGGCTCCCCCCAACTTGCCTGTGGATTTGGGGGCTGGGGTGGCGTGGGGGTTCTGGGACAGTCCCAGGGAAGGGACTCCAACACGTACCAGGTGAGTGCCAAAGTCAGCCTTGCCCTCGCGGCGCGGGGCCTCACTGTCCTGCCCCGCCAGCCCTCCTCCCCCGCTCCCGGCGGCCTGAGCGCCCTCCTCCCGCTGCAGGAGCTGTTGGAGAGGCTGCAGGGCATCGTCACGCGGCCGCAGCGCCTCCGGCCAGCGCAGAATAGCAAGGTGCGGGGCGGCGCGGGCTGGGGGGGCCGGGCCGGGGCCGGAGAGGGCGAGGAAGCCGCCTCACCAGCCGGTCCCGCCGCCCAGATCGCCAGCGACTACCGCGCCGAGTTCGCGCGCTGCCTGGAGCCGCTGCTGCTGCTGGGGCCGCGCCGGGCGCCGGGGGCCGGGGCCGCCCCCAACACGTGAGCAGCTGGGGGCGCCCTCCCTGCCGCCGGGGCGGGGTGTGGGGGGACACGAGGTACCCGGTCGCGGTAGGGACAGGCTGCCTGCTGCCCTCCCCAGACGGAGGGACCGGAAGCCCCGGGCAGACCTGGCAGAGCAGAGCCTGGTTAGGGAAGGACAGAGAGGACCCGGGACCGTCCCCAATTGCCGCTCATTTCCTCCGCCACTCGGCCCCGGCGCCTAGGGACTGAAGGGGAGGGGCAGCTTGGGGTAAGGCCTGACTTCCGGGCCTTAGTCTGGAGAGCCAGACGCCCAGGAGGACTTAGGAGAAATGCCTGAGCTGGATGTATGTGCCGGGGACCCGGTCAGGGGAGACTGGGCGTCAGGTGAAATGCCCAGAGTCCCGCGGGTGAGTGAACAAAGTTTATTATGCACCAGCCTTGACACATCTGGATGGACCTTTTCCTGTACATTGACATTACCCTGGATTTTTTTTTTCCCAACGTTTTTATTTATTTTTGGGACAGAGAGAGACAGCATGAACGGGGGAGGGGCAGAGAGAGAGGGAGACACAGAATCGGAAACAGGCTCCAGGCTCTGAGCCATCAGCCCAGAGCCTGACGCGGGGCTCGAACTCACGGACCGCGAGATCATGACCTGGCTGAAGTCGGACGCTTAACCGACTGCGCCACCCAGGCGCCCCTACCCTGGATTTTTTAAAACACCATGCTGATGTCCTTGGTCTTGGGTGCGCCTTGCGCAGACTTTTTCAAAGTTCCTAAGTGGTTCTGGTGTGCAGTCCCGGGGAGAGGCTGAGAGCCTGGAGAAGGGGAGACCCTCCCAACCCCCCACATCTGCATCCACACTGGCTCTCTCCCCCTCAGGCTAGCAGCGAGCTCAGGCCCCAACGTGCTGATGGGGCCCAGCTGCCCTTCCCCAGCGGGAAAGATGCTGGGGTCACTAATCCAAAAGCCCACGCTGCACCGGTCCATCAGCACCAAGGTGCTGCTGGCCGAGGGTGAGGATACACCCTTTGTGGAGCACTGCCGCCACTATGAGGACTCCTACCGGGTGAGTGGGGCCAGGGACCTGCAGGCTGGGAATGTCCCCACCCCTGCCTGCCCAAAGTGCAGTGGCCAAATCGAGTCCTGACCACCTGGCCTGGAGGCTGTGCCTCTGCTGAGGCACGCTCACTAGGTGTCTGTGCACAGCGCCTGCAGGCAGAGATGCAGAACTTGAAGGACCAGGTACAGGAACTGCACCGGGACCTCACCAAACACCACTCGCTCATCAAGGCGGAGATCATGGGAGACATTCTGCACAAGTCCGCACAGGTGGACGCGCAGATCGCCTTGGAGTACGCCTCCCTGGAGGGGATGAGAGCGGTCTTCCAGGAGGTAGACCCTCCCCGGGCGCCAAGCCCCTTGCAGCCCCACCTGTCGGGCATACAGGGGAAGGAGAGAGGAGGAGGAGCTTGGCCTGGTCCATCATGAGGCCCTCGTGTGGCAGGCTCTGGAATGAGGCTCTTTGCGGCCTGGAACCCCGTGACCTAGCTGGGGGTGCCCTGTGGACCTGAGTAGCTAGAGGACAGAAATGCCACCAGTGGAAATTCCAGCTGATGACCATATGCAACGTCCAACTCCCTTTCTCTTTCAGATTTGGGAGGAATCCTACCAGCGGGTAGCTAACGAGCAGCAGATCTACGAAGGTCCCAGGCAACTGCTGCTGGGTGCACCCCCATCCTGGAGCTAACCCACGTGTTAGCAGGGGCAGGAAGTCAGTTACCCACTAACCAGATACAGACTCCCAGGCTCCTCCCCTTAGCCCTTGACTTTGCCTCACGATTGCTAATGCCCCAAAATGATGCATGTGAGGTCAGGATTCAGTAAACAGAATACCTCCGCAAGTCTCACGATGCTCTTTAATTAAAGAGGCAATCGATGACGTAGTTGGGATAGATACGTAGAAGGTGTGAGCCTGACAAGAAGAACCTGAAGCCAACAAGACCCAACGCTCTGGCATTGGCCCCCACAGCCCAGCTCCGTGACCTTCTCCAGCTGAAGCAGGAGAATGCCTACCTGACCAGCATCACCAAGCAGATCACGCCCTATGTCCGCTCCATTGCCAAGGTGAAGGAGCGACTGGAGCCCAGGTGAGAGCAGGGGTTGTTCACAGGGGAGCCAAGACACTTCTGAATGTGTGTGGACAAGGTGCCATACGTGCAGAAGAGCTCCTTTTAGGAAGTCAGTGGGCCAGGTCACGAGGGTTTACTCAGGGCATCTGGGCAGACCAGGTGCTGGACATCTCTCAAAGACACAGAATGAGTTGGCTGCTCGGAGTTTCTGCTTCGAGGCACAACATTGCCCACCTCTAGCCCTCAGGAATAGGCCAAAGCAGAAGACACTTCTTAGGGGTGAAATGAGGGCCCTCAACAGATCCAGGCAGCAGGACACGGAGGAGAGGGCAGAACTGCCTCACTACATGGTTAAGCCAAGTCTAGGCTCTCAGCACCATACTTGGGCATCAAAAGGTGTTACAGTGGCAGAGGGATGTTGGTGGCAGGTTCTCAATGTGCTTGTCTCTTGCATCACCTGGTTCCAGGGTGGGCTGGTTGCCCTGTAGGTCTGACCAAGGTCAGCCTGAAGTGTTTCTCCACCACCCTCTGGGGGACTTCCGTTGCCTTGCCCCTGCACCCTTCCGTGACTCTTTGGAAAAGGGTGCACAGGAGGTACATATTTTGGACAGCACAAGTCTGAAATGTCTATATTCTGCCTTTGCACTTGACTGATGGTTTTGCTGGGTATCGAATTCTAGACTGGAGGGGTGCCTGGGGTGCTCAGTTGGTTGAGCATCTGACTCAATTTTGGCTCAGGTCATGATTCCAGGGTTGTGGGACTGAGCCCCTTACCAAGCTCCTGGCTGAGTGTGGAGGCTGCTTGAGGTTCTCTTCTCTCTTCTCTCTCTTCCTCTCTCTCTCTCTCTCTCTCTCTCTCTCTCTCTCTCCATCCGCCCCTCTTCCCTGCCCGTGCTTGCCGTCTCCCTCTCTCAAACAAACAAATAAGTCATGAAATTCTAGATTGGAAATGATTGTCCTTTGAAGGCATCACTGTATTTCCTTGCTTCCGAGATTGTCTTTGAGAAGTTTGAAGGCATTCTGACTCCTATCTTTGTGATGAGATCTACTTATTCTCTTTCGAAGCTTCTGGAATTTTCTCTGGTCCCAGCATTCTGAAACTTCACACTGGTGAGGGTCTATTTCCATCCATTAGGAAGGACCTTTCAGTCTGTAAGTTCATGTGCTTCAGGCTTTTTGTTTTGTTTTGTTTTGTTCATTTTGAGAGAGAGAGAGAAAGAGAGCAAGCCAGGGAGGGGCAGAGACGGAGAGAGAATCCCAAGGAGGCTCAGCTCCTTGTGCAGAGCCCAATGTGGCGTTTGAATTCAGGAACTGTGAGACCATGACCAACCTAACCAACCAAGCCACCCAGGTGCCCCCATGTCCTTCATTTTTGACATGTCTTCTTGCATTAGTTGATTTCTTCACCTCTTCTCTTCCTGGAATCCCTATTATTGGCTTTCCTGGGCTGATGTACCTCCTCGGTACTTTCTTCTTTGTCTTTCTGCTGCACTTTCTGAGGGATTTCTTTTCTTCCAACCCTTCTGTTGAGTTCATTTTTGAAGAAAATTCCCAAGAGTTCTTTTTAAAATTTCATTGTTTTGGGGGTGCTTGGGTGGCTCAGTCGGTTAAGCGTCTGACTTCAGCTCAGGTCACAATTTCACGGCCTGTGGGTTTGAGCCCCACATCGGGCTCTGGGCTGACAGTTTAGAGCCTGGAGGCTGCTTTGGATTCTGTGTCTCCTCTCTCTGCCCCTCCCCTGCTCGTGCTCTGTCTCTCAAAAATAAATAAAAATGTTTAAAACTTGTTTTCCATTTCCAAGAGCCCTTGTTTTGTACCATGGTCTTCCCCTCCCCCCCCAACACACAGCATTCTGTTGTTTTATGGACAGTCTCTTACCCCTCCAAGGCTGACAGGTGTTTGTTGTTTCTTTCTCCCTTAAGTCTCTTTCCTCCAAGTTCTTGTTTAGGTTTCTGTCTTCCGTTTTATTTTTATTATTTTTGGATTATTTTATTATTTTTTTTAATGTTTATTCTTGAGAGAGAGAGACAGAGAGTGAGTGGGGGAGGGGCAGAGTGAGAGAGGGACACAGAATCCAAAGCAGGCTCTAGGCTCTGAGCGCACAGCCCGACTCGGGGCTCGAACTCACAAGCCGTGAGATCATGACCTCAGACGCTTAACCGAGCCACCCAGGCGCCCCTCTCTCTGTCTTCTATTTTAAGGACTTTTCTCAGGCCATCCTTGATCGTGTGCTCATACTAGGGGTGGGGGGCAGAGGGGGCAGGCCAGAAACTCAGAGCACATGGGTGGCACTTCACTGCAGGGGGGTGGGGGGACCAGGGTGGGCAGTGCTTTTTTCCTGTCGTTCCCCAGTCTCCCTCCTGGCGGCCGCTGTGTGAAGCATTTGCAGGCAGCCCTGGTTTTCGTTTCCCACCCGTGTTGTGCCCTGGTACTTTCGCAGAGACCAACCCTTCAGGGGGCTGGGATGGGGGAGGGGAGGCCGCTCGGCCGTGGGGAGCTTGAGGCGGCCCCCTCCTTATTTCTGTCCCGTCCTCCCTGGTAGAGGCGATTCCGTGGTGTGAAGGCAGTAGGGCCGGGCGTGTCCCATGTCCGTTCCGAGCTCGGGTTTCTCCCGGCTGCTGAGGTTACCACTGACCCTCCAGCTTCCAAAACTGTGGTGTTACCCTTTTCTCTCCTCAACCTGGAGAGGCTCCTTCCCCTGTTGTTTTGGCCCCTTTCCTGGAGATTTCGTGAGTTTGAGGAAGAAGGAAAACTAGTGTGCGGTGACCGTGTTCCTCCAGAACTGCCAAGCCACCTCTCCGGTGACTATTCTGACATGCGCACGGAGAGGTGAAACGCAGCCCAGCCTCTGCACAATTGCGCTGAAATCCCTGTCTACCCGGGACCAGTTGGCGCGTCGGCTCCGAAGCTGCCATTCCGAGTCGCTTGCTCTGCAGACGGTGTGATTGAGACGTTTATGAAACGTCAAAATCAGACAGAACCACCTCTGGCATTAGCAGTCGGGATGGTGGTCATCCCCGGGTGGGGGTGGGGGGCTCTGGAAGGAGGAGACGTTCCGGGTGCCACTGCCCCACTTGTGCAGGCCACGTGCCTGTCCCGAGCCTCGTTCTTAGGGTTTGCGCACGTTTCCTTCTGTGTGCTGCTTCGGCGAGGAACTAGCTTCAAGGACGTGCTCCTGCCCGCCTGTCTCTGGGGACGTGGAGCCAGCGGTGGGTTTTGGCAAAGGGAAAGGAGGAGCTCAGGCTGGAGGTTTGGGGGGGCGGGGGAGGCTGGCTGCCTCTGTCCTTCTTCATGGCACCATTTTCCAGCATCTGGCGTTGCTGCCTCTGCTTCCTCCTCTCCCAGTGCCCGCAACCCGCCCCCGCCACCCCCGTCCCCACTGAGCCCGCTCCTGTGGCCTGTTGTCCTCCGCGACCTCTGGCTGCAGCCCTTGGCCTCTCCCGGCGCTCAAGAGCAGGCCGCTGTCTTCACCAGGCTCCTGTCTTGCTTCTGAGGCAGCCCACACCTGTTTGCCTCCTGCCCTTCAGGCTGTCCCTTCACAGACTGGCCGCTCTGCCACCTCTGCTCAGTGCCCAAGTGTCAGCTTTCCGCAGGGCTCAGTCCTAGAGCCTCTCCCCATCCCACACCCTATGCTTAAGGGGCTCCATCTGTTCCCCCCACTTTAAAACTCCAATGTGCCACTGACCACCCCCGAGCCCTCCCCAGTATAGGCCCCCCTGGGCTCCAGACCCCTCTCTAGCTGCCTCCTCCTGGGGCGGGGTATGTCTCCACTTGGACAGGTCACGGGGGCCTCAGATCCCACAACGGCAGAACCCCATTTCCTCCCCCAAACGTGCCATTGTTTGTACCCCTCAGGAGTGGCATCACATCCCCCAGGTGCCCAAGTGAGAAGGCCAGGGGGCCTTCTGATTCCTTTCCTTCCTTCGCCCCATTTCCTACATACCCTGAATCCTGCTGACGTAACTGTCTCTGCCCACTGTCCCCACGGCAGCCCCAGGCCACGCCACCATCACTGACCCTCTCTGGCCCTTCTAGGGTGTTCCACAGCCAGTGGCCTTCTTAGAGCCTAGAGTTCCCATCACTCCGGGGCCCAACAGCCCTTTTGGGACCCTCCCTGTCCACCTCTGACCACGGCAGCCCCTGACCACACCCCAGTCATAATGGCCTTTCAGTTCCCCAGAGAAGCCAGACCGGATCCCCCTTCCCAGATTGTCCCAGGGATCCTGGGACACGCAGGTGTCCGTTCCTGCCATTCCCCACCACCTGGCCCCGCGGTGCCTTCTTCCCAACCACAGCGCAGCTGCCGTCCCCGGGAGCAGCTCTGGCCCTCAGTAAACAGCTGAGACCCAAGCCCTAGGCAGGCCCGAGTGCCTCATTCAGTTTGGTCTTGTCCGAAGAGGGGGCTGAAGGACAGTGACTGGCTCTGCTGCCTTCGAGCCTCCCAGGAACGGTCTCTCCCGCACAGGCTTCAGGTGCCTGCGGGGGAACAGCTGGACCACCTACAGAACACACACGAGGAGGACGTCGGTGCTGAGACCCAGGCCAGGTAAGGCGAGTCTTTCCAGCCGATTCGATCTCAGAGACAGGTCCCGGTTTTCTTTCCCATTTGGTCCAGGCTTGCCGCTGACCAGCTCTAGAGCCTTGGCTGGGTCTGTTTGTAAAACACGGGTCAGAGGGGTTCTGAACCCGGATGGCGGCTTCATAGAGGAGACGTGACCCGCACTCCAGAATTGCAGATGGCCACGGCTGCTGCCTGCATCACTCATGCCACCGAGGGCTGCTGGCTCATAGGCATTTACACCAAGTGAGTCAGATTCACTTGAATGAGGAAAAGTAACTGAGGGTTCTCTCCTCCAAGTGGGAGCATCACTAGTCACTGGAACCACGGGGTTTGCCAAAATCCTTGCCAGAGAAAGAGAAGAATGTGTGGTAACAGATCCGTCACTGTCACGGGCTGATCTTGTAGTATTTTGCTCTCAGTTAAGCCTGCTGCACACGGGGCAGAGACCCGGGCTGCAGGAGACCAGAGCTAAGAGAGCTTGGAGGGCACAGAGCACCTGCCACGGTCTAGAGTGGCTGGTGACAGAGCAGAAACTAGTCTCACCCTCCTGGGCACCACGCTCGGCTCAGATGCGTCAGAGGACTGTCCATTCAAAGCTGTTGTCGCAAGCCACAGACATAGCCTGAGCTGCTGATGTTTTGGCAACTAAAAACCATTAGAGACGAGAGGAGAATCCTTTAGGAGAGAAGGTTCTGGTTCACCCACTGATGTCCAGAAAGGCTTCCCATCCCAGGAGCCATGCTGGTGCTGGCACACAGTGAAATGGGGGGTGCCAGGCAGCACTCATGCCAAGTGTCCCTTTAGGAATGACCCGGTGAGTGTCGCAGAGAAGAGAGAGAAGACGTCAGAACCCAGAGGGAACAGCCGGACTCCAAACAGCCTCAAAGAAGAGCCTCCATTGAAAAACAAAGACCCTCATAGACCCAAACCGAAAAACGGGGGCGAGGGCCCAACACAGAGAGAGCGCCCGGCTTAGCAAACGGGACTGGTCCGGAGGGGTGGGCATTTCACAGCACGCAGGTCAAGACTGGGATATTTTTTTTTTTTTTTAAATTTTTTTTTTTCAACGTTTATTTATTTTTGGGACAGAGAGAGACAGAGCATGAACGGGGGAGGGGCAGAGAGAGAGGGAGACACAGAATCGGAGACAGGCTCCAGGCTCTGAGCCGTCAGCCCAGAGCCTGACGCGGGGCTCGAACTCACGGACCGCGAGATCGTGACCTGGCTGAAGTCGGACGCTTAACCGACTGCGCCACCCAGGCGCCCCAAGACTGGGATATTTAAGAAAGGTTATTCCCACCAGGTATGTCATAAGGGGTAATCACCAATCAGCGGAAAAACCCAGACATTCCGACTGGTCCTAATCTCAGATTCTTTGGCTTAAGTTTCACTCTTCCCTGTGTTTGCACTGCATGAAGTCTCAGTCCTCCTCATGGGGACTGGGGGCGATGCCCCAGTCCGCCTGGAAAGAGTGAACACGTGAGCGTGCCCTGCGAGCCCCTCGCTGGCCTGGCACCTCCTTCGCGGGAGCGCCAGGCCCTGCCCCCGTCAGGGGCCGTGCTCAGACAGCCCTGCCGTGCCTGCCTCCCAAGAATTCAGGGTGTCCTGAGCCACGGCCCCGCTGGGAAGTTCCAGCTGGTAATCTGAGCACTGACTCAGCAAAAGGGAAAACTGTCACTCCCGTTTTCTCCTGTCAAGGAAGGACTGAGCTGCCAGGGCAAAGGAGAGGCGGCCGGTGGCACGGGCTGCAGGAGAGGGTCAGTACAACTTCCCCACAACTTTCTGCTGCTTCTCCAGACAACGGTCACTCTCGTGTTCACCTTCTACTGGTATTACTAAAGGACTCAGAATCCTTTCTCCAGAAATTCCTACTCCTACATGGTGTCCTTTCTATCAAGCGTAATTTCATAAATGCTTTAAAGAGGAAAATTAACCCAGATGACCTAAAATTTTAAGTTTTGGAGTTAAAATGTCCACGCAGTCACATTTGAAGGAAATATCCAGCTCGATGTGGTGGTTTAAACAGCAAACGGATGGGGCGCCTGGCTGGCTCAGTCGGTTAAGTGTCCAACTTTGGTTTGGCTCAGGTCATGATCTTGCAGTTCATGAGCTCAAGTCCCGCGTTGGGCTGTGCATTCGGTGGTATGGAGCATGCCTGGGGTTCTCTCTTTCCCTTTCTCTCTGCCCCTTCCCCACCTGCACTCTCCCTCTCTCTCTCAGAATAGATAAATAAACTTAAAAAAAAAAAAAAAACAAAAAAAACAACCACCAAAAAACGAACAGCAAATGGCTTCCATGTGCCAGGTAGGGCAGCACATCAATCCGTGAAAATGTCACGTCAACATCCACCGTTCTGCCCCTGCGTTCAGAGCACTGGTTTCCTCATTCCAAAGCCTAAACCCATGGGAGCCTAAAAGGCAGGAGGAACTCGTCACAACAAACTGGCTACAGATTAGAACTGAAGACTGAATTGAAGGGGCAAAACACATCTGGTTTTATGCTGTAGGTCCCGGACATTTCTTAGCCAGTGATGACGTGATCTTAGAGTTCCTACATCCCACACAATCACGCTACCGCTCATAGTGAAATCAAGTACAGTTTTATTTAAGAATTGGAAATAATCAGTATCTGTGAAAGAAAATCCAATTTAAAATATTTAAATAAACATTTCTGCATGTAAAAAGAAGAGTGAAATAATTACTCCATTAAATTACTCTCCTAGCTATGGGACGGCTTCCTCTAGAGCAAGCGCTTGGGACCACCCCTGCCGGCTGGCCCTCCAAGCCCAGGACAAGGCGTCAAGCTCTCACAGCAGGGCGCAGAGAGCAAGCCTCTCCCACCAACCTCATCGAGCCACTACAGGAGCAAGATGTGGTGGGAGATCGCAACTATCTAAGGCAGTAAGAAAGTGCAGAGAAGGGACAGTGGGGGTCACTGTGCCTATTACGGAGGGGCTGCTACCAAAAAGCTGGAGCTGTGGCCGGCCCTCCCGAGCCTAAGCTACTAACACGTGTATTGGTTTAGGAATACTTCCCTATCGTGTCCATCACTCAGAGTGTTAAATAAATGGAAGGGACTAATCAAGTTTAGTTTTGAGGCTCAAGAAGCAGTTCATACAGATGGAAGGGGCAGTGGGGTACGCTGCCTTTCGCTTTCGGCCAGGCTCACCCCACTCACTACCTCTTTTCTGCGAGCTGCTATTCTCGGCCACAGCCTGCAAATCCTCATAAAACGTCTCACTTTACGCTGCTTCAAAGTAGCTTTGTTCTGTGCAGTGCCTTTTTTTCCATTTAAGAATCTCCACTTTAAAACCTGCAATGGAAAAAGTAAGTAATCTCTTGACAGTTTCTTAATTTGAGGGAACTGGTGACGTGGCCTTTACCCAAAAGCTTTTGGGAATACCCCAAAAGCCTGCACTTCATTAACCTGATTCTCTGCATGCACACTGTCACTGCTAAATTTATAAAGTTAAAAATAATCTGAAAATGTCAGTACTAGATGAAAGTCAATCACTTGCCAAATCCTGCCCCTAAGCAGTTCATCTCTTCTCCCTAAGTAACTGCTGACTTCTGCCCTGGGCGTACAAGTCGGGGTGAGGGCGCCCCCCTAGTCCCGCCCCTGGAAGAGCTCTTTAAAGCCCAGGTGATGTAACAGCAGCACCTCGCCACAAAACACCAGGCCCACGTTCTGGGCTCAGGGGCCCGGCAGGAAGGTGGGCTTTGAGAATTCTAGCAGGTGGGGCAAGATGAGATCGCCAAACACCAACACCTTCGGACTTTCTGTCCACAAAGCCAGGGGGCCATCATTAGCTGTTCTCCATCTATTAAAGACAGCTTCACAGCCCTCAGTGGGAATGAAAGTTGGGTCCAGTCCCGGTAGATACAGCACAGCACTTTCCCTCAAGCAGCTGGGGATGGCTGCCAAAACCCCAGCCACACCCTCCTCCATTCTGCAGTCCCAATGAGCGGAGCTGACTTTGCTAAGCGTGGTCTGGAGAACAAGTCAGAAGTGAGTCAACTCGAGTTCCCAGAGTTAAGTGCATGTTGAGTCCCACTGGGGAGTGTTCGTGCCAGAAGGACCTGCTGCTGAGTGCTCCAGCGGCGGCCTCGGCCGGCCTGGCTGCAAGGCCCTCACGAGGGCCGATGGTAGAGTCCACTCACACGGGCGAGCGGCATCCCAGGAATCAACAAACCCGTAAACCTCTTTGGTATACATAATAACAAAAAAATTAATTAGGCCATGAAATCTAGAAACAAGTGATGTTTCTGAGTTGGTAAAATGCTCTTCCGAACACACGTTTCCAGCGTCTGGTACAGCTAAGCAACGTCCACGTCTGTGTGACTCTGACACAGGATAGATTTCATTTACGCCATTCTCTCTCATCTAAGTATTAAAAACGTTTGACGTTGTTCTTCTAAGTTTTCACAACACCCCTATGAGGTAGGTGGTACTGACCCCATTCTACGGATGGGGAGTCTAGGCACGGAAAGGTTAAGTGGCTCCTCGAAGCCGCCCGGCACGGCGTGGCAGCACAGCAGCCCTCCAGCCGGGGCCGCCGCGGCCGTCGTCATCAGGCTCCGTTAGCGCCACCGTGGAACTGCAGGAAGGAGTCCACGCGGAGACCAAGGCCCTCTCTGGTCCAGAATTAAACAAGGGTCCTAAAGCTTACGTACTTAAAGCCAACCACTTTCCCCAAACTTGAAAAACAAAAATACCGACTACATCTCTGTCGGGACCATTTGCTCTATTTAAGACTCTCGTACACTGACTTGCTTGAATGTTGCAGTGGTGTGTGCGTAAACCCCCTTGGGAAAGATAGTGTGAGATGATGTTAGAGATGGTGAAGTTCTGAGAACAGAACATAGAAATCAACAGTTGAGAGATTTCAAATGAAACAGAAAAGTATAAGCTATGGTGAAAGACTGAAATCCCAAACCAACGGAGAGCAATACTTCCCGGTGTCTGACGACGCCTTACACAGAGCACGTGCTCAGTGAGCATTTCTCTGTTCAGGGAAAAACGACACCCCTTTGACATGCCTGTGTCACTGATAACAGCCCCCTCTGGGGAGAAGAGCGGGAGCCAGGACCCCGGGGAAAGCCACAGGGGTCCAGTCTCCCTGGCCAGGGGTGCCCTTGTGAACACAAAGCCACTCAGCCAAGTTGTCTGGAGGTGTCCATTCTGCCAGATAAAAGTTGGGGCTATAAACGCCAAGTGAGTCCCCTCTGAATCTATACTGCTATTTATAAAAAATAGATATGTAAATACGATTAAATATATTAAGAGCCAAAGTGCCTTATAAAGAATTATCTTAAAACTGTATAGATGCTCATGCACTTAAGCACAGAAAGAAGGAGGTCGAAGCTGTGCTGTTTGTGTTTCTCGGTTAAAGATTCTGAACGAATTTCTAACACTAAGCACTGATGCCCACATACCCCTTCCTGCAGAAGAAGCCTTACTCGACATCATGAGTGAGCCCACCTCTCCCGAGGGGCCTTGGTTACACTAAATACCTCGTGGGCCATGGGCTCTCGCCAGGGCCCTTCTGGAGGGGCACTGTTGAATATTGCTGTTATTTGCTCCTTGCCCACCTTTAATCTATGTCCTACCTTGATTGAGCCCAAGAACAGACTGCTCTAGGGTATGGGGTCCTTTGGTCCTAAGGCCTTCTGACCGTTTGGTCTCGAGTGATATTCCAAAGAGTCACTGGTGACGCATAAAATGATTCAGAAAATCCATTCTGCGGCGTGGCTGCCAGGGGCAGTTCTGTCCCGGGCTGTGTGGAGGGGGGAGGCCCCTCGGCCCAGCCTGGCCCGCTCCGGCTGTGTTAGAGCTCCACCTTGACCCCTTTTATAAAAGGCAGGCCTGTGGGCACCCGCTTCTTGTACTCCAGGTACTCGTCTCCAAAAAAGTGAATTAACGAGATCTCCTCCTCTTCTGTCCGATCTCGGAAGAATCGCCACACCGTCAGAGCGTAGCCAACGCCACAGATGGGGTTGCACAGCATCACCTGACAGGGGACACAAAGTCGATCGGGGTCAGAGTGTTCCGACACCACGAACGTCAGCAGCACTGCTTCCCTGAACACCCGCGGACGACTTCCCGTCCAGGGAAGGGCCCCAGAGATTCTCAAATACTATCGGGGTCTTGGAGAGCAGCGGCCAGGGCACACGCGCTGAAACCACCCCACCGCTTTCACGTTAGAGCTAAACGCTCATCACGGCAGTTTTCTTGCATACGCTTTTCTGTTGTTCCTCTTATGTGAGAGGTACCTAAAAATTAAAACATCAACTTCTCAGATTTCAGTCCTCAGGCTGACGGCAGCTCCCCGTGGGGCTCCTAGCCTGTCCCTTCCTGTTCCAGGCAGCCCCTCCAGCCTGCAGCTGCCTGGTCCCCGGCCCCTGCCCCGCCCCCCTGCCGCCCCAGCCCATCCCTGTACCAGATCCACTGCTACCTGAGCTTATGAAATCACTTCTTTCTTCAAACCACTCCCCTGCCCCAACCCAGAAAAGCAGCACCTCGGCCACCTCCTCTGGCCCCTTTTCTCTGGGCTGTACCCCCACTCCGACTGCCTCTCACTTCCTTACTCATGTGTTTTCCCCACCCTTAAGAATGTCTTCCCCACTGATCCACAGCCAAACAGTCCCTCCAGGCCAAGAACACCTCCCGGCTCTCAGGAACTTCCTGTGCTGTGTGGGAAACCCACTACTCCACCCCTGCCCCTTCTGATGGACCCCTACGGACACATGTCTTCCCCCAGTGGGCGATTTCCACCAAGAGCCAGGCACATGCCCCTGACTTCTTATTCCCATCACTACTTACTGGGCACTTAACCGTATTCCAGGCACAAGTTAAGCCCTTTACGACCAATAAGCCCCTACACTGAACCTCTGGGGCGGCACTGCTGTCCTCAGTGTGTGAGGACAGAGAGGCCAAGCAGCCAACATGAGAGCCAGGACTGGCCCTGTCAGAGTCAGAGCCTGTGCCCTCACAGCCAGCAACCACATGTGGCTTCCCAACACACCCTATACTAGGGTTTCCCAACTGCAGCCCACAACCTGTTACTGAGCCCCGAAATCCATTTAGTGCATCACAGCATCACAAATAACAAGATAGAAAACAGGAGTATTTTGTACTCAGTAAGAACAAATATTGCTCTGGGAAAGACCTGTTCCGTTTTCATGCATGTCTGTGTGCCGGGCCACAGTGTAAAAAGACCTATGGTCAAAGAGGTACGAAAACTCTTTAGTTCTAGAGCACTTAAATACATAGGTAGCATTTATGGTAAATTACGCGATTCAACTATAATCAACTTGTTCCCAGGGAGTATGATCGTTAATGCAGCAGTCTTAAGTTTCAGAAATGGAAGTTTTAAAATAAATCCTGGGGCGCCTGGGTGGCTCAGTCAGTTAAGCGTCCGACTCAATTTTGGCTCAGGTCATGAACTCACCATTCGTGAGACTGAGCCCCGAGTCAGGCTGTGTGCTGATAGGGTGGAGTCTGCTTTGGATTCTCTTTCCCTGGCTCCCAGCCCCTCCCCACTCATGCTCATGCGTGGTCTCTCTCAAAACAAACTTTAAAAAAATAAATGAAAAGAAAAGAGAAAAGAGGAAAGGGAAGAGGGAAGGGAAGAGGGAAGGGAAGAGGGAAGGGAAGAGGGAAGGGAAGAGGGAAGGGAAGAGGGAAGGGAAGAGGGAAGGGAAGAGGGGAGGGAAGGGAAGGGAAGGGAAGGGAAGGGAAGGGAAGGGAAGGAAAAGAGAAAAGAAATCCTGTGTGGTAACCTGCCCCTTCTACACCGTGGGGGGGGGGGGGGGGGTTCACCAGGGAGTCCCCTAAGGACCATGTATTGCCAATGGAATGCTTGGGGGCCCAGAATGGATTTTCTCAAGGAGATGAGGAGTTTCCTGAGCTCTGTTCACATTCTCTGGCCAAGTCTTTCTAGGACCAAGAAAACAGATTCAAGAGGCAATGGTCAGGAAGCAAGGCTCAGTCTGCAACCCGAGACACAGCCAACCTCGGTAGCTCACATTAAACCTAATACATGACCCAGGCCTCAACAAGAGCAGCTTCTGATGAAAATCAGAATCCACTTGAGCAGCAGAAGGCTCTCTCTCTCCCTGAAGCCCCATCTCTGTTCTCATCCCACAAGGGCGCTCCAGATCTAAGGTGAAGAAGCAGGGAAGGGGTAGGGCAGATGGGGTCACAGCACCTAGAATCGCCAGCAGTTTACAAGTTTAGGACACCCAGATTTTAGGTACACAGTGAAAACAAACAAACAAACAAACAAAATAACAAAAAACAACAACAAAAAAACCCCCAAAAACATTAAGGACTAAATCCATTCTTTTGGGTTTTATTTCATTACCACTTGAAACACAACAGAGAGCACGTGCACCTATTTGAAGGAGACCAATAACCTTGCAGATCCAATGAAATCCACTGAACCTTTCAAAATGGTACATTTTATGGCGTTAGATCTTTTAATCTGTAAAAAAAATCCAAGGTGACCACTGTCATTTCTGATACTGTACCTGGGTTCCAATGCTCCAGTAAAACCACCCGACGTAAGAAGGATGCCGAAACCAAGCATACACTCCGCTTGTCACCAGGGTATGAGTCTCTGATTTTTCATTCTGCACCACGTGATTGAAATTGGAACCAGCTGTGAACATGGCCGCTTTCCTCAGACATTCTCCAAAGACCACCATCAGCAACCCCAAGGCACTGAGCCAGGTGATCTGCTTCAGTTCTGGAGGAGAGACGTGTGACACACAGGAAGTGAAGACATGGGCCCATGGAGCTCCCCCTGCAGATGCTTAAAATGAACCTATTTCTCCAAGGCCAGCAACACTAGGAAACATGCTAGTGGGCAATTAGCATTTGTCATCACATTAAAATTTAATTATAAGCAAAACACATTCCCCTAAGTCGTGCTGTTCATTTGCTTCAAGTGCCAACAACCCAATTAGAGCATCATGGCAAAGACCTGATGAGCTCTCCATCCGTGTCCCTCTGTCACATGCCCCTCCTTCCCTTGGGGACAAGGACAGCTAAGTGAAGCAGAGAGGGATCCAATGTTTCCCATTCTGGCCCTTTACCAAATCCTGGGAACCACATATATTTTACTTAATTTGCTGTGGAAAGTTCCATTTGAGAGTAGGTTTCAGGTGCAGAGGTTTTTGCTAATAACATCTTGACACGAAAAGTCTCAAGTCACAGAAAATGAACAGATGCAAATCTCTGACTGTAAAATTAGAATTATAGCTATCGAAGGTCGGGACTTCACATGAGGTAGTGCGGTACGTCGTGGAAGGCTTAAAGCAAACGGTCAACATGTCCTCCGTTCAAAATCCGGAAGCGGAACCCACAAGCTGTGCTTGTCCTTTATAAAGAGCTTAGTGAGGACGGAGAGCTGGGGAAAGTCACTCGGGGAGATTACACCTGGGAGGCGAGCCCACGTCACCACCCTCAGGCCTGCAACAGAAGCCACCCTTCTCCCCTCCAGAGGGAAACGTGGGACACACTGACCTGGCCAAAAGATATTTTCGAGTGTGAACTCTATCCAAGAAGAAAGAGCAGCTACTGTGTACTCCAGACTGTGATTCAGGAGAAAGGAATCCAAGGACAGACTTTTGGGGTTATTGACTGCTGTGACCAAATATTCGGAATAATGGAATAGTGACAAGGAGCACATATACCTATTTAAAAACAAAAAAAAAGAGAGGTAAGTTGGGGCAAGGGAATCAAGTTGGCCGTAAGTCCAAGTGCAGATCTGGGTCTGCCAAACTGTCCCTGGATTCTCTGAGGAGGTCCTGCTGTCACCTACCTGAGAGTGGACATCAGGCACCCACATGTAACGTTACTCTTCGGGTCTGCAGAAGGTGGGGCTTTGAAAAGACTACTTTTGAATGTAACAGACCCCACAAACAGACTAGGGTCATGAAGGCATTATGGGCCCTTCAGTCTTTTAGAAAGGATACCACACACAGTAAAATATGAAAGTGGAACACAGTCAAAACAAAGCAGTGATGTATGTTGAATACAAAAATTCAGCGAAACAAATAACTCCAGCAAAGAAGGATTAGATGGCTTAGAGAACTGATAACGGGAGATAAAGCCTTTTACCTTGAAGCCACTGGTTCATATCCAGGTCAGGGACTAGAAGGCTCAAAGGAATGAAATCATAGTGTAGGGGAAAATCCTACAGTGGCCGTGGGGGAGGCGCTAGATGTGACCTAATAGAAATTAGAGACGGAAAAGGCCTGTGAAGATGAGCCAGAGCCTTGCCCCTTCCTGTCACTGAGGACCTGTACCCTCTTCTGGGAAGGGCTCGTCACATTACTGATGAAGGCGCCTATGGGGAGGGTGCCAGGGAGACCTGTTTCTGCCTGCAACAGAAGCAACCGATGGGCACAAGTTCTCAAGGTCCGAGACATAGGGATCTAGCTGGACATCAGAGACCGTACAGAATCCTCAACAGCCTTCAGCCAGTCAGAGAGGAGACACAGGGATGAGGATATACCACTTCTGACCCTCTGATCCTCCCACCCTCACCTCAAAACCACTCTTCCCCCAAATACATCTTACCAGCCAAAGTGACTCCAAGAAGACTGGCTAAAACTTAGCAACATGCCGCAGCCGAACACAAAGCCAAGGAAGCAAGCTCGGATGGCTATCTGAAATGGACCCAAAAGAAGCTCAGTCACCAGGCTGTTCCCTGAGCACACATCCGGGCTGCAAGAGCACACACCCCACTTCCTTGGGACAAGTAGGCTACTGGGAAACACTTAGAGCTGATCTGCTCAGAGACTAAGAGGGTAAGGCAGACGTGCCTGGGGTTCAAATCCCGCATCCACCCCTCTCTGGTTGTGTGGCCTTGGACAAGTTACTTAACCTCTCTGGACCTCCGTTTCCCCCCTATACACAACGGGGACAACAATGGTACCTACCTTTTAGGACTGCTGTGAAGAGTACCCGCATAAAGCACTTAAGAGTGGTGTGTAAGTTCGAGCTACCATTGCTATTATTACTGCTATTAGGATTCAGAGCAGTGGGAACACCGCATGAACCTCGTTTACTGGCCAGACTCTCCCAAGTCCACGCAGTAAGTCTAGTCGGGGACGTGCGGGGCTCTGTGCCCAACCCCCTCCGAGTAACACTGCGGGGGCTTCTGACCTGACTTGGCGGCAGGTTAAGTGTGTCTCCACAACTTAAATGACATAAAAGAACTCGTGGGCCCGCTTCCTCCCCACGCCAAGCGCAGCTGCTGAACCGCACCAACTGCAACTTCCCACCCACTCCGCGGGAGAGAGAGGGCCCGCGACCCACGCCCCGCCCCCCCCCCCCCAGCCTAGTGAGGCGGGGTCCCTCCTGCCAACTGAACTTCCGGAGAAAGAACACGCCCGGGGGAGGCGGTCCCTCCCACAGGCCCAGCTCCCGGCCCACCCCGACCCCGAGAGGGACGGAGCCCGCGCGCTGCGCCCAACCCACCCGGGTCCCGCCCTCGCCCCGGCCCCGGCCCCGGCTCCGGCCCACCCCCGCCCGGCCCGCACCTGGTAGCGCGGCGGCCGGTAGAGCAGCAGCAGCAGCGCGTTGAGCCCAGCCACGTAGAGCGCCAGCCCGGTGCGGCCCTGCAGGCCGGCGCGCGTGAGCAGCGGCAGCGCGAGCACCGAGGCGCCCAGCAGGAAGGTGGCCAGGCTGAGGCGCGCCTCGGAGCCCGGCGGAGCCCGCGCCGCGCAGCCCGCCATGGCGCCGGGCGGCCGACGAGCGGGCGACGGCGCCGGCTGTAGCCCGGGGAAACCCGCCCGCCGCGCCTGCGTACTGCGCCGCCGACGCCGGCTGGGAAGCGCCGCCGCCTGGAGCCCCGCGCCGCCCGAGAGCTCTCGCGATACCGCCGCGCAGCGGGGCGGGGACCCGGCTTTGGCGGGAGCGCCCCGCCCACGGCCCCGCCCCACCCCGCCCCGTCAGCCCCCGGGGGAATCCTCTGACCCCGGCCGAGAGGCGGCTGCCGGCGGCTGCCAGAAAGCAGCCCCAAACTCAAGAACGCCCCTGTCCCAAGAAATCAGTCTGAAGCGACCCTGCCCTCGGACGGCCCCGCGCGGTGCCCCGGCGAAGCCGACACCCCTCGGCGCGCAGGCGCGAGCGGGGCGGCCCGCCAGGTGCCCAGGCTGCGACCGCGCGGGGACCCTGCCCTGGAGGCAGCCGGAACACCCCGGACTGGGCAACCGCGCGCGGGACGACCGCCCACTTGGTGGTGAGGGAGCATGTTGGCCAATAGCGAAAAAGCGCAGGAGGCTACACCGCGTTTTCCAAAAGGCAGAGTCCAAAAGTTGACAGTGCGACTTTGGCTTCGCTGGGGAAAAGCACAAGCAGACGTGTGAGCATGGGGAAAAGATTGGAATTATTTAACAGCGGTCACCTTCAGGTGATGGGACTCGGGGTGACATTCATTGTCTTCTTTATATGTTGTATGTTTTTGTGTTTTCCACATTGCCCACAGTCAACATACATCACTTTTTGAATCGGAAATTGCTCTTTTCTTTGAAAGGGTTAATGTCCTTTTCTGGGGCGCTCACAGAGGGATGATGGAGGAGAAAAGCAAATGAGCAAGTGACCAGAATGGAGTATGGCGGGTGGGAGTGGACAGGAGCCAAGTAAGAGTGGAGGAGAGGGAGGGCCTCCAAGGAGGGGCCTGCGGATGGGCGGGCAGAGGGCTGGGAGGCAGCTTGGAAGAGATGCTGGAGCTAGGTCTTGGGGCACTCGGGGACCCGCAGCGTTAGGCTGGAAATGGGAGCAAGGACATCTGTGGGGAGGGAGGGAGGGAGGGTTGGCACTGAGTTTGCAGACACAGAGGCAGGAGAAAGGAAGCCTGAGTTGGGATAGGGGACAGGCCCCCGGGGAGGCTGGAGCCCAGAGTAGTGGGTCAGAGAGCGCGAGACCAGACTGAGCTGCAGTCAGCCAGGCCTGCATCTGAGCCTCTGGCTGCCCCACTCTCTCGTCTGTCCCTGCAGGACCTGGCAGGAGGCCTGAGGTCTGAGCAGCTGGGCTCAGGGAAGGATGGAGAGCCTGGGATTGAATCCTGGTCTGAGGACTGCCGTGGCCCAACTTTGTAACCTCCGACAAATCAACTCCCAAGTCTCAGCGTCCTGTAAAACAGGGGTCCTGATTTCACCATCAGGTATTGACAGTGTTCTCCCAAGCCTTGTACCATGTTTAAATGGTGCTCAGGAGACATTTGCTAAACTGGGTTCATGGGAATTGAAAGGAGATGTAATGTTTTTGTTGTTTTTAAGTCTGTTTAACTTTTTTTTTAAGTTTTATTTATTTACTTTGAGAGAGAGGGAAAGAGCATAAGTGGGGAGGGGCAGAGAGAGAGAGAGAGAGAGAGAATCTCAACTCGACTCCATACTGGCAGCACAGAGCTGGACATGGGGCTCGAACTCACAAACTGTGAGATCATGAGCTGAGCTGAAACCAAGAGTCGGATGTGTAACCAAGTGAGCCACGCAGGCACCCCAACTTTGTATTTTAAAACATTAAATCTCCAGGGTGCCTTTGGCCATTGGCATCTGCTGTCCACACTGACTTAGGGCCTTGATCTACCCCCCCCCCCCCAGGGACTGGCTCCCTTCTGGGGGCAAAGAGTAACATGAAATCCAGTTTAGCCAGTCCAGGCAACCCCCTCTCCTTTGCCCATCACTTCAGACCATCCTTCTCCATCAGCCCTGATTAGGGAACATGGGGCAAGCTGAGGACAAAGTACAGGCTAACAGCACCCCCACCCCCACCCCAGGTGGGATATCTGTGTCTTCCTCCGACACCCCTGACTGCTCAAGAACAGGGGAAAAGAAAGAAAGCAAATGTCTGACTGATGGAGACCAGAGTCATACAGAACAGGAGTCTCCTTCAAGTCTACGGATAACTTAGTAAACTGCAAGTAAAAAGCAATCTTCTCCATAATCTCCAGAAACCTATAGACTCCGTTTCCTGGAGCCCTAATAGCACCCTCACCAAGATGGAAGGGGGTTTAAGTGCTTCCCATGGTGATGTGGGAAACAAAGGCAAACGAAAAATTGATTTCCCTTACTGCCCACGGCCCAGTGATGAGTCCTTGAAAGGGGCAGAGTGAGCAACCTCCCTCAAGGAGCTCAGCTGCCTGGACGATGACACTTTGCTAGGGGCAAAAGGGAATCTTGGCTTAACATTATCCTGACACTCCCCCCCCCCGCCCCCCCAGGATCCTGTGAGTCTCCTTAAACACATAAAAATTATTTTGCAAACCTTATTTATATTTAATCCCCAAGTATATGTTGGCAATTAAACTCCAAGTATATGACTCCTGATACACATCTGAAGGGTCTCATGACTGAGGTTTTAGTAAGCAGTAATAAATGACATTTTGCTAACAACAGCTAGACCCTCAAGGTCCTGGAAACCTTTCTTCTAAAATTTCTTAGAGACTTACTCTGTCCCTAACCCCCTCCCAACCTGAAGGTATATAAATCAGTTACTCTTGGCAACCCCAGTGCAGCTCTTTCTTGCCACGGGTCCCGTCCCGTGCTTTAATAAAATCACCTTTTTTTGCACCAAAGACATCTTTGAGAATCCTTTCTTGGCTGTGGGCTCCAACCCCCCACCATCACCCCAAAACCTCATCAAGCCTCATCTTGGAGAAGGAAGAAAGAAAGGGGAAGCAGTCTCTTCCCAGGTATGGCCAGACCTGAGGGAAGGGGGATCTTTAGAAGTGACTGGAGTTGCTGAATCTGTCAGGACCCAGGGCTCACAGAGCAGTAAGGGAGGAAACAGGCAAGTGAGCAAATATATGCACACACTGGCATAGACCCAGAGAAACAAAGTCACACACAGAGATACAGAGATGCACAGAGTAACAGTAATTCAACCAGCAATAGGGACAGAAACACACGATGAGTCCTGCTTTCCTACCAGAGAAAAGCAATCTGATCAAAGAAATCCACTCTGCATCTGGCTCTCATCCCCAGGCAGGAGAACAACAAACCCGTAAAAATATAAGAAAATAAAGGAAAACTACTCAGCCCTGGGATGCCTTACTTGCCTTCTTTTGTAAAGAAGCATTTGAATGTGTTTTGTTCTTGGAGCTGGGAGGCAAGGAGAAAGGGAGCCCTTTCTCATGCAGGAAGGTCCCTCTGCAGGGTCTCCCCTGCACGCACCCCCCCCCCCCCGCCCCCATCCTGCTATTCACCCACCAGCTGAGGTGGTTTTCCCTCTTGGGTCTAAGTGCAGTTCCCTCCTGCTTAAAGAGTCCTAAGAACCAGCTTGACTTTTCCAAGTTAAACTGTAGGCTGAGATGAAATTAGCCTCTCTCTCTCTTTTCTTTATGATTATTTATTTATTTTGAAAGAGAGTGTGGGAGAGGGGCAGAGAGAGAATACCAAGCAGGTTCCTGCTGTCAGCACAGAGCAGGACTGGGGCGGGTCGGTGGGGGGGGGGGGGGGGCTCGATCTCGAGAACCATGAGATCATGACCTGAGCCGCAATCAAGAGTCAGGCACTTAACCGACTGAGCCACCTAGGCGCCCCTACCCTTTTTCTTAAACGGGGTTGCTTTATGGAGCAAGAGAGAATGTAGCAAGTGCGAAGCACACAAGACGCAGGTGCTAGCGTGAGGTGTGAACCAAACACCTCAACCCACACCAGCTTCCCAGGATGAAAAGTTGGCTCTTGTCCAAGCTTGACACCAAGTAAGAAAAGGTCTGAGAACTGGCCTCTCCCCTCCCTCTGCCGGTGGGTCTCTGGTCAGTTATTGCCGAGGGGCCTCTGGGGCTCCTTGTCACTCACAGGCCCTCCGTCTCATCCACTTCCCACATGGAGGCCAGGAAGGGCCTGTTCATCTCCCCAGGAGGGAACCCTGATCCTCTAACAGTTTTCTTCTCCCTCCTCTGACCATTCTGGGCTCCAGGCATGAAAGCCTCCTCTCTCTAGTCTGGAAACGGGTAAATGATGTGAATTTATGAGCACATCAGCCCGAAGTGCCTAAGTCACAAGTGCACAAAAGGGCCGGGTAAATATTTAAAGATTAGAGCCAGCTGGGGAGAAACACAAAGGCCTGGGACAATGGGGGTCTCTCTGAATTCACTCTCCCTCAGCTGGGCCAGCCCGGTTCAGTGTTGATGCACTCACCGGAGTCCCAGCCTTTGTCCCCTGGAGGGCCCTTGGCTGCCTGGCCATTCGGAGTTCCAACACAGCTAAAGAGAGTTAAACAATCGCAGCCACTCCAACCCCATCTGGAGACAAATGGCTGAGTCATTTCAGAGCTTTTGCTGTGTCCCAATAGTTAATTACACGAAGCAATCACTTCATTCCCCTTTGAAATGCATCTGCAGAGACGGCCGGCTGGCGTATTTCTTCCCTGAAGTCACCTCGCGGGCGGTGGCCTCTGCGGCACTCCCCAGTAAACTAGCATTGCTTTCAATCCCTGGGTGCTGCCGGAGGGAAAGGGGCTCTCACCCAGGGCGGAGAGGTTACACAGGGCCATCGCCTGGGAGGGTCGGTAGACTATCTGGTGCGGCTCTTGTCCTGGGGCCTGCAAACCCCCTGCCTACCTCCTTTCCAGACCTCAGTTGCTCTGTAACAGTTTTTCTTTAGACAAAGTCGAGAAAACCAAAGGCGAAAGGGAGAACGAAGGCACAGGCCACTTTTTGCCTTCAATTCCCAAGCCTGAGGAAGCAGAGGACTGAGTGTTCCTTGAATCCCCCCGAGGTCTCCAGAACTACAGAAGGATTTTTTTTTTTTCCCCTTGAATGAGCAAAGGGCAACCTGGGTCTCCCCAGCGCTTTGCCGGAACTCGTGCTCCTTTCCAGGCCCCCTGGGGAGCCCAGATGCTAAAGATGGAAAGGGAGTCGGTGGCCTACATCCCAGTTTGCATAAGCCCGGCTTCTAAGATAGTCCACGTCCTTCCCAGCAGCCGGAGAGGCTTCGCCCTGCTTGCTCTTAGATAAGGGGGGGGGGGGGGGGAGGGTGTGCCGCCCCTCCCACCCCACCTCGGAAAACGCACCCGCCCAACCTTTACGCACACCTTCGGAGCCCCCCCCCCACCCCCACCCCGCCTGCCTGTGAGTGTGCTGAGGGTGGTCTAGCTCAGGACTCACAGAGTGGGGGAGGAGGGCAACTGGGTCTTAGTGGGGACGTGGCCGCCCAGGAGCCCGAATTGCGCATCAAGTGGGGATTTCTCCGCGCGCGGGGAAAAAGGGAGGGTGGAATCCTCACCAGGATCTGTTTCAGCCCTGAGTCCTGCCCGACCCTCGCCCGACTTAAGGGCGGTTCTCGGCGGGCGAGCCGCGCTGGGAGTGGGGAAACCCGGAAAGCAGAGAGAAAATCAGCCTAGGCGGGGAGTCGCGGGGACGCCAGCCCGGGGACTTGTCCCGGGATGGGGGGGGGTGCTAAATGGGGGCGCAGGGGGCGGTGCCGGGGTAGGGGTAGGGGGCAGCGAGGCGGAGGCCCTTTAAGTGGGCGGAGGCAGAATTTGACGGATGCGAGTCCAGCCCAGGCCGCCCCACCAGGCTCGCCGCCCGCAGCCAAAGCAGAACATTGCGAATTAGCTCATTTTGCGGTCAATTTTCCACTGCTTAAGAACACACTAAGCCACCCACGTGAGCGGCCCCACCTAGCGCGACCGGGAGCCTTCCGCCCGGGCTCGAGAGGAGTGACGACCCCAGGAGCTGCGGATGCTAGGGTGCGGGCAGGGGCGGGCCGCGGGCCCCTTTATGGCGGCCCTAACTCTGGAGAGGGGGCGGGCCGCGAGGGCTGCGCCGAGGGCCATTGGTTTGCTAATGCGCCCGAGTTGAAAGCCGCGGGCGGCGGTTTATGGGGAGGGATCATAATTAGAGGACAAATTGCCCCGCAGCCCGCGCGGCTGAGAGCGGGGGCGGGGGCGGAGGGCGACCGCCGGAGCGAGGCGCGCGCCCAGCTTCCGTGCAGATGTGCGGCCGCTGGAAGCCCGCGCGCAGCGGGGCGCCCGGAGTTTGGCCCCGAGGGGGCGGGCGCGGGCGGGCTTTGTGCGGCCGGCACAATGCCCTTAACACTCGGCTGCCCCCTTTGTGCCCGGCCCCGCCGCCCGCCTGCCCCGCGGCGCCTTTGTACCGAGCCGCCACCGCCCCAAGCCGGGGGAGCGCACGGAGGCCAGTGGGGCCCGCTCAGCCCCCGGTGTTTCAAAGCTGCCCGGCGCGTGCCAACGCTGGCCGGCCGGCCTCGGCCCCGCCGCCCGCCCCGGGCCCGGCCCGGCCCGATCTGGCCCGGGGTCCTGCGGCCGGGGCGGAAGAGCACCTCGGAACCCCGGCCGACGCAGCCTGGGCCTTGAAAGGAGGGCGGAGCGCGATTCTCCACGCTGCTAGGAGCCTGAGAAGCCTCTGCCCCAGGCAGGGCCCATCAATACTCCGGGCAGGGGCGGGTGTGGGGGAAGAAGATAGCCCCTCTCCAGGGAGCCAGGGGGCCCATCCGGGACCCAACAATCTCCCCTCCCCCTCGCGCTGGGTCCCTCGCAAAGGCCGATTTGTTTATTCCTCTGCCGCAGGGCTCAACTGCAGAACTTTTGCGTCGAAGCTACTTCCTTGCCCTCGCGAGTAGCCGTGGGAGCCAGCATTGTTCGGAGCCCCATTTTATAAACCTTGAACCTGGGACCTTGCGAACCCAGGACAGGGAGGTAACTGGAGATGAGTCCAGGGACGTCATCCTGTCAGCCACAGCTACTGGAGTCCTGCTCCTGAGGCCCAACCCGGGACTGCAGCAGTCCTGCTGTAGGGCCTAACAGGTCCTGGGGTGGGTGTCTCTTCCACTGAGCTCCCTGGGTCTCCAACCACAGCCCGAATAATGAACAGTGTTTGGGGGTCCCAGACCTCCAAGAGCACAGAACGATGCTCTCGCCATATGACCAGTGATCTTTCTCACCCTCACCTTTCATTTGTTGGGAGCAAGAGAAGGCCGGTGGGAATAAACTCCCCGGCTGTGAGGGCAAGTGGCAGAGCCTGAGTTGTCCAGCCTGGAAACTCAGGACTGAAACTGGCCCAGCTGGAAGAGTGTGGGCTGGGGCCTAACAGGGCCAGAGGGCACCTGGGGTCAGGACACACACCTGAGCACAGGAATGCTCCCAGTCCAAGACCCCAGCTAGGAGGAGACTGGCTGTGGCCCCGAGGGCGGGCTGCACGCTTTAATGGGACACATGTCACTGTGTGGCCCCCTCAAGCCCAGCCTGTGCCCGGCTTTGAGCAGACACAGGCAGAAAATCGCTGCATTGTCCCAACATTAGGACGACTAATGTGGCGTTGCCAGCGTGGCCAGAGCGTGAAACCCGCAGAAAGGCCTTGCTGGCGGGTCCTCCGTGCCTCCGCATCTTCATCAGACACACGGAGGCCTGGTGTGTTGTCATAGTCATTAGCGGGGCTCAGAACCAGCTGGACCCATGGACCTTCCTCAGTGGGTGCCCCCCAGAATGCTTGGAGGCAAGGGACGGCAAGCACTAGGTAAGTGGGACTAGTGAGGCTCTGTCCCTAGGGACACTAAACACTGGGACAGAACAGGGCACGGAGGGATGTGCATGGGAGGGGACCCCAGACTCGGGAAGTAGTGGGGGCGAAAGGGATATGGGAAAGACTGAGAAAGGGGAAGAGGAGGGCCCCTTGGAAGAAAGGAGGGTTCCTGGAGGTAAGGCTGAAGCCTGGGCTTTGAGAGGGGGTCGCACAGAGAGGTGGGGAATTTCCCAGTGCATCCCCCTCTCATCTCCTCCCCCTCGGGGTCCCTCGAGTCCAGGAGCGCCTCATTGACATGTAAACGAGGAGCCCCTATAAAGGCGGCACTGCCTCCCACAGGAGCAGATACGACAACATGGGCACTAAGCCTGGGACCCAGGGCAGCTCCGGTGGCCAAGCCGGCGGCTTCCGCAAGGTCCTGAAGGGCTCAGGGTGTGGGCCTGCCAAGCCGGGGGTGGGGTGGGGCAAAGGGCAAAAGGACCCTGGCCCTGTCCTATAATGCCACCCCTCTACAGATCTCCAAGCCACTGATGGAGAAGAAGCGACGGGCACGCATCAATGTATCACTGGAGCAGCTGAAGTCGTTGCTGGAAAAACACTACTCCCACCAGGTGAGACGTGGGGATGTGGTGAGGTGGGGGTGATACGATCCCCAACCTCATCCCTTCCAAGTCGGACTGTGCAGCTAAGAGCCCTTTCCACGGATCTGCAGATCCGGAAACGCAAGTTGGAGAAGGCGGATATACTGGAGCTGAGCGTCAAGTACATGAAAAGCCTTCAGAACTCGGCTCAAGGTGGGAGGGAGTCTGGAGGGGATAGGGCAAGGATCTGGGGGTGGGGGGGACACTTGTGGCGTCAGACCCGTGGATATCACAAGGCCAGATAAAGGAGGGATGGATGAGAAGAGAGCTCGGGGCAGTGGGCAGCTGGGTGAGGAGAGGGCCCCAGATTGCTGGAGGCAGGAGGCTGCGAAGACCCTGCAGGCTAGTGCAGTCGCAATCCGGGTGAGCCAGGGTCTGGACCCTGGGAAAGAAATTCAGGTTGCCTAGCCCCTCCCCTCCCTTCCCCGCCACATTTCTCCCCTCCTTTTCTCTCTCTACACCTCTCCTTTCCTCCTCCCCTCTCCTATTCTTCCCTCCCCTTCACATTTCTCCTGTCCGCTCCCCTCCCCCCAGGGCTCTGGCGGGTCCCCAGCGGAGCCGAGTTCCCGTCTGGCTTCCGCAGCTGTCTGCCGGGAGTTAGCCAGCTTCTGGGGCGCGGAGAGGACGGCGGCGGCGGCCTGCGCTGCCCCCTGGCGCTTGAGCGCGCAGGTGGCAGCACCATGGACAGCGCCAGCCCGAGCCCGGAGGCGCCCGCGCCGCTTGGCCCCTGCGTCCCCGCCATTTGGGTCCCTGCTCCAGCCATCGGCGCCTCGAGGTCCCAGCCACCCCGGCTTCTCTTCCCTGGAGGTCTCCCCGGCCCGTCCTCCAGCGTCCCGGGGCCGCAGCCGGCCCCTCGCCGCTGCGCCGAGAGCCCAGGGCCGGGTCTGGGGGTTTGGCGGCCCTGGTGAGTCCCGGCGCCGCCTCAGACTCAAGGGGCCCCCTTCTGGCCCCGGGACGCAGAGACTGTTTAGAGCGCGCCTGCGGTGATGGCCGGGACCCCAGTCTTCCGTCTTGGTCCCGTGGCAGGGGTGGCTGGGAGGGTGCCGCGTGCCCGCGAACGCGAGGAAATACACGGAGCCTCGAGGGGGACGTGTGCCCCGCCCCCCCAGCCCCACCTACTCAAGCTGGACCCGCTCTCTCCTCGTCCCACCTTCTCGCGGGGCTGGGAGGGGATGTCCCAGGCTGCTCCTCTTTCCCAGGGCCCCCGGCGGGCAGCCCGCCCCCGCCCCCGCCCCGCAGGCTTGCCGCTGTGGGAAGGTCGCCGTCGGCAGCGGCGCAGAGCGGACCCCTCGCAGCGAGGAGAATCGCTGCCCCGCCCCGGCCCATTCAGCCAGCCGAGGACGCCCGGTTCCCACCGGCACAAAGCTCGCCGGGTCCCGCCCCGCCGGCGAGGGGCCCCCAGCCCACCCCCACCTTGGAGCTTCCCGGCTTCCACGGGTCCCCACCCCCTCCGCACTCAGCACAGCCCACCCGGCCGGCGCGCTCTCTGAGGCCCGCCCATCTCAGAAGACCTGCCCCGAGGTGCCCTAGCTCAGCAGCCCGCCCTGCCGCCAGATGCTCCGCCCACCGCTCGGGTCACCCCACACCCCGCAGCGCACGGCTCCTGAGGGTTCCGGCCGCCGGACTTCTGTTGCCGCCACAGAACCCGCGACCCTCGACAGCCCTCCGAGCGCTCTGCGCCTGTTTATTCTTCCGAAAACGAGGTCACTGCTGTGCTCCGACCCTAGCCCGGGGTCCCGGTGTTCGAGGGGCAGCCCGGGGCTGGGGGATGAGAATCCTGCGCCAAGCCCTGGGAGGGATCCTGGCATTTCCAGCTTGAAATTCAGAATACAGACAGTGGCGAACCTGTGAGATGGGTACAAAGAGACCACGGAAGTCCAAATTTCTCCCACGATGCCTACTGGGGTGCATCTTTTGAACTACAAATACTGACTTTCTATAAAACATTTCCCATTTAGGGATACCCCTGCTTTGCTTATGTGTGCTAAGCCCATTCTGGTTAGAGTGCGGGGAGAGAGCGGCCCGGCTCCCCCACTCCGCCCATCAGTCTCTCTGGAGCGCAGGCGGGGAGGGGGTCTCGGCTATGGCGGTCGGCGGGGGGGGGGGGGGGGGCGGCGGCCCCTGGGGTCTCGGCCTCCTGCTGCGTTGGGGGCGAGTAGGGGACAGGAGCAGCCGCACTAATCCCTCTGCCAGCCACTAGGTGGCGACCTTATACCGCGGACCCAGGGAGCGGCCTCCAAACTCGTACCCGGGCTGGAGCGGGTCACCACCAGGCACGATAGGTCTGGCGCCCCCAGGCCCTGCCCTTCTTGCTCTCCCGAACCGACCTCACAGAAGCTAAACGTCCCTGAAGCCACTCCTGGTGCGGAGGCTGCCAACTGCTCTCATAGTGCTTCTCCTGCTATTAGCGCTGTGGTGCCCACCCCACTGCTCTGTCCTGCCGCTGGTCCAGGCCATCCTGGCTCCCTGGGTGGGGCTGCAACGCTGGCATAGAAAAGGGGCACTGGCCCAAAGGATGGCGCACTAGGAGGACTTCTGGACCCAGAGGGAGAGACACTTGCGGACAGCTGGCTAGCAGTGCTGCTCTATTCTGGAAAGGTGTTTCCATGAAACCACCCTAGGAATGCCAGGTGCAAATCATAGGAAGTTTTTATTGTATTCTGTACAGAAGAGAAATGCTCAGTCGTCAAAAAACTACAAACAGATTCCTGGCTCTGGGTGGGTGGTGGTATAAGGACAGAGCTCCCTCCCCTGTGAGCCTGGGGCCAAGCTGCTTCTCAACGCAGCAAATAGGCCTGGCAGCTGCACAAACTATCAGAGGGGGAGACCCAGGCCCCAGGGTCCTCCATCTGGGGTCCTTTTAATTTTTGTAAAAACCATAACTGGAGGGATTGGGGGGTATCATGTCTCCCTGCAAGTATTGCCATTGGATATGAAATACAGAGTAAAAACCCAATGTGACAAGTGGGCCGGCCTGAGCAAGGGGTGGGGGGGGGGGGGATGACACAGTGGCTAGCTGACGATCTCTGCCCCCACTGGACATGTGGGTCCTTGAAGGCACAGCAGCATTGGCCAGAGGTGGCCCCTCCCATGGCTGGGGCCCTACTGTGGTTTTCTGTCCTGCTCACCTGTGGCTGGCTCCTCCCTGCCCAGTTACCCCACAGCCTAGGACCAGTGGCCTCCAAAGCATAGATGGAGCCAGGTAGCCCCCTATCCTCGCCCCTCCCAGGGCCTTCTCTGGGGCCAAGACCTTGTCAGGGGGGTGAGGAAATGGGCCTGACCACCAGAGGGTCCGGGGCAGCGTTGCAATCCCAGGTGACAGAGCAGGAGGGAACACAGGGCCGGCAGGCTCTGTGCTGGCCCTGGAATCTGCTGGGGGAGGGGCTGGGGCTGAGGTGTAGGGGCCATTGTGTGGAGGCAGGGGCCAGGATGACACAGCCTCTGCATTTGCCCTTGTCCTTTCAGCTCAAGGTCACAGCTGTTCCTGGGCTTCTCCTTAGCCTGAGCCTAGGGTCTTTCTCCAAAGAATACCCAGCAGGCCCTTCCCTAAGACCCATGGCAAAGCCAAGAGCCCTGTCCACGGGTGAGGGAGGACCCTAAGGCCCACAACCTGGGAGGACTCTAAGCCAGGATTCCTTCCCTGGGGCATCAGGATAAGGAAGCCCCTTTTCCCTTTCTTCAGTTCTTTCCCATCACGGACCCATGACTTTCATGATGGGAGTCACAGGCTGACTTGCTGGGGAGACAGGGATGGCAGGGTGATGAGGGTGGGGGGACACTAACAGTGGTCAAGGTGGGTGGTGGAGGAAAAGTGCTGTGCTTTAGCTGGGGTGTGTCCCTGGGGGGCCGGGGGCACTGAGAGTGGGAGGCCTCAGGTGCAGAGGCCACACCGGGCCACACACTGGAGACTGACGCCCCACAAAGGGCCCCCAGAGGGCCCTAGATGCTCTCACACCCTGTCCATTGAGGAGCCAGTGCACAGGGACCAGGAGACTTCTCCCAACAGTCCTGAGAGTTAACATGGTCACCTGCTCAAAACAGATGGGGAAACCGAGGCAGAACTGGTCAGCAGGAACACCTGCTCAGAGAGCTTGTTTGGGCTTTGAAGACCCCTGTGCTTAGAGACCCTCTGTACCCTGCCCCCCACGGGGGTGAGACAGTTACAGTGCAAAGTGGAAAGTAGGGTGTAGCCCGGTGGCTCCTGCAGGGCTGGGCTTTGCTCCGTCTAGTGGTGGCCCTGTCCCTGGGCTCCCGGCCGCCACCCCCATCCCCCCAACCCAGCTGCCCCGGGGCTGCGCGAGGTGCATCAGGGCCTTTACCCAAGCCAGGCTCGCTCTGCCCCGAGATGCGGTACCCAGCAGCTGGTCCGTGCCCGGCGGTCGTCCAGGGCAGCCGCCGTCACTCCAGGAAATGCCCGCGGCTCAGTCACGCAGGGAGAGCTGGCCCACGGCCAGGCGCCGTCGGCGGGCCCCGCGTGGCGCTGCCCGGAGCCCGGCCTGGGTCAGCGCGGCATCTTTGGTGCTTTGGTCCCTGCGGGCGGCCCGGCCCGCCGGGCGCGCGTGGGGAGGCGCCGGTAGGCCCTAGGACGCGGAGCCCAGCGAGTCCGAGTGCAGCGTGACGTAGCCCGAGGACTCGGAGGGCGAGCTCAGGAAGCTGCTGGTGCTGCCGCCGCCGCCGCCCCCCGCCGCGCGCAGGCCCCCGGGCTCGCCCCACGACGCGCTCAGGCCGGTCCGCAGGGGCCCCGCGCGCGCGTGCACGGCCGGGCGCGGCCCGGGGCTCCGCTGCGCGCCGCCGCCGCCAGGGGGCGCCGCGTCTTCGCCGGGCTGGGCGCCGTCGAGGAGGGGCCCCTGCGGGGCGGGCGGGCGGCGCAGGGCCTGCGGCTCGCTCTCGAAGGCGGTCAGCGCGAAGGCGTCGGGCAGCAGCGAGGCCGAGGCGGAGCGGGCGCCGGGCCCGGGGCGGAGGCGCGGGCTGCCGGGGGGCGAGTCGCGGGCGCGGCGCGGGCCGCCGTCGGGGGCGGGGGGGCGCAGCGACAGCAGGCTCTCGGCCGAGCGGCGGCGCGGGCGGAACGGGGGCGCGTCCTCCGCGAAGGCCAGCAGGCTGCCGCGGCGCCGGTCAGACCCAGAGGGCAGCACCAGGGCGGCCAGGTCCTCGCCCGAGCCCCAGCGCGGCAGGAAGGCGGGCAGCGGGACGGCGGCCCACACTTCGGCGTCGTCGTGGGAGAAGCGTCGCGTGGGCGGGACCTGTCAGGACGGGCGGGGTTAACCCGGGCTGCCCTCCTGGAAAACGGGGACCGACGCGCGGCTCAGAGAGGAAAGGCCTTGGGGAGATCACGATACTTCCCCCCCCCTCCCCACACACACACCCGCATTTTGGGGGTCTCGGGCCCTGCCCGGTGCCCTACCTGCAGGTACTGTGTCTTGTCCTCCTGCAAGGGCCGCAGCGGGTAGAACTGGGGCAGGCCCCCCTCCAGGGCAGAGAGCTCATACTTAGCCATCCTGTCCAGGGCCACAAAGTCACCTCCATAGCTGTAGTCGACAGAGTGCTCCAGCACCAGGTCCGGGGGGATGCCACCCTCCAGGCTGGTATCTGCAGGGTGGGGCAAAAGCTTAGGGGCCACGGAAACCTGGGGGCATCGGAGAGTGAGTTCCAGGGACCCTCAGACACACTCAGACACACACACACACACACACACACACAGGGCAGAGTCCTGAGTTCAAATTCTAGCTCTACCACCTTTTGGCTGTGGGGCTGGGGGACTCACCTGAGAGGAGAACACCCCAGGAGACACTTAGGTCCCTTAGGGGTTCAAGGCCATTTGAGCAAGGGGTCCCCTCAGTGCCATGGGGTGGTCACCTGACAGCTGTCACCCTGCTGACCTCGCCCAGGCCCCCTTCTCCCTGGGGCCTCTCCCAGGTCATCCTCACCATTGTCCGAGTCCTCGTCGTTAGCCATGAGGGCCACACACTTCTCCCAGACGGCCTTGAGGTCGGCGCGGTAACGGTCGCAGGCCCAGAGGAACGCGGGCAGCAGGAGCGCCTGGGCCACGGAGCACCACAGCACACACAGCGCCATCCAGGGCGCCGAGGCGTCCGCCCGAAGGCTGCTGAAGCTCACCACCTGTGGGCACAGGGCTCGGCCTGGCACCTGGCAGGACCCCCCGCCCCCCTCGCCCCTCACTTCTCCCGCGTGCGGGAGGAGGAGGCAGCAGACGTCGCTATGGGCTCTTGGGCCGGAAGGAGCCAGAGTGTGAGGGAAGAAGTCCGTGTCCGGCAAGAGCCGCTGGCTGCCCAGATGCACGGCCAGAACCCACCGAGTGCACAGATGGTCCTTCACATGACGCCGGGCAGCACGGGGCGGGCCTTCCCTCACGTCGGCCTCATGACTGCCCAAGGAGAGAGGTGGGGGTGTGCTTTACCAATCCCTTTTTGGGAAGAGGAAACCGAGGTTTGGAGAACCAGGTCCCAAGCTTCCCAGTTCAGGGACTTTTTTTGCCATCCTCACTCCTCCGCGGCCAGTGGCCTCCTCGCTCTTCCCCTGCATGGTGGTGGATGCAGGGAACTCTCCCCCAGGAGAGTCCCTTCCCCCACCCAGAGTGACATTTAATTAGTCCCCTATCAGAGCAGAGTGGGTATGATACACTCATCACACTGGTTCCACTATGCGAGCTGTGTGACCCTCGGAAGGGTGCTGAACCTCTCTGGGGCTCAGTTTCTTCATCTATGAAATGGGCCAAGAACACCCCACAGTGTGAAGTAAAGATCTCAGACACCATAGCAGGCCTGCAGCGTGGAGTGAGCTCCACAAACAGCACCCCTTTCCATGCCCTGAAGGGAAGGTGGGGGGACGCTCTTCCTCCACTGCTGTCCCCTCGTGGCTCTGCAATTCTGCACACGCTCCTTCTCTCCATCAGCACAGACTGGAGACGTAGGGCCCCACTGCACACAGCCCCTGCCTAGCTGCTTGGACAAAGTCTCGGGCTGGTCCTTGCCCCTAGACCCCTTCCTGTCCCACTCCAGACCCTTCAGGGGGCTGGGCTGGAGCCCTGTGGGTGCGAGGCCATGGCTGTTGAATCCAGACTTTATTCTTGGGGTCAGGTGGTCATGTTACTCCACATTCTACATCCTCTGCTTGAATGGGCCTCACTCTGGTAAGAAATGTCCCTACAGTGTGCCAGAAAGATCCTGGGGTCTGTAGTCATCTGACTTGGGCTCAAGTCCCAATACAGCTGCCTTAACTTTAGGTGGGTCATTTTACCTCTCTGAACCTCAGTTTCCAAATCTGCAAAATGGGATGATGATGATGATAATGCCCCCCCCCCCGCCCTGCCCCGGCCATGGATTGGGTGGGAGGATTCAACCACCTGACGCCTGGAGCGTGCCTGACCCCAGGGCTGTCCCGGAGCCCAAGTCCCCCTGACAGGCTCCCGCCAGCTGACAGTCTCACCCACCAGCACAGGGAAGCCCATGAGGCAGTCGTAGATGATGACGATGGTGGCCACCAGGCCCGTGATCTGCAGCGAGGTTTTGGCGGGCTCAGAGCCGTCGATGGAGGAGCGGCGCTTGCCCTGGGCGTCCTCCACCACGATTGTGGGCACGGTGAAGGCGCGGCGGCCGGCCCGCGGCCCCACCTGCACAGCCAGTGTCTGGAAGAGGGCGATGGCTGTGCAGACCACACCCATGGCCACACTGCCGCCCACCAACAGCAGGAAACAGACGCCGAAGCCCAGGCCGATCTCTGCCACGATGAAGCGGCAGCCGTGGGTATAGAAGCGCTCAGTCGTGTCGTGCCAGCCGACGGCAGGCAGGGCTGACAGGATGAAGGACACCATCCAGATGCCCATGACCGTATGCACTGCCTGTTTCTTGGCGTTGCTCAGCCTGACACAGAGTAGGGACAGGAGCGAGGTGTCACTCACCGGGTCTTCCCGGAGCCCCGACCGCAGAGGATCCCCGACCACCCCGGCCCCCCCAGTACATCACAGTCATGACAGTCGGCAAAGGGGGGCCTCGTCCCTTGCACGGGGGATCCTCGTGTGTTGTCACACGTCCCCCCACCAAGCATTTCTGTACTGGATACCGTGTACCCCCAGGCACAGCTACACGTGCATGCCAGCCGCGGCCCAGAACAGCCCCTCCGGAGCCTCCCTGTCTGCCCCCAGCGCAACACAGGTGTGGCACCACAGCTGGGGGGGGGGGTGGGTCATCAGCACCCTGGGGCCGTTTGTGGGTATAGACGCCCCTCGGGCCTCTATGCACTGCCCACCAGCCCCCCTCTATCAACGCCAGGTCCGGAAGTGCACACGTGCACATGCCCGAGAGCTCACCGGTAGTTGACCGGCCAGCGGACCATCCACATGCGGTGGTAGGAGAGGGAGGTGACGGAGAAGCAGGTGGCCAGGGTGAGGGTGTAGAAGGTGGAGACAAAGACCTTGCAGAGGCCCTCGTTCCACTCGTAGTCGGGGCGCTGCCGCCGCAGCTGCACCACGGCGTACGTGGTGATGGGCACCGCGACGTTGAGCATGTGGGTGGCCGCGAGCGTACACAGCAGAAACTCCAGCGGCTTCCACTTCTTCTGCTTGGCACCCACACTCAGGATGCCCCAGGCATTGGCCAGCAGGGAGAGGCCTCCGCATGCCAGCCAGCCCACCGCACTGCCAGGCAGCCGCCGCTCATCACTCATGGTGCAGACGGGCGCCGGCCAGCAGCTGAGACATCCTCCTCGGGGCCAGGCCTCAGCTGGGAGCAGCGGCCCTCACACGTGGTGGCTCGGAGACACCAGGGACCGCGAGCATCTGCAGTGGGGGAGAAGCCGATGAGTGCGCGGGGACTGTCCCTCTGGCTCCTTAGAGTGGGGGATGGAGGGGTCTCCTGATGCACCATTACCTGTACGGTCCTGGCTTGAGCTGGGCTGCTTTGCCTCTTCTCTACTCCGAGGCCTCCAGCCCATGTCCCTGGCACCCAGGGGACACGGCCAGGGGTGCCCAATAAAGTGCAAACACCCTCCCTTCCACCTGCTCCTGGCCAAGGTCTGGGTCTGGGTTTGCTTCCAGGACAGCTGCGTTCATCCCAGCTGGGCGCTCTTGTCCCCTGGTGCCCTGGCCCTGCCCAGGAACCAGCACTTACCATAAATGTCCCCAACCCTCACACAGCCCGCACGATGCGTCCCACACACATCATAAGGGCCCATAAGGGCGCACATCAGGGGCCCTTATCTTAATCAGTCCCGCTTCGTTTGGCCAAATGAGGGCATGCCTTAGAGGGTGAGCCCCCTGAAGCTCCCTGTGCAGCAGGGGTGATCTGGCGACCACTTCCATGGCCAGCTTGGGAACGGGCAGCCTGCTTTGCCTGGGTCAGCCCCCTGCACTACCGCAGGCCAGGGGTGCAAACTAAGCTCCAGCCTACCAGCTGTGTGGCTTGAGCAAGGCTCCTGCCCCCATGTCCTCTGGAACGGGGCGATGATGATTCCTCCAGGGTGAGGCTGGGGCGGACAGCTGCCGCATCTCTAAAGCCCTGGGCCGGGTCTCACACCCAGTGGGCGCTCTGGGTGGTGGTCACATTCATGCTCTGGGAGCAGGTCTTGTACACGGTGGTGCTCTGGGGAGGCGATCAGTATTATGCTATGGATGCCTCGGACAGCATGGGTCTGTAGACAGCCCAGGGACCAGACCTTGACCCCAATGAGGAACGGCTGACAGCCGACAGCCACGAGCCAGGGACACAGGAAGTTGGGCAGAACGCACATGTTGGAGAGGCGCTCCATCCCGCCAGGCGGCCAGGCAGAGTCTCTCCCTCCTCCTTCCAAGCCTGGCAGCCCTAAGCTACTTCTTCGAGCGGAGCACTGGCTGGTCCCTCTGATATGAGGCCGGGACAACAGGACAATGTGGCCATAGCCTGGAACAGGCAGGATGAGAAGTACAATGCTAGGTGAAAGCCTACTGTGTCCTCTGCCTATACTTGGCCCTTCTTACTCAAGCGCCTGTTTAATCTTACCGGTTGCAATTCTCTTGCCCCCAGCACTTTTGAGCAGCTGCTGTATCAGACACAGCCATGCCATCCCCCAGGGACTGTTTCCAGCTTGGAATGGGCAGGACACTGCAGGCCCCTGGCCCTCAGGGCAGGGTAGGCAATACCACTCGGCCCTTTCCTGTCTTGTCCGGGGTTCTTTTGGTCTATCTGTGGCCTGAGCCCCCTGGGCACTGAGGGACCTCTGAGGGATGCATCTTATCCGCCCCTGCTGTGGGCCTGCCCAGACCCGTGACCCAGGGGAGGAGACTGTCCTCGACCATACCAGCGCTCCTAAAGGCCTCCTACGGGGTTGGGGAAGTTCTGGGGCCAGGGAAATTCCCTCCCAAACTTCAGGCTTCTGCGTACAGAGCTTCCTCCTCTTCCCCACCCCAGACCCAGTGTGGGAGACGGGGTGGCCCCGTCGGACCCCCCACCAGCCAGCCATTCCAGTGTCCAGCAAAGCTCTTTGATATCAGCATGCATGAGGCCACGTGGGGTGGGGTAAACAGCTGCTAGACTCTGCCTCTAGCTCTGCAGCCAATTACTTGACTCAGTTGAGCCTCATTTTTCTCATCTGTCAGCTGGACACGACAGTACCTACCTCGGACAGTAGATACACTATGCCAAGGAATGCAGCCAAGCACACAGTAAGCATTCGATAAATGCTTGACAGGTAGAAGTCCGTACCACAGCCCTCTTGGCTCACTGAGCTCGGCTGTCCCTTAAGGGCCAAGACCCCGAGCTTGGAGGTGTGGGTAAGCCTCAGACCCGTGTGGGCAGACACAGTCACCCCAACCGGAACCTGGGACAGCCCGGCTTTGGGGTGAGGGCACAGGGTGTACCGAGGGGTCTAGAGCAGGCAGGGTGTGGGTGCCGCTGGGGGGCCAGAGACCACAGACAACCAGTGATCTTTACATTGTCAAGTAGGAAGCTGGATTCAGCATGCACCTGGTGGGCCAGCATCTGTTTCCACCCACATTGGGTCTCCCTGGCTGTCATATTGGGAGGCCTTCCCTCAGATGCCCCACAGGCTCTGTCCGACCCCTGTAACCCTGGGCCCTATGGATCACTGGGGCAGGGTGGTGGGGAAGGTGCCACAGGTTGGCACAACCTTTCACGGTGCCAGGCCTTCCCCTTGTCCTAACCGTCTCTCACTGCAGGGAAAGGCTCTAGTTCTGTGGGCAGAACGTGCCTTGCCTGGAGAGGGAGGAAGCATCTTCCCGCGAACAGGCACACTCCTGGTTAGCACCCCCAGAGATTTTGTGTAGTAAATACCAACAGCATCCCCATTTTAAAGGTAGTCAAACAAAGACAGGGGTTAAAACATTAGCCCCAAGCTATCATGTGCGTGAATCAGGACCCAACCTCCCCCGCCCCCCCTTGGCTGGCAGCTAAATCCTGGCCTCTCAAACCCAAGCCCAAATCCAAACCTGAACCCTAGCAGAAACAGGCATTTTTGGTCCTTGAAAAGAGGCTGCCTTTCAACCCTCTGTCCCTGCCGGATGGGTCCTACTCTTCCCACACTGCAGATGGGAACACTGAGGCTCAGAAGCTGGAGCAACACAGGGAGGAAGTATGAGGGCTGGGTTTGCAGCCCAGGATTCCTGAGAGTGGTGGTCCTGGGGACAGGGGAGAAATGTCACTGGGGTGGAGGTGGGGAGTGCATTTCCCAGGTCTCCAAATTCACAGTGAGAGGGGGCTTAACAGTGTACGAACTGGGAGACCCCTTCCTCCAGGCTGATGACCAAAGACCCACTGATCACACGCCTGCTGTTCATTCTTCACAGGGAGCAGCGGACACTGAGGGCCAGACCCCAGGCTGGGCTCCAGCTAGTGCGGTCCGCACCCAGGTGTCGCCGCCCACTGCTGGGAAGTTTCTTCCGAGACACACTCAGAGCGTCCCCCCCAGCATTTCAGGTTGGGGCTTCCTGCCTCCCTCAGATCCTGGAACCCCTCCTTCCTCCCCCCCCCCTCCCCCCCCGCCGCCCCACAGCACGTCGCAGATGCGACCCGCCCGGGACCCCGCCGGCCCAGAAGACTCCCTCCGCAGGGTCTGCGGGCGGGGCCCCGGCGTGACGTCACGGTCCCGGGCCAATGAAGCCTCGTGGCCCCAGGGCTCTATTGCGCAACAAAGAGAACCCAGAACTTGAAAGGATTCCCCGGGCTCCCGCTGCACCCGCCCGGCTCGCGCGGGCCTCAGCCCCGCCCGCGCTGCCGCCCAACTGCCCGCGACACCCGGCCCCGCTGCCGCCCAGGGCGGGGCTCTCAGCGCGGAGCCTCCGCATCTCCGGCACGCCCCCCCCCCCCGCCCGCCCCCCAACCCAGCGAGTGGTTCCTGCCTCTCGGCGCTTCGATACTCCCGCCCGGCCCGGCGCGCCCCAGCCTGCAGGTCCCAAGCGGAACCCCCGGCCCTACCCAAGCCCGAGGGCGCGTCCGAGCTACGGCCCGGGAACCAGCCGTCCCCACGGATTACGCTGGGCAGGGGTGGGCCCAGTACCCCTAGACTGGCCATCACCGCTCCCAGCAAGCGGCTGCCGCCGGGAGGCGGGGGGGGGGGGGGGGGGGAAGGGCGGGGAGGCGGGACGAAGGAAGGAGCGGCCCCTGGGAAGTTACCCCGAAGGTCCCCAAGTTGGGGGGGCGGTGCATGGCCCTCAGCGATGCCCGCCGCCCCGCGGACAGACCGTGAGACCTACGGGCATCAGGCAGACCCTCCCCGCCCAGAGCTCTCCCGCCGGGGGTGCCTCATGCCCAGGGTCCTCCCACCCGGCCGTCCCCGGGCCCGGGCGGCGGCGCTCACCCTGCGTTCGGGCGCCCGGGGCTCCTGCTCGCTGCTCCCGCCTCCGGCTCTGGCTGAGGCTCACGCGCTCCCGGGCCGAGCGCGGGCCGCCGGGGGCCGCGGGGGTGGCTGGCGGCGGAGCGGCCCGCGGGCCGGGGCATCCTGGCGGCGCCGCCCGGGGCCCGCGCGTTCCGCTCGGCCCGCCGCCCCTCCCTCCCCTCGCGCCGCCGCCACCGCCGCCGCCGCCGCCGCGCTCGGCTCCCGCCGCTCGGCTGGCAGAGCTCGGGCGGCCGGGGGCGGGGGGCGGAGCAGGGCGCATGCCTCCGCGCCGCCCCTCGGACCGCCCCGCCCCCGGAGGCGCGGCCCACCGCCGCGTCCGTCTGTCTGCGCATCTGTGGGTCCTTGGTTTCCCTCCAGCCCTGCACCCCGCCTCTGCCGCGGCGGGCGCCAAAGCCCCTCGGGAGGGCGGCGCCTCTTGGGACGTCTGCGCTACGCAGCGGCTTCTCGCTGCCGTCTCGGGTCGGTTCACTGGCCCGATTCGGCCTCCGAGCCTCCGGGGAGAGGAAAGGCCTGGAGCTCTGGGGGGTGGCGGGCCCAGGGGGCCTAGGACTGGAACGGACAGTGAGAACCTACGGCCGGGCGTGGGGCTCAGGGAGGCCTTCCCGGAGGAAGCCACATCTACGGTCAACAATAAGGGTGGGGCTGGAGGGGACCTGGGGCGCCTGAGGACTAGCGACTTCCAGGAACTGGGGAGTCGGTCAGGATCAGGGCTGGGGTGGGGAGAGGCGACGTCGGGCCACCTAAGGATTCAAACTTCTCCTGGGTTCTGGGGAGGTCCACCGTGGGATGGTGAATGGACCACGGGTCCGCCAGGTTGTTGCCTTTCGCCCCATGGGCTCAGGAATGTTCTCTCAAACTGGAGGACGTGACGGCTGGGAGAGGCCAGGCCTGCAACTCAGCACTCCTGGTCCCCGCCTCAGGAGCTCCCTGCCGCCACTCCCCCCCCCCACCTTAGCATTTCTAGCGGGGGGGGGGGGGGCACAGGCATCCAGAAGGAATCCTATTAGTCTCCTTGATGGGGGCCTCTGGAGACTCCTGGAGTCTTGGTCTCCCATCCCTACAGAGGACCCTGCCTGTCTCTTCAAGGACATCCATGACCACACACACCCTTGGGCACAAGGCCTCGAAGTCATTCTGGGCTGCTTGGCACGTCACTGTCCTTCCCATGCACCTGGGAAGCATCCAAGAGTGTGCAGCCCAGTGTCTGGAGGAAGGGGGCACCTGTCCAGATAGAACCGGGCCCAACCAAATGCAGCCAGTGCTGCCCACACCACTCTCTAGCTGGCTCCCGCACCGCCTGCCCCTACACCACCTCTATATCCCAGGAGCAGCTGGGGAGTTAGGGGCAGCGTTAGGAGACCCAGGGCAGGCCGTAGGGTCAGTGCTCTGTGACAGAAATAAAGGTGTTTGTATCCAAAGCCTCCACAATGAAGTGGGGCTGGTGAATGGGGGGCCTTGGACCGTATACTCCATGTATGGCTTCTGGGCAGCCAGGACCCCTAGTGAGCTCTCCATGGATGGGCCAGCTCCCCGCCCAGGTGGCACTGGTTATAAATAGGCCACTGGCAGTGGGAGGCTGGCACAGGGAGGCTGGTAACCAAGTGTGGCATTTCTAAGACAAACACAGGTGACCCAGTCATCCGGAGCCTTTGGCCACACTGCAGTCCTGCTGGCAGAGCCCGCCCCAGGCCTATGGCCCCCAGTGCCCCTCCACCAGCCCAGCTCACCCACTGCCGCCTGTACTAGTGTCCCTGCCCTGGGCTCAGCTGGCTCTGGGGGCAGGTGGGAGATGGGCTTCCCATGACCACCCTGGGGACCTTGTGCTAAATGCTTTGCTAGCCTGGGCTCCTCCCAGCTGTCCTGGGAAGTGGATTTTAAGCACCTGGCTTGCCCAAAGCCACATAGATGAGTGGTCAAGACCGAGAAGGATGTAGATGCCCTGATGTCCCCTGTCCCTTGGGCTCTGGCTTCATGGACATTGGTTCGGCTGGCCTGGGCTGGGCTGGGCTTTCTGCTGGACCTGTAGGGGAGGCCTCCTGGTCACTCCCAGCCCAGGGCACCCACCCGCTGCCTTCAGGAGGTCTGAATGGGGCCTGGGTGGAGCCGGGGGGGGGGGGGGGTTTGCAGAAGGGATTGGTGCTGTGGCCTCCAGTGGCCTGTTCCCTCCTCCTGCTTCCAGGCAGGAAATAACCCTGGCAGCTGGGACTGAGGCCTGAGACAGATTCCGAAGCTCTTGGCGGGTGTTTCTGCACATCTGGAGCCGCATTCCCTCTCTCTGGGCCCCGGGGAGCCCTGTGTGAGGCTGCAGCTGTTTGGTGGCCACTCTCCCCATCTCCAGGCTTCCACGATGAGCCTGGGTTGGGAACATTCTCCCATCACCAGGTGTGCTTGGTGGTGTCTTTCTCAGTCACGGGTGGGGATGAAGGGTTGACCCCTGTAGTGCCTGGCAGGCTGCTGGCCGAGATGCACACGCACAGCCTCACATCTCACACATGCACACACACGTATGCACAGACAGGGCTACAGATGTGCATGCACGCACACACACACACACACACACACACACACACACAGCTACACGCTGACACCATTCACACACGCTGCTGCTCAGACCCCCACCCCACAAGCCTTCCCAATAACTCCGTGGCCTGAGCGGCTGGGGGTTTCCACAACAGGCACAGGGGCCCTGGCACCGGCTGGGAGGCTCCTTCTAGAAGAATCCCTGCCTCTTCCTCCAGGGGGCTGAGGAGCCAGAGCTGCTCCCACTGAGAAGAGGCAGAGGGAGGCAGGGGCAGGGCTCCCATTTGCTGAACGTGCCCCAGTCAGGCTGGGCTCTGCTCTCCCTGCACATCACCTCCCTGGGTCCTCACAAGCACCCCCATCCCCATCTATGGGGAGGCCACTCGAGGCTTAGAGCTGGCAGCCTGCATGAGCCAGATAGAGGGCAAGCGGGCTGCTGGCTGGGGTCTCCCGGCCAGGACATGGAGCCCGGGCCCTGGGAGGGAAGGGGTGTTCCCTCCAGCCAGCAAGTCATTAGGAGAACCCGAGGGCTGGGGTACACGCAGGTACTGGCACCCGGGCGAGACGGGAGTGCGGGAGGGCCCATGGAAGCCTCTGGCCCCCCACCCCGTGCCCCACAGGAAAGCAGCCCCCCGAGACAAATGACGACCCGGGGCCAAGGTCCAAACAGCAGCTTTATTAGTGACGCTGGATTCCGTACACACCGTGCACGCGAGCATCCCCTCGGGAGCACCTCCAGCGGGAGGGACGACACTGGAGTGGTATAAATAAAGCTTTGGTGTGTAGGTTTTCAGGAGAGAGCACGGGTTAACACTGCAAGACGAACACTTCACACAACACCAGCTCTCAATGTGGATTGGGTTTTTGGCCAAGGGGGTAAATTCTAAGTGACTAGACACCGGGGCCGCCGCAGACCTGGCGCGGGAGGGGGCGCCTAGGGCTGGGGCTCCGCCTGGCCCTGCCGTTTTGCCTTCATCTGCAGGTACCGCCCTTTGCCTTCCTCAAAGCGCTTCTTCTCGTCCTCGGTCTCGGGCTGCGGACCACACAAAGACACAGGCAGGTTAGAGACGCCATGGCACCCCGAATGCGGGCCATGGCCTGGGCCCTGCCCCGGGGGGGGGGGCCCGAACACCCCACCCCGGCTCTGCTGGCGGCCTGGGGCTGCCCGGGGGCCAGGCACTGGCCCGGGGCCCCGCCTTCCTGCCAGGCGGCCGAGAAGACCCTGGGAAGGGGTCCCCGTACGGATGCCAGCGTCACGGGTGCCTCCCCACCATCCTCCACATGGCAGGCGGAATCCCAAGCCCAGTGCCTCTTTGATAATGAACCTTAGCTGGAAATGCACTTGATAAAACCTGGGAGGGAAGGCGTAGAGCAGGGCCGAGTGTGAGGAAGGAAGGGGGGTCCCCGCTGGGTCCAGTCCCAGGGAGTGCCAGCTGCTCACAGTCCCTGCCCCAAAGGGAAGTGGAGACAAGCCCTGTGCCGGCTGGGTGACCTCAGGATGGCCACTTCGCTGGGCCGGGAGCAGTAGTGACGGTTGGGTGGGCAAAAGCCCTGGACGGCACAGATGACCGGAAGAGGCGCCTCGGGTCCTGGTAGCCCCTTCTCTGCATTTCTTTCCTCTGAGCGACCTAAGAGGCCACATGCCCCTCCTTGGGGGGCAGAGCCCCCTCATCGGCCAGAGGGAACGGGCCGGAGGCTGGGCTTTGCCCGGGAAGTCTCGGTTCGTGCCTGCCCACGTGGCAGGATTGGGAACGGCGCCCCCTTCCGCTCTCAAGAGTGGCCCGGCCGCTAGGCGCGGAGACCACCGCAGCAGCTCAGGCGGTCACTTCCCGGGACCCCATCTGTCCCCCTGCAGAGTTCTCTCTGGCCCAGCCCCGGTCAGGAATGCAGGTTTAAAGCGCTCTGCGGATGCCCCCGGGACATTTCCTTGCGGTTCCCTGAGGGTGTCTGAAAGGCAAAGAAATGGGGCAGGTGCCCTCCATCCATGACTGGAGCCCCAGCAGCTATTTTTAGGCCTAAGTGTTTTACAGGCAAATGGTATATTGGCAAAAGAGAGAACAATCAGCTGGAGGATGGAGTGTCAGGTTAAGCCAAATACTTCCTCCCCCTCAGCCGCCTCTGAAATTGTTCGCTAAATGTCACCAGGTGTAAACTGTCAAAACCTTGTGGCTTGGAGCCAGCGGAACTTTCGGGTATTTAAAGAACTAGGCTCGTGCTCCTCGGAGTGGTTCCGGTGCCTGTTTGAAAAGCACACACGGAAAGTGGCTTTTCCAAGACACTTTATTGAGGAAGGCGCCCCTGCGGCTCTGGTTTTCTCTCTGGCTGACTTTTTTTAAAAGTGAAATTTGAGGCCAGGCAATCTGACCTGAAAGAGCCCAGGGAGACAAAATGTTCTCTCCGTTAGAGCAGGCAGTGCTAACGGGGAGCTTCCTGGGGACAGGAGGGCCGGGGGCCCCGTCCCTCTTCCTGAAGGCACCCCACAAACACAAGGCCGCATCCAGCTGAGCCCGGCTTCTGTGCAGCCCAGGCGGGATGTGTCGGTCGGGGGCTTCTCCAACGCCTATGTGTACGTAGGTCACCCGGGTTCTGATCCGGTGGGTCTAGGGTCCAGGGGCTGAGACGCATTTCTAATAAGCATCCAGGTGATATGTGGCCGCTGGCCTGTGGCCCACTCTGCCCCCCTCCATCCATCCCTGCACCAGATGGGGGACAGCCAAAGAGGCCAAGAATGCAAGGTCAAGGCCACTGGGCTGAAACAGTTGGGGGGGGGGCCTCCCCCCCCCCCCCCCCGCTATGGAACGTGCTTGGCGTGGCTGAGGAATCCTGTGACTCCCATCCATCTGCGGTGGCCAAAGGCCACGGCTTGGGAGGGCTGCACGGCTAGGCCCCTCCCACGGGGGAGGGACTGCGGTCAGGTTTCCCACCTGCCTTGCAGAGGACCCGCTCATGGGCAGTATGTTTGGGTCCTGGAGCTGGGAAAGGGGACTGGATGAGGGGGAAAGCAGATGGAGAGACGGTGGGCTGGGCCATGTGCCGAGGGCCCTCCCTCCAGCTGGTAGAGTTCCCATCCCTGGGGCAGGGGAAAGAAGGCAAGAGGCTTGGGAAGAAAAGAACTTCTCAAAAGCAAAGGCCACGAGCAACGCAGCGGGCTGGAGAGGGATGGCCCCGGGCCGTTTGCAGAGCCCAATGGAGCCAGGTCCTGCCTGACGTGAGGGGCCCGTTTCTCTAGCCCACCAGCATTTCTGGAAACTGGCAGGCGTGGGATTCACGTGAGGAACTTGGTCCCCAAGTGCCCGGGTCACCAGCCAAGGGCTCTCAGGGCTCAGAAGAGTAGGGGGAGGTCCGGGGTGGGGGGGCGGGAGGCAAACGGAGCCATCCTCTGGGGGGTCCTAGAAGGTGGGCAGAAATGGCCCACTGAGGTCAAGCCCCTGGGCAGCAGCACCACCCTCTGCAACCATCTCTCTGTCCATCTGTCCGCCAGTCTTTCTGTAGCTCCCTCTGGGCCGTCCACACCATGCACTTCGGTTCCTTCCCTCGAGGACACGCATCATGGTTCCATTTGTGTTAATGGCGCTAGCTGCAAATCTGTAGCGGGAGTGGGGTCTCCATAGCCTCTGTGCCCCATCCCCAGCCTTGACGTCCCCACCTCTGGAAGGAAGATGTAGCATTCTTGAGGGTTGCTGGCCAAGTGGGTGTGGGAAGCTGAATGCTAGCTGCCAGCTCACAATAAACCGTGCGCACAGGGCCACGGCTTTGAAGATCTTGACGTTACATAAATCTGTTCGACTTTGTTGAATCGGTGACCTCCCAGACGGATCTGGCCAAGGACCCCTCTTCCTCAGGAGCCGCGCGACCACCTGGGGTTGGCCGAATGGCCGGGTGCTGCCTACGCTCTCCCGCTACCAGCATGTGGCACGCGCCTTCAGAGCTGTCCCCATAGCCCTGGAGGATGCCTAGATAGACCCTGGTCAGCGCCACCCGGCCTGTGGAATGGCCTGGCCCGCATCGGGACCCCCACCGCACTGCACACCCTTCCTGGAGTGGCCTCTTCATCCTGCCCCGAAACCCCGCCCAGCCTCCTCTCTGGAGCCAGGGCGAGGGGCCGGCCAGTCTGGTTTGAACCTGGCTTCGCCGCTTGCCCGTGGTAAGGCTCGCAGACTCCCCTACACCGTCCTCTATAAAATGGACCCGTACCCACCCTACCGGGTTGCTGGGGAGACCAAAGTCCTGCTAGCCGTCCCCAACGAGAGAGCGACAAAGCCCCGCCCACTTGACGTAAGAGTCCCATCTCCATGAAACCTTTAGGATAATCACGCCCACGCAGAGAACACGGGTTAGTGGTGCCAGGGGCTGGGGGAGGGCTGACGGCTGAGGGGTGCACTGTTTCTTTTGGGGGGATGACGATGTTCTAAACTTGATTGTGGTGATGGCTGCGTGCCTCTGTGAACGCACTAACACCCACCGGACCGTCTACGGTAGGTGGAAACCGGACGGCGTGTAATTAGATCTGCAGACGACCAGAGGTGAACACCCTCCTCACAGTTCACAGAAAATCAAGGAGAAGGTCCGGCACGGAGATGCCTCCCACCCAAGTCCCGGCACACAAGCGGGAGCGGCGCAGAGGAAACGCTCACTGAATTCAGCCTGGCGCTTTCCCTACAGCGGCCGAGCCAGCACGCATTCATTCATTCATGCATTCATTCCTCCCTCGTGCGCTGCTCCGGGCCGGGTGCACGGACCCTGTCTCGGGAGCCGACGGAGTAGCCGGCAACACACAGAAGGCGAGGCAGATTATCCGGTACGCCGAGAAGTGACAGTGACACGGCCGCACTACAAAGTCAAGCAGCGCGAGGGGGTCTCGGGCCAGGTGCTGCCGGGGAGACTCCAGAGTGGGGGGAGCAGCCGAGTGGGTGCCAAGGCACATGGGGGTTGCTGGGAGGGTCCCGATCCACGGAGGTGTGCGGGTCACCTGCCAACGGCAACCGTGGCTGTCCTCCCCATCTGGTCAGGCGAGTGGCGGTGACGGGGCCCGCTCAGCAGAGTGAGCCACCACACGGGAAGGGCCTCCTTGGGGAACGGCAGGGGCAGAGTCCCCGGATCACCTCGGGCACCTCATCTGTGGAGTGGGAAGCTCCTAGACCCTCCTGTCTGTGTGGTTGCAAGGAGCAGGGGCAGCACCCATACCCTCTCCAACCCAAGGCCTCAACACAGTGGCCCCCATGAGCTGCCCGGGTAACCTGCCGCTGGGGTGGGCATCCATCTGGATGCCCTTCCAGGCCCTTCTAACACTGGGCAATGCTGGGGTTACGCTCAAGAGCCTGCTGCTGGGGCCACTGGTCCTGCAGAAACTGTGAGAAGGAAGGCCAGGCCCCCGGGCCAGGTGTCTGTGGGGCAAGGGGCTGTCCAGAGTCCAGTCCGCTGGTAAGAATAAGCCGGTGACAAAGGACAAACTGGATACACACTGAAATACTCAGAGGCGATGATGCCGTCTCAGATCGGCCTCCACCGGCCTGGGTGGTGGGGTGGGCAGGGTATATACATGAGCAAGACTGGCCCCGTGTCGATAGCCACTTAAGGGTTCTTTCTTCTCTTCACTTTTGTATTTATTTTTCTATAATTAAAGGTAAAAAAAAGAAAACCAACTAGACCCATGAGGGCAGCTGCAGGGACCCCTTCTCCCTTCCCTGGGCACAAAGAACTTCAAGTCACACGCAGTCAGTTGAGGGACTGAGTCCGGCGTTGGAGGGGAGCCGCCCCTCCCCCCAGGCTCTATCTCCCTGCGGCCCCCTCGCCCGCCTCCCCACCTGGCACCTTCCTCCGGCCCAGAGCCATATCCACGGTGACCCGAGTTAACCCACGCGTCTGTGACAATATCCCTCCGACTGCCCAGGTGAACCTTGTGCGGTGACCAAGCGTAGAGCCCTCCCACCCCTTCTCCCACGTGGGCTGTGCACAGGGGGCCAACCTGGGGCAGTTCTCAGAAGTTCTCTGGGCAGCGGCTTCTAGGGAACGGCCCGCACTGAGCCCCGGCACGTGCCAGCACCACGCCAGCTCGATACGGTCTGCACGGCAACCCACAAGGAGCACCAAAGTCATTGCGGTTTCTCTTTCACCAACGAGGACCCCAGAGGGGGTGGGTGGCTTGCCCAAATGGCATCTGGTAAGCCGCAGAGCCTCGATTTGAGCCTGGGCCAGGCCATCCCATGCCAATGGGCGCTTATCCGTGGGCTCCCCGGCAGCGGCAGGCAATGGGGAATATTGTGACCCTCCGATGTTGCCCAGAATGAACCTGGAGGCCCCCGGGGTGAAGGCCCCTTCTTGAGCTGGTGCCAGCCTGCCAGCCTGCCAGGGGCCCAGGGTCAGGGGTGTGCTCCTGGCCCAGCCCCTCACTCCAGCCTCGGAGCTAGGCGCCTCCCCAGGAAGCTTCTCGAGCTCTTGTGGGAGAGGGCGGGGGTGCGGTGCACTTTCCCTCGTCCGGCTCAGGCTCCAGCACCCAGTCGCTCCCGTGAGGGTGAGTCCAACCCACGGGGCTGACGGGGCCCGGGTTTACCGAGGCACCACAAGCAGCCAGGGCATCTTCCAGATTTCCACAGACACGAGCAGTGTGCCGCCCTTCTGTCACATTCAGGGGAAGCCGGAGTCGGGGCTGTCGTCCCATGTTTCACCCCATGCTTCCCCTGCACTCACGAGGAATCCTCTCTCTAGTTCGTCAACTTCGGGAACGTCTGTACAGACACATCAGAGTCGCGAGCCAGGGGAGCATCATGTTGGGTCCTCCTCAGGGCCAGGGCTCGGGAGGCGAGCCAGGCGCCCCGGCACCAATCCTAAGGGGGCGCTCACCCCTGGGGCCGTGCACGTGCAGGGTGGCACCCTGCTGGCCTCCCCTCACCCCCCTGGGCCCGACGTGCAGCTGTGATGATCCAGTCTAGCAAGGCTTTCTAGAGCTCCGGCTCCGGTCAGGCCTGAAGCCCGCCCTCCACCAGACCGCCCCCAACCACTGCAGCTACTTACCCCTCAGCAGCCAAGAGGCCATCAGGGGTTCCAGAATGTGTGTGCCAGAAGCTCTGGATGCTTCTCTCACTAGTTCAGTCAATGGGTGCCCTGAGGAGGGGCAGAGGCCGAAGCGCAGATGATTCCCGTCCACGCTGCTGGCACAAAACACGGCAAATTCTAGCGTCCACTCGGTGGAGGGAGAGGCCAGTGCACAGCACCAACGTTCAATATTCCGCAGCGAAGTCATCAGCCGGGATCTGCCCTCAGACAGAACGAACGCTGACTCGTGATGGATGTGCGGGCAGCCGGCCAGCTCAGCGAGGCCTCAGAGGAAGGGGCCAGCTGAGGGCTCATCTCTCTTCTGGTCTCGGGATGACGGCATGTGCTGAATGTTCTGGGCTCTGTAGAGCCCCACCAGGCCTAGGGGCAGTGTCTGGCTGACATCAGGCATCGAGCACCCCCCGCCCCCGCCCCGTGAACGCTGCGCCCTGTCCCCCGGCTGCCTAGGAAGGTGTCCAGCCAGGGCAGGGATTTATAAAGACGGTCAAGTCCCCTCACGGCCATCCGAGGGGGAGAGGGAAGCAAACAGAGGTGGGCAGGGCAGTGCTCGGCATTCTGTGGCGGCACCGCCCTGGCCCACCCCCCCCCCCCCCCCCCCCCCCCCCCCCCCCCGGGCCAGAGGACGTTCGGCCGCCCCAGGCCGTGAGTTCCAACTAACAGCCCTCCCAGCCAAGTGACTAAGAGGGGCCACCGCTTCCCTGCCGGGTGTGAAGCTGACAGAACGAGACAGATGGCTGCCTGTGCGGCCCCCGCCCACGGCCCGGCTGCCGCCTCCCTGCGTCCCGTCTCCCTCCATCCGGCAGAGTAAATAAATACATAAGTTGTTGGCTGTTGCTGTTTTTAATGGAGGGCTGGGGGCGGCGGGGAGAAGGAAAAAGCTCCTCTGCGGGAAACCACATTTGCCTTCAAGGGCGTGGAGCTGCCGGCGGGGAGAAGGGCGCAGGACCACAAGCCAGCAGCGCCACAGCCCGAGCACACGCCCGCGCCTTGGAGGGGGGAGGCTCAGACCCGGTGCATCCTCTCCCATGGGTGTGGGGAGGTGCCTGCCTAGTGGAGGGGACGGTGGAGGGGTCGTGAGGAAGCCAGGCTCTGGGCTGCAGGGATGGCCCCCAGCTTCCCAGGGCAAGGTTCTCACACCTGTCGACCAGTGACCTGAGGAGGTGACATGGCCGGGTGTTCTCCGTACACGTGCCTGGGAGGTACTCGCGTCACAGACAGCCTCAGAGACAGAATGTGCCAACTCCCAGCACTGCCCGGGGAGGAGGGCGGACGGCTCCGGGGGTCACCTAAGGGAACTTCACACCCAGCCAGAGACACGGGGGTCATTAGTGCCCCTGCCCCTCTGCTCAGGGAGCCCCAACGGCCCCCGCCCGCTGGCTGCAGGGGCCGCAGATCTGCGTCCTCTCCCTCCTGCCAGCCGCTGTCTTCCGGGCTCCTTTCCACCGGAGGAAAGCCTGTGGCTCTTGGAGCCTAACAGCGCAGACCAAATGTTTTCCAGTTTGCAATTTTCTGTGCCGCGAGCACACACATTTGGAACTTGGCACAGAGGGCGAGTGACTAACTTCCACTCGCGGTAAAATCAATAGCTTGTCCTTTTTGTAATTAACGAATGTCTGGTGCGAAGAGGGTTTCCAGTGGTGACAGAACAGCTTCCTGCGAGCCTGAGGGACACAGATGTTCTTAATTAGGAAGTTGCGCACGCTCCCTCTCTCGTCTTCATAATGGGAGACAGGAGGGGTCTGGGGACAATTGTGCAGGCAGTCAGGATGTCTTCTGATGACTGGGGCCACTCAGCATGGCCTCGTGGGGGGCCCCGTGTGTGGCCAGGCAGGGATGAACTTGGCATCCGGGGCCCCTAGCCTGGCAAGCAGCTGTGTCCCCAGAGCGCGGCTGCACCCACAGATGCGACCTCAGCAGGCCGGGCGGGCAGCAGAGTCCCTCACCGCCCTGCCTGATGGCCCACGTGGGGGGCTCCCCACGACCGCCTCCAGTGATGGCTCCAACGGTGACATTGCCTGTGTCAGGGCCCCTCACCCGGCGGCACGGCTCAGCCTTGGGAACGACGGCTATGCTGTGCAGAGTGGCCGTGGACTCCCCTCTGAGAGGGCCCGGGAGCTGGGGACATCAGGAAAGGCAGCGAAGGGTGACGGGCTCTGGTACAGGAGGCAAAGCAGGACTCGATCATATCGGGCGGCTTCTCCTCAGCTTCACCCAAGACACAGGGGTGGGGGGGGGTGGCGGTGGTCACAGCACTCACTCCTGAGCCAGATGCGTTGACACGGCTGTCCCCACCGGACAGCAACGATAAAGATCGCAACTGCCATTTGCTGAGGCCGGGCCTGGCCCAGGGGGCATTTGCCGAATGAATGAATGAACGAATGATCGAACAAATGGAAGAGCGAAACAAGAGAGCCTTGATTCCAAACTGGCGTGGTGTTTGTGCTAAAGATTCAAACCAGCGGCTTTGCCCCAATGACACGCAGCCAGACGCCTTCCGTTCCCAACCAACTCAAGAGCTCAGACCCCTGAGGGGCTCAACAGGAGCCCCCGGTGGTGACAAAGGCATGACGGGGAGCGTCCAGCGCACCTGGGTGTGGATAAAGTCCCGAAGAAGCACCTCCCTCCGGCTGGCCTTCCGACTCACTGTAGCCCGAGGCCGCGTGTGCGTGCAGGGAGGCCCCTCTGCATCCTTCCTACCACTGGGGGCTCCAGAGCCTGCTTCTCACCTGGACCTTTGAGTACAGGGTTCAGGAGTGTCCCTGGATTCAGCGGGTCTTTGCCACCTTGCGGAGAAAGCACAGTGCCAGTACGAAGCAGTGTTTCTTACACCATCAGGGGCAGGCGGGTCCGTGTCCCCCCACGGGACGGACCGGCCATGAGCTTGTCCTGCTGAAACGCCCTTCCTCGGTCCTCCAGCCCTGGCTCCCGTCCGGTCCCAACCACCTTCACAGGCCTCTCCCCTCACTTACGTTCCAAGGTGGCCGCAGTGGAACCTGGGGCGCCCTGACCCCCGGGGGTCCCCCTCCCTTTCCCCAGGAGACTGCACCTCGGCCGGTGTCGCCCACGGGCCTCCCCTCCTCCAGCCGCCTTCCTGGTGCCACCGGAGTCAGGCCTCACCGTGCCCTCCGAGGGCCTGCTTCTGCGTTCTCACACTCGAGAGAAATTAAAACAGCCAGGGGTCACCCGGATCTGAAAACATCACAACAAAGCAACGAGACCAATGTTTCCAGAGTAGAACCTACGAGCGTTTTAACAAGAAAAGGTGTGTCATTGGTGCCGTGGGCCCTTCCTTTCGGGTAGCTGGCTGTTGAATGTTAATGGGAGGGTGGTCTCCAAAACACTTGCTGTTCCGGCAAAGGGCCCAAGGCGGACCGGCAGGGGCACGGTGGGGCTTCAGGGGACATCTGCAGGCGGCACAGGCAAAGGCGGTTGGAGGAAGAGCAGAGGGGAAGGCCGCGCTGGTGGGGACTGCCCCCTCTCACCCACACCCCCGGTTCTCACAGGCCACTAGAAATTTCCCAGCACCAACCACTGAGGTGACAGGAACGGCTTGGGGATGCGGGCATTTTCCCACCACGAGACAGAGTCCCTGGGAACCAAGCGAGAGAAGGGATCAAGAAGCTTCATGAAGTCCAGTCCCTGACTCACCCCTGCGCAGGGAGGGGCAGGGAGAGGCAGCAGGGAGCACAGGTTCCCTCGATAACGTGGCTTCTCACACCCTTCTAGAACAGCACCAATCCCGCCGCACTACAGTACATCTGAGTTTCTTCAATTGGGGAGCGAGTGAACATCATTGCAGGACGTTGAGTGTCCAGGACGCTGAGGGGCCCCCCAAGCTGTGCCACTGGGGACCCCGCCCATGACAGTCCCTGGGTAAAGACCCACTTTCCTACAACCTGGGGAAGTGATGTGTGTTACCTTGCTGCGTTGGGCTGTGCAGAGCAGGCCCGGCCGCGGTCAGGAGTGGCAGCCTCCTTAGCCTCCTTAGCTGTTGATGCTCCGTCTCAAGGAATGGGGCCATCGAGAGGACCCCAGCCCCCTGCCTGCATGCCACGTGCCTGGGGTCCGGCAGGGCACGGATGTCCTCTTCAGGGCAAAGGAGCCGGGAGCCTCCCAGTTAGGTCATCTCTGGGACAATGCAGAGAGGTCCTGCAGAGTTACTGCTCAGCCCGTGATGGCTCCAGTGGGGAAACGGAGGCTCGAGGGCGGGAAGGGAGCAGTCGTGGCTGGGGCTCAAGGTCCTACACTAGGTCCCTTGGACCAGATCAGCCATGTGACTTCGGTCAAGTTACCTCCCACCTCTGTCACAGTCACCTGTCTGCAGGATGGCAACAACTGAGCCTGACCCCCAGTGTGGGGATCCGCCAGCCCAGAAGTGAGTCGGCACTCCGTGAGCTCCAGCTGTCACCTTCCCAGGTGACAGGGACTGGCCCTGCCTGGACACTGGCCTAGGGGGGCACCCCCGGCCCCTAGAGTGGGTGCTCAGTAGGCGCAGAAATGGCTCCCGCCTGAGCGCACGTTCTCCCCGTTCTCCAGCTGGGGCGAGCCTCGCTCGGAAAGCAGACAGGCAGACTGTGCCTCGCTGCCTCCTGTTTCAACCCAGAAAATACTTTCTTGTCACTTCAGTGGCTGACGACGGAGGCCTCTGCGTCTAGGCCCCGGCACGCTGAGTGACAGCCTGGTGAGCTGGGAGGCGAGAATCCACCAGCACCAGCCAAGGCCATCTGCGGCAGGCCAGGCTCACTCGGTGGCTTGGGTTTTCTGGGAGCAGAGCAAACCGGCTTCATACCCTCCGCCCCATGTGACATGGCTCTGTAGTCGGGCCTCAGTTCGCTGGGGAAAAGGTTCCTTTTCCAGGGGCGCCTGGGTGGCTCAGTCGGTTAAGCGTCCGACTTCGGCTCAGGTCATGATCTTGCGGTCCGTGAGTTCGAGCTCTGTGTCGGGCTCTGTGCTGACAGCTCAGAGCCTGGAGCCTGCTTTGGAGTCTGTGTCTCCCCCTCTCTCTGCCCCTCCCCTGCTCATTCTCTGTCTCTCTCTCCCCCTCCTTCAAAAATCAATAAACATTAAAAATAATTTTTTTTTTAAAGAGAAAAGAGTCCTTTCCAAATGATCCACGAAGCAGCTGTATTCGAGGGTTCTCTCAAAACGTGCACTGCCTATGTGCCGGGCTGGATTCCCCCTTGTCCTGCCACCCTGCCCCGTGTCGACACACGCCGGTCACCGCAGGCCAGCACACAGCACCCTTGGCACCCCGCCCTCCACATTCTCCAGCCACACCTCCTGTCTCCCCGGGGCCCTTGGGGGCACCAGCATCCCCATCTGAACCAGAGAATGGGAGGCAGGCGGGGGCCCCAGAACAGTGCTCCCTCCCTTCAACACAGAAATAATTTGGTTCTCCAGTTTCTAAAAAGAAACTGAGACGAAGGAGGGTGCTGGGACCAACCTGGTGTCAGGTCCCCAGGAAGCCACCCTAGCGGTTGCCACGGTGTCTCCCTGCACAGGCCACCTTTCCAGCCCTGCTCAGGGCCATCTGGGGCGTGCCCTCCACCCCTGACGTCAGGGTGCATGGCCACAGAAAGGCCTTCAGAGGCAGGCAGGGCAGCAGTGGGGACTGGGCCTGGCGTCCAGCCCGGCAGCCCAGCTTCATACTCCACATCTGCCTCTTTAATGATTAGCCTGGAAAGTGCCGGCAGCTGCTGAGCACAGCCGCCCCAGAATAAAATATTCATCAAGAAAAACTCCAAACAGCAGCGCTGCCTTCCGTGTCAGCCGGTCCCTGGGGATGGAAGCTAAAAATAGCTGACGGGGGGTGGGGGGGGGCAGAGAGGGGAGGAGGCCGAGCGCCCACCACGGGCACAGGCACGTAGGCTGTGCGGAGCACACGCGTGTTCTGGGAGACAGACGGCACTGTGTCGGCGGGCCTCGAGTGCGCGCCCTGGAGGACAGGCCAGGGCTCCCTCCCTGCCACGGGGTGGGTCCCAGGACGCCTCAGTGAAGAATCAAAGACCATCTTTAATTCTGAAGAGATAACAGCCTGGATCAACGTGAGGCAGGAAGACACGGCCATCGCTAGCTGCTGGCCCCTCAGACTTAGGGGATTCGGTCACGTGCTCTTTGTTCAAGCAAGTGTCTTTCCCCACCGTCCCGCTGCAACCCTGCCGGGCACCAGCACCTCCTCCTCTGGGCTGGCCCCCCACCGATGACGGACATCCCCGTCCCCCGTCACAGGTTTCTAGAAAGGGCACAGGCAGCTTTCTGCGCACACAGGCTGGCCCAGACCCGGGACTGTTTCCTATGTCCACAAAGGTCTTGGGCCTCCTTGACGGCAGGCCACTCTCCATGGCAGACTGGACCTCCGGGGAACCGAGGCCCTCCTCCCGGCTGCAGCCCTGGTCTCCCCAGCGGGCTGAATTCTGGGGTGCATGTGGCGTGGGGGCAGCAGGGGCGGCCTCAGCACCTCCCATCAAGCCCACAGCAGCTGCCGGGCTCAGGAGCGGGCGAGCCTTACAAATCGGCTCTAGCTGGCACTTCGGACTGTGCCAGAAAACCCTGTCAATTTGCATTTGCTCAGAATGAGCCTTTGCGAGATGAAGATGGGCCGACTCCTTGCCTGTCCTTACTCTCCTACTCACTTGGGGAGCCCCACGGGCCCCTGGCCACCCCTTCAGCTGACAGGGGAGGAAAGGGCCCCAGTGGTCCTGGGGCTGGGCCTGGCTGGGACCCGCTGGGTGGCCTTAGATGTGTTCCCGCTCCTTCTCTCCCGTGACAGGCAGCTGGCCACTGCCCCCAGCCCTCCGGGTCCCTGGTTCCTTTCATCCAGATAGTCTCTGGGAAATGGCTCCCCTCCGCCCGACCCCAGGCCCCCGTCCACAAGGCCACCGTGGAAGGGACCTACCTAGGGAACAACAGTGAATGCTGACTGCCCCCCTCCTGCTTCTTCCCTCACGACCCCCGCCAGGAGGGCTCCAGAGGGTTCCAGGAAAGGACAGCAAACAGCAGCTGACAAGCGTGGAGCTCCTCGTATAAACTAGCGCACAGGACCCTCACCCACCCTCTGTGGCGCGCGCTGGGGCCGTCGCCATTGTACAGGGGAAGAAACGGAGGCACCCAGGAAGTAGGAGTGCGCCGGGGCCCCTGCCCCGAGCCCCGGCAGCAGGATGCCCACACCCGTGCGTGTGCCCTGACGGTGCGCGTGCGTCCGCAGCAGCGAGGGGAGGGAGCCCCTGTGGTGTTTAGGGGCCAGCACTCGCCAAGTGTCCAGCGGGGCATTGACCGGCGGGGTGGAGGAATGTGGCTGGAGAAGCCAGCAAGCCCACGAGCCCCCACAGGCACCTTCCCGAGCCCCAGTCTGTGCTGGGCCTCCTGGAGTCACACATCGGGGCCGAGGCCGGGGCCGGATACCGAACGAATGCGTGTGCACCAGAGGATCCGAGATGGTGCCGTGCGCCCGGAGGTGGTGCGGGGAGGGGAGAGGGTCACCGGGCCGTGGGGCGGGGGTGGGGGGTTGGGGGGGGGTGGGGTGGTCAGGCTTTATCCAGGGTGCGGAGGGAAGGCCACCTAAGCAGGAACTATCTGAGAAACTATCTGAGAAGGAGCTGGCTCTGCACCGGTCTGAGGGAAGGCATCCAGGCAGGGCAAGAGCAGGTACGAAGGCCCCGAGGCAGGAACGAGTCTGGGGGCTGAGGACAGAGCCTCACCGGACCCCGTGCTGAGGGTGCCAAGGAGCTGCCGAGCAGATTAGGCAGGAAGGGGAGAAAATCTGATTTTGTTTCAACAAATCCACTTGGCTCTAGGGTGTCAGACCGAGGGCGGCAAGAATGGAGGAGGCGGTGAGCCAAGGGCTGAGCAGGGATCCAGCCAGGGATGGGGCCCAGAGACAGTTGGGTGTGGGGGGCCGAGCAGGCCAGTGGACAGGGGGGCCAGGCGGGTTCCCAGACTCACTGAGAAAGGGACCACAACACGTGAGGACGAGTGGGGTTTTGGGGGGAAAGTTAATGAGTTCAATTCAGGATAAATCACGTTTGAGGTGTGTGTGGAGACCCCAGAGAGACGCGGAGCTGGCAAAGTCAGCTGGGGAGTGAGTGGTGACCACAGCGATGCCTGCAGCACAGGGCCTGGACCCCGCCGCCCAAGGATGGGGACGGGCACAGGGACCCATCACGGCCTGGTGTTTAGGGGCCACGGATGGATGGTCTGGACACGGCAGTCCTGTGTCAAGGGAGCACAGCCTTCACCAAGGCCTGGTGCGTGTGTCAGGTCGGGGAGACACAATGTGGTGTCCCTGGATCTGGCCACCCTGCGGAGCCCGGAGGCCAGAGAGAAGAGACGTCAAGTATTCGCCCGCGTGCGGCGGAATTCGGCATTTAGGATAAGGCACCGTGAGACATGGAAAAGGTGGGACACGGGTCTAGGCCAGCAGCGGGCAAGGCCTGCGTTTGGGGGCCACGAGGAGCAGGCAAGGTTCTGAGGAGACGTGGCCCAAGACCCAGAGACACAGGGCTGCAAAGGTCAAGGCCAGAAGTGGCCAGGAGTGGGGATCACGCACGTGGGCCGAGGGCCGGGTGGGGTGGAAGCCATCCTGCCAGCCTGGAGGGGGAGCCCGCAGAGCGGAAGGCGCGTCCCAGCCGGCCGGGCGGAGCAGGAAGCGTCCAGCTGATGAGGCCCACTGGAAATGGGGGGCTGGGGCCCGTCTGCCTGAGGGGGGCTCCTGCCCCAGCTCTTGCCTTCCTTCCTTTCAGCCCGGTTAAACCCCCTTACCCCTCAAGGCAAGGTTCACAGCCCTCCCCTTCGCAGCCGTCTCTGCTCTGTCATCGGAGACATCTCTTGACCCCACCTGACTCACTGGAGGCGCAAAGGCAGAGGGTGAAGCAGGGCCCTGTAGGCAGCCGAGGCTCCTGAGGACACGGCCACGCCAGGGGCCTCACTGCCACGGCGGCTTTGGTGAGCCCCCCCCCCCAAGCCTGAGTGCCACCCCCACGGGGCCTTGGGCGGGCCTCAGGCAGGCCACCAGCCAGGTGGCGAGGAGGCACGCGGGAGCCTGACTCCCAGCCCACGTGAGGAAGCGAGGTCTTAGCTGCAGCGTGTCCATCACAGAGGTTTCCGGTACCTGCTCTTCTGGAGGAGCCACAGGAGCGGGGACTGTGGGGGCCGCCAAAGTGCCAGGCGCTCGGAGACCCCACCCCGCCCCCGTCCCCAGGAGAAACCAGGAGCAGCCTGAGCAGAGGCTCCCCGCCCAGAATGACGGCAAGTCGTGTGCTGGACCCAAACCCAGGCGCCGCGGGACTGAACGTCCGACCCTCCACAGGTGCCTCAGCCTTGCTGGCCCGGGGTGGGGGGAGGGGGGGACGGTCCTCAGCTGGTGACGGGGCGCAGAGGGTGTGCTAGCAGGTGCCCAGACACGCTCCAGGCAGGGCACTCACTGTGACTGGCATTGCTAAGGAATTCGTGAGGCTTACTGTAAGACCGTCACTGTCCTCCACGGAACTCTGGGAGTATCGTCCGCCCGTCCGTTCGTTTGTTCGATACGCAATTACCGAGTATCTCCCAGCCAAGCATCCTCACCACACACCCACACCTTCCCCATTCGCCCACCTTGAGCCTCTGCTGCTTCTGGCTCCCTGACTCTCAAGCAGCCCCGTGGTCAGCACTGGTCAAGGTGCTGGGATTCCAGCTCCGGACCCTTCGGTGCTGCGGTGGCAGCCCACGTGTGGGGTTGCGTGACAACAGCCCAGCCCAGACGCCTGCCATCTCTCTCTGCGTGCCCGGGGCAGAGCCTGGCCAGGCGGCCGAGGCAGGGAAAAGGTCATGAGGCCCCGATGCCCAGCCCCGTGGCGTAGGGGTCTGGCCCGGTCCCCGTCGAGCAGGACGCACAGGCTTGAGAACCTGTCCCTGGGGAGGGTCCTCAGCCCCATTTTAGCTTGTGTGCACAGCACTAGGAGCTCCGGGGCGCCGTGCTCACCCCCAAGAGAGCACCCCCGGGGCAAAGAGCTGGTGAGGAGGCCGCCCCTGCCCCGTCTGCATGGACAGGGGAAGCCCCTCACGTTTGAGGGGCGGCGCAGCCAAGGACGCCTGGCCAGGGGGCAGCCGGGCCGGGGCCCTGCTCCCCAGAAGGGGCTCCCTTGACTCAGTCTCTCCTGGGCGCCCGGCAGGGCAGGCGGTCACTCACCACGAGCTGGGGCACGGGCAGCGACTTGCCCTCCTGGCTCAGGGACACGTAGGTGAAGAAGGCGCTGGCTGCCCGGTAGCGCTTCTGCGAGTTGTCCACCACGGGGTCGGCGTCCACCAACACCTCGATTTCCATGGACTTGTTGCTCGTGAAGGTCATGCGCCCGGAGATGGTGATGACGCACCCTGCAGAGCACACAGCGCGTCAGCGGAGGGCACAGGCGGGGCGGCCGGGTCGGGTGGGGAGGGCACAGGCACCGGGGATACCGGGGGCGTTAGAAGACGCCTGGTTACGCGACATCACTCTAATGCTACGAGGACGTACAGATGACGAGACATCACAGCGCCTCATTAGTAGCGGTCCCTGAGCGGTCACCTTTCTCGGGAGCAAGGTGTTCACTTTTGGCATCTAAGTGAGCAGTGAGCTGAGGGGTCGCTGGCCCCCTGCCCGAGCGTGGGTCTGTGCCCCCTGGGAGGGGCGGCGTCTGCTGGAAGGATGCCGGGGACACGTCTGCCCGAGGGCAAGGCCCCAACCTGCTTTCAGGTGGCTGCACGGTGAGCTGGCCCCGTCCCTCTTGCAGGAGCGTCGAGGCCGAGTCAACCCACACCGTCTACACCGTGGCCTTACTGGTGCCACGTGGCTGCCTCCCCGTGTTGGGCCAAGCGCCACCGAAGAACCTCCTTCTACCTCCCCTGGTCCCTTCCGTGCTCCCCAGTCATTGTTCCTGATGCTGGTCTAGTGGCAGCCTCGAGTGCTTGGTAGGGCCAGCCGTCACGGTGACCGTGGTCCTACATCCCCCAGAGCCACTGTGCGCACTTCGGGCCCCGCCCTCCTACCCTTCTGTCCAGCAAAACTACATCTGCCCTGCCAGGCTCTCCGTCTCTCCGTGAGGCTTGCTCACGGGACCAGAGCTCTCCCCCGAGCCGCAGCCACTGCCTTCCCACAACACACCCATGGCTCTGTCCCTGGTCAGAGTCCCCAGGTGCTCACCACCTGCCTGTACCAGCGTGGTTTCGCCTGTTGATTATGATAAAGTCCAAAGTCATACGTTCCCATGACACCATGCCAGGTGTCCCTCTCTCTCGACTTCAGCCCAACCTCCCTGAGCTCCCCATGCCCCTTGGGTCACGAATATCCACCCTGGCAGCTGCTTCCTAACCTACAGTGGCTCTTCTGTTCATGGGCCCTCACCTACCATCTAGCCTTGGCCCTGTATCTCCTGGAGCCCAGTCTTTTTCCTATAAACAGACTTGACTTGCCTCACAGGGTAACTACGGGGAAGCACGAGACGGGCCACATGCTGGCCTTGTGCCCAGTTGTTATTATCGCCAGTGGTGGTGCTCTGGACCATGAGGCGGCGCTAACCCTCGGGGACATCCAGGCGAAGGGAATATGCATGGCTTCCCCTCCACCAACATGTAGCCACAAGGGCTCGCCGACCCCCACGCCCCAGCATGGCCTCATTCCGGGCTGGGTTCAAGGAAATCCCTGCCCAGGTCTGGCATGTAATGCTGAGTCCTGCTCCCTGGAAGTGCTGGTTGTGGGGACCTTTGAACAACCCCGGGGGAGCCCCGACATCCTAGCTCCAAGGAGACAGGCCCCACAAGACATGTTTAAAGACCCAGGAAGACGGACAAGTCAAGACAGCGTGGTGACTGTTAGAGGTGAGTGTGTGGGCAGACCAGAAGCAGGAGCAGTTATTCCATGTTATAAAGTACCAGAATGTTCCATGCCACATTCAGTTTCATACTTACAGGGAGTGCTTCATGCCGTGTACAGCCATTTCCGGGAGGGAAGGAAGGCCACATGGTCAGTGACAAGTGGCACTATGTGAGCTACAAGGGTAGAGTCGTGAACAGAGCACTCAGCATACACCTGTGCTGGGCTGAGACCAGGGAGCAGCACGTCAGGGTCAAGCGTCAGCGGGCAAGTCCTCCTGCCCTGGACGGAGCTGCCTATGTGACCAACAGGGACAGGCCACCCATAGGCTCGCCAGGCCCTGCCTGAGTTATGGGAGCCTCAGCACCCAGTGCACATGCAGGGCAGGTCGGGGGGGGGAGGTATAGATGCCTCTCCTGGGGTCCCTTCTATCATATGTCCCCTCCACCCTCTGAGAATCTGTGCTTGCCATGTGTTCTCCAGAGAGAAACAGAACAGACTGATTTTGCTTAAGATTTCAGGGGTTCAGGAGACCCCTGAAGTGTCCTATCGTCCCCAAGTTGAAGGCCATGGGTTTTTTTTTTTTAAGTTTATTTACTTCTTTTGAGAGAGAGAACATGTGCACACATGTGCATGTGAGCGGGGGGAGGGGCAGAGGGAGAGGAAGAGAGAGGATCCCAAGCAGGCTCCGAGTTGTCAGCACAGAGCCTGGCTTGGGCCTCGATCCCACGGACCGTGAGATCACGACCTGAGCCGAAATCAAGAGTCCTATGCTTAACTGACCGAGCCACCTGGGCACCCCAGAAGGCCTTTTTTTTTTTTTTAATTTATTTTTTATGAGAAAAAAAATTTTTTTAAATGTTTATTTATTTTTGAGAGAGACAGAGACAGAGCTCAAGCCGGGGAGGGGCAGAGAGAGAAGAAGACACAGAATCGGAAGCAGGCTCCAGGCTCTGAGCTGTCAGCACAGAGCCCGACGCGGGGCTCGAACCTACGGACAGTGAGATCGTGACCTGAGCCAAAGCCTGACGCCCAACCGACTGAGCCACCCAGGCGCCCCAGAAGGACGTGTACTGAACGACCCCGTAGGTGCACATGTTTGGAGGAGGGTCACGCCCTATGCCGGAGTGCACCTAGCACGAAGGAGGCACCCCAGACATGTCTGTGGGTCTACCACACCCAGCCAGGGGCTGTGTGACTTAAGGGGACCCGCTCACCTCCAGGGACCACCACTCCTGTCTCATGTGGCCAGAGGTCACCCGGGGAGGGTGCTCACAGCCCAGAGAGTGGTGACAGCAGCCATCATGTGCAGGGTACTGGGAGACCCAGCACAAGGCTCAGCCTGGGCTGGCTCCCCCTTCCTGCCGATTCCTCGAGGCTCATGCAGGGTGGTTTCTCACTGGATCCTAGAGGCCCCTTCACCACGTGGAGGCCGGGCAAGGCTGGAGAGCCACCATGTCGACGTGGTTTACTGGCGAGCATGGGGCTTGGACACGAAGCCAGAGGCATGCTGCCCGAGTGGAGGCCAGGATGCCCAGAGACCTCACGGAGATGGGGCGGCGAGGCTCTTTCCCACAAGGTCTGGCTCATTCCATCTCTCCCCCAGTACAGGGGCAGGACCACCCGAGACCGGGAAGGACCCCAGCCTGTGCTCCCGTCCACCTCAACTTGCCTGGGAAACTGCAGAGAGGGGGGCCTACCGGGCGCAGCAGTCACATGCTCAAAGGCTCTCCGTAGGGGGCAGCGGAGGCCGAGCGTCCAAAGCACTGACACATTGCCTGGGGACTTTTCCACTAGGTCACATGTCCAAATCCACCCAGAGAGTGCCTTGTTTATTTAAAAGACCAGGCATGGGGCACCTGCGTGGCTCAGTCAGTTAAGTGTCTGGCTCTGGATCTCAGCTCAGGTCATGATCTTATGGTTTGTGAGTTCGAGACCCGTGTCAGGCTCTACACTGGCAGTGCAGAGCCTGCTTGAGATTCTGTCTCTCCCTCTGTCCCTCTCCCTCTCATCTGTGCGTGTATGTGTATGCACGTGCACGCGTGGGTGCTCTCTCTCTCAAAAAAATAAAAAAGACCAGGCATGACCAGGTCAAGGGGGAAAACGGCACCTGCTGCTGGTGCTGGGTGTCACAAGCCCACCTAGGACAGGCTCCTGGTGTCAGGGCCGCTCTCCTGGCCTGGGGGACGGAGGCCAGGAGGGCGCACTGAGTAGTCCTCTGAGCTCCTGAAGTGGGAACGGCCAGACGTTCCCCAAAAGCATCTCCATGAAAGGCAGGCTCTCTGAGGCCCGGTGCGAGCCCTGGGTGGCCGGCCATCCCCGCAGGCTGCAGTGGCTGGGGAGGTCCCCGGGGGCAGGCAGCAAGCCGGGAGCCACACTGTGCTGTGGCCTCATCTGCAAACAGGCACAGGAGTATCGTCTCTCGGGGAAGTTGAGGAAATGGTGGGCTGCAAATGCGGCCACGGGGAGGTCACCTCCCCACGTTAAGTATGTCATGGGGATGCAAGCCCGGGACAGAAATTTCCGGTAAGGTCTGAGTGTCCTTCCCTAACAGTCCTCCAGGAAAAGCCACCCCAAACCAAGCACAGAGTGAGCCCACACAACGCCGTTAGTGTCTCGGGTGGAGATTTGTACCAACGTGGCGATAAGAAGTCAAGGTTAAAACAAATATAGCGTTTTCTTTTTCTGTAGCAGGTGCATTTACACTGGCCAAGATGCCACTTCTAACACTGTCTAAATACATACAAGGGGTTACTGCATCAGCAAGAGAGATTTTACGTTTTCAGCCTGTGGGGAGCCCAGGGTAACCGAGCCTTAGAACCCTGCCCTTTCTCTCCTGGTTCCAGGACGTCAGCAGCTCTGCCAGACCTGACACTGAGATGTGACCACAGCAAGAGTGGACCCTGCAGAGGAAGGCCTGGGCCACAGCTCAGCATCCCCAGCACGCAAGCTTGGGCCGAGAGGCCGGGACTCAGCGGCGCTCACCGGGTCCCGGGACATCGGTACACAAAGTCCCCTCCGGACCCGAGTTCCAGCACCAACTCTCTGTAAGAGGCTGAGATTTGCCTGGAAGCTCGTCGCCTCTGTCACCTCATTGCTAATCTCCCAAACCTCAGAGGCACCTGGTAGCAGCAGCTGGGGGGCTTGGGACAGACTGAGGGACACGTCCTCTCATGCTGCCCCGAAACCCCCAAGAGCTGACCCCCTTGTCGTTCCCCTGTGTTCTCTGTGAGAGTCCTGTCTACAGAGCTCATAGGCAGAGCTCAGAAATGGCCTGTGTCAACTGGAATGAGCCGACTTGGACTGCAGGTGCAGCAGTGGCCCCGGAAGATGTCTTAATCCCCTGAGCCTGTGAACTATGTGACCGTCCGTGGCAAAGGGGCTTTACAGATGTGGTTAGGTTAACGATGCTGAGATGTGGCGACCAGCCTGGACTATCCGGGGGGGCCCGATGTCCTCACAAGGGTCGTCCTAAGCAGACGAGGGGGCAGGAGCGGAGGGTCAGAGAAATGCTACCCTGGTGACTGTGGAGATGGTGGAGGGGCCACAGGCCACGGAAGGCAGGAGGCCTCTGGAAGGTGAACAGGCGAGAAACGGATTCTCTCCCAGAGCCTCCGGAAGGAACGGGCCTGCCCCCTGCCGGTTCCGTGGTGTTATCCCAGAGACCCGGGTTGGACTTGGACCTCCAGAATTGGGACACAGCAGGTTTGCTGTCCCAGCCATCACATTTCTAGAAGCAGTCACGGCAGCCACGGAAAATTAATACAGCTATCCACGCAGATGCTACGCTTGGTGACTTGAATGTAAAATCCAGTTTCTTGGGGCCGCTACTGACACTGCATCGTTAGTGACTATAAAATCAGAAGGGTGACACTTATAAAGCTCAGAGCATATTATTTTGAAAGGGTCTTATCGTACATTTCTAGCACTTAACGTGACATTTCCATGTTTGAAGCAGGATTCTACGACAATACAAAGAGCCTAGAAACGTGAACGAAGTTCCAAGTAAAAACAAACGAATCCCGAAGACAATGGGGCCAGGGTCCCGGCAGCCACACAGCCCCAGACCCAGTGGGCTTCTGAAGGGAAGTCAGTTTGCTGTTGCATCCAGGGCCCGGGAAGTCAATACCTGCGGTTAGTTTGCTAAAAAGTATCCAAAACGATGGGGCGCCTGGGTGGCTCAGTCGGTTGGGCGGCCGACTTCGGCTCAGGTCATGGTCTCGCGGTCCGTGAGTTCGAGCCCCGCGTCGGGCTCTGTGCTGACAGCTCAGAGCCTGGAGCCTGTTTCGGATTCTGTGTCTCCCTCTCTCTGACCCTCCCCCATTCATGCTCTGTCTCTCTCTCTATCTCAAAAATAAATAAACGTTAAAAAAAAATTAAAAAAAAAAAAAAGTATCCAAAACGAAGGGACAGGACTGTCACGACTGTCGACTGTCTTGTAGTTTGTACGTTTCGGCCGTCCGTGTGGCGGTGCAACCATTGGATAGATATCTAACTGAAGCTGGAGCTTCTGTGAAATTCCTCTTGTGAATTCCCAGAATAAAGCGGAGCCCCCTGAGTACCACCAAGAGGCGGGCCCTGCCTGGGGAACCCCAACCAGGCCCCTGAGGTCTGAGCGGGTGTCCCTGCAGATGGCATGCAGAGAGCACCCTGGGACCACAGGCGGCCTTGCAGGGAGGCTCTGCACTCAGATCTGTAGTGAGCCGCGGGGTCGTGGGGCCCTGCTCAAGGGGGCTCTGGGGCACCCGGCTTTGGGCTGACTGTCTATATGACTGTAGGGTTGAGGGAAATTCCTCCTGGAACGTCAGACACCGGGGACGGAGTCCAGAAGGTCCAGAGACCAGCACTGCCCAGAACTTTCGGCGATAGTGGGATGTCCTTGCTCTGTGCCGTCTGATGCGGTGGCTGCCGGCCACACGTGGCTACTGAGCACTGGAAATGTGGCAGGTGCGACCATTTTCCATTTTGCTTACCTTTAATTAGGAGGCAAAGAGCCATGTGTGGCCAGCAATTGTTGCGGGGGACGCACAGGTGGGCGCTTCCCCCCCCCCCCCCCCCCCGCCGGCAAAGCCCCCCAGGCAAAGCCCGACTGGCAGCCGGAGGCAGGAGGCTAAGGTGCTGCCCTTGTCTCAGTTCAGTGGGAAAAGGGCTCCGGGCCAAGGCCAAGGCCAAGGCCAGTGCCAGGGGCCGGACTCCCCTGACAGCGAGGACGCTCAGCCACGTTTTCGAGAGGCTGGAGAAAGCCAGGAGATCCACGCACAGCTGTGTGGGCCGGCTGCCACTCGGGCGGCCGAGGGAGCGTCAACGGTGAACGGCGCTGCACGTGACTGTCCAGGGGGGAAGCTCAGCACCGCCGAGGTGATGCCTGCGCCCGGACGCCTGCCCTCCCGGCTCTGGAAGGGAGCAGCCCTGCCGCATGGGCGGTTTCCCGATCGGAAAACTGGGGATAAGTATAGCTCCCGGGCCGTGGGGCAGGCACAGCATACGCCCCACCAAGCGAGGCGTAAATCACCCTTGCGACCCCAGCTCCTCTGTTCCCGGAGCAGGGCTCAGCCGCCCAGAGTGGCGCGGCCCAGGGGGGCCGGCAGGTGCCCGGCCCCACCTCCCAGAGCCACTGCGGCCGCCGCAGCGGGGCCTGTGGGGATTCGGAAAAGAAAACAGAGGAAAAGAAAACAGAATAATACAAAGTTGCTCTTACCACAGCTGCGGGGCTGCCAAGCACTTCAAACGACAAGAACAGCTCAGCGCTCAAGCTCCAAAAAGAGCAGCGACAGTGTAGCTTTCTCAGAAAAGCACGGACATGGCGAAGTAACTTTGGCATTTCTTACATAACCGCTTTGCATCCCAAAGCGTCTTCTAGGCGATCCCTCACTTCCCACCCAAGAGTCTGAGGACGTGGCTTCTGCACAACACAGCTCCAGCTTCAGGCTTTCCTGCCCACGGCTTCCCAGACCATGGCATCAAAGGTAACGATGTTCCTCTTTTACTTCCCTTCACAGCTGCCTTGGCATTCTAACGTCTCAACTTAAAAAAAATCAGCAATGGAGCAAGCGACCCTATAAAAATAAGTCCCCGGGGACCGCTTTTAGACACCTGACCTCCAGAACCGTAAGAGAGGGTGCGAACCTTCTAAGCCACTGGTTCTGTGGAGAGACATTACAGCAGCTGCAGGGAGCTCACAAACAGGCCGCGTGCCTGGCTGGCAACGTGTCAACATTTCTGGGCTTTTCTCCACTGCGTCAGATCAACCTTCAGAGGGTGGGGGATGCCCCTCCCGGGGGGGGGGGGCGGCCTCTTACAGCTGCATCCTCCAGGGCTGTGCATCGCAGAGATGGGAGGTGGCACGGCCCCGGGGGCTGGGCGCTGGCTGTGGACAGCGGCCACACCGTGACCACAGCCCTGGGATGTCCACCGGCTCCGTCGCCTACATGCGCCTTTTCTGTGAAATATCAGTACTTAAAAAATGGTCCTTGGGGGCACCTGGGTGGCCGAGCCCCGTTAAGTGTCCGACTCTTAGTTTTGGCTCAGGTCCTGATCTCACGGTACACGAGATCGAGCCCCGCGTCAGGCTCTGCGCTGACATCGCAGAGACTGCTTGGGATTCCCTCTCCCCCTCTCTCTCTGCCCCTCCCTGCTTACTCTCTCTCTCTCTCTCAAAATAAAATAAACTTGAAAAAAAATAGTCCTTATGCTGAACTCGACTCAGGAACGAGTTAGTTCAATGCCCAAGAAGGAGGGCAGTTCCATGTTCTGCACTAGAGTGTTGCCGTTTTGTCATTTCCACACGTCTGGGTCTTGGGCCTGACCCCACCTCCTGCCACGCATGGGAACGTCGCTGGTCCCTCCTCGGTGCCCCCATGCCGGAGAAGCGTGGGGCCTCGATTCTGTTCCGGGGGGCTGCCCTCAGGTGTCAGGTCCCCGGGCTGTGTGCTGACATTACCGCCGTCTCTCGCAAGGGCAGGACTCACGTTCATGTGGGGAAAGGGGTAGCGTGGGGCACAGATTTTACCCACCTCACCATTTTGTGAAAGGGGAAGTGAGCTAGCATCTACCCGGAACCAAGCTGTTAGGAGAGACAGCATTGTAACGGGCTGAACAGTGGCACCCCAGAAGGTAAGTCCATTCAGAACCTCACAATGTGACCTTGCTGGGAATAAGGGTCTTTGCAGATGCCCCAGAGTCAAGGATCTCAGGATGAAATCCTCCTGGATTCTCTGGGTGAGCCTCACATCCTGAGACAAGAGTCATCAGAAGAGAACAGGCAGAAGAGAGAGGCCACGTGATGGTGGAGGCAGAGGGTACAATGATGTGGCCACGAGCCACAAGCCACCAGAGGCTGGAAGGGTCCTCTCTTAGCCCCTCTGGAGGGGCCCTGCCCACACGAGGACTGGGGACTTGGGGCCTCCAGACTGTGAGAGAGTGAACGTCTGCTGTTTGAAGCCCCAGGTCTGTGGTCCCTTGTGGTGCAGCCCTGGGACACACACAGCGCTGTGCAGAGCACTGAACTCCGCCCCGGCCCTGGCCGTGGTGCAGAGGGCTGGGTCCCACGCTGCCGGCTGGCCTGGCTCTCCCGGCCCCCTCCTGGTAGGGCGGAGGAGATGTTGGATCACGGACAGCAGGAGCTCGGAGGCTGAGCTAGAGCCCCACACGTTTGGACTTCACGGGAATCTCAGCAGGTTTGCATCAGAAAATCAACGCAGAACGAGCAGGAATGTCAGTCTCCGGTCCCCCTCAGCGAGCTCCTGGCACCCCTGGATTGCCTACAGCCAGCAGGGCCCCCCCAGCCTCACGCTGCATGTCCCCAGAAAGGAGCAAAGAACGTGGGAGGACGGGAGCCCGTGACAGTGGCCGCACCTGCAGCGACCTTGGCCCCGTGGAACTGAAGACAACACGCGCCCATTCCGTCCCTGAAGCGGGTGTGGCCCTGAGCTGTCAGGACGGAGACCTTGCCTGGGAACGTCGCTGCGGGCTCTCCCACAGAGGAGCCCACAGCTTCACACGGGGATGTTCCTCCGGAAAACAACAGATAAGGTGTGACAGCGTCTAACAGCCCCTGGAGGACATTGGCACAGAAACAGACCAGACTCCATCACTGCTGGCTTGGCCCACAGTCCTTGACGCGCCAAATGAGACATGACCCGAGAAAGCAGAGTGACCTCTCCGCTCCCCAGGGGCGGCACGGGCTCCAGGCCAGGGCTGGGACACCAGCCGGGGGCCCCGGACGGGGACTGTGGGGGCTATGCTTAACGTGCTCCCGGCATGTAGGGCGGGCACACGCCGCCCCTGCCCCCCCCCCCCCCCCCCATTCCAGGACGTTCACTCGCTTGCCGTGTTCTGCGGGACAGAGCGTGGCCGTGCTGGCCCGGGGCCCTCCAGGGTCAGTGAGGCCTGGGGTGGGGGGCGGGGGGGGGGTGCATGACAAGACTGCTTCGCTCGCTCGGCGGCGTGCCTGTCGTCACCCCCCCACCCCCACCCAGGACCGGTCTGACCCGACAGCTCTCCCCGCGAGGCTGCAGTCACAGCAGGGCTGACCCAGCATCAATGCCAGGCTCTCGCAGCCCTGCAGCCAAGGGCTACATTTCTGGGGCACGGAGCCTCACCTCGGAAGACAACACACACTGAAATCACCGTGTCTCGGGAGGGGACGGCTGCTCCACACCTGCAGCAGCAACGCGGGACAAGCGAGATGAGCCAGCCCCGTCTCCTGTGGTGGCAAACGCACAGGGAGACAGCAGGCGCCGTCTGGGTGGCGGCCGAGTCGCTGGGCCTGGGGACAGGACGAACCCCAGCGCTGTCCCGGGTGGTACAGGAGGACTGGCCCAGCACTGCGGTCCCTGGGCTTCTCGGCGCAGATCCCGCCACTACTTACATCAAGGGTTATTCCAACGCCAGAGGAAACGTGCACAGTGGCGTAAACTCTGCTGGCAACCGTCACCAGGACTGTGCACATAAGATGATCAGAGGGCTCCATTCGCAGAGCATTTTCGGAAGATGGGTTCACGGTGCGCTTGAGTAGGATTAGGGCCCCCAACACGAGTTATAAATAAGTCTATCAGATTGAAAAGTCAAACGAGCAAATCCTAGCCTCACGGATGCAACTACGGGAACAAAGCACAAAACTCTGGCTTCCTGTCTCTCATGGCAAATGGGCGGACACCAGGGCGCTGGCGACACGGGGCACGAACCAAAAGCGAACCGGCAGAGGGAGCCCGACAGCCAAAGGCCACCTGCCTTCCGTCAGCAGAGTCCCGTTACCTTTTCTGATCTTGTCGTGAAAGTTAATGGCGTCCACAGAAGCGGTGACTATGTTGGTCTTGCAGTGACGTGCGGCCACGATCCCAGCCACCTCGTCCATGAGCTTCATGGTGACACCTGCATGGAGAATGGCCACATGGCAGATGAGACGGGGGGAGGCTACTTCCCACCCCGGGAACAAGTCATAAGAGACAAAGCCCTCCCGCTACCCACGGGCAGGGCCCACAGCCGGTGCTGGGCCGGGCCGGGGGTGCACGATTGGGGCATGTTGAGCTCATGGTGTAAACCTGGCTTCCTTGGGAGCTCTTGAAAATCACCGCAGCTGATGGCCTAGGCTGCTGACAAAACGACGATCCTTTCTCTACCCTCTACAGAGATCACATTCCTTCGGGAAGGTTTTGTTACCAAATCCACCAGGAGGGCCGCACCCAAAGTCAGATGCCAAGTGAGAACGTGGAGAAATCAGGACCCTCGCGTATCGCTGATGGGGATGGAAAGAGCGTAGCTGCTTTGGAAACGGCCAGGAGTTTCTCAAAAGGCTGACAAGAGTCACCATACGACACAGCAATTCCACGCCCAGGTATGCACCCAAGAGAACTCGAGGCTCGCGTTCTCACAAAAGCTTGTACGCGGATTCCGTGACAGCGTTACCCGCAACAGCTCAGATGTGCATCAGCTGATGACCGGATGAAGACAATGTGGCACATCCATAGGATGCAATATTATCCAGCAGGAAAAATAACCCGAGCACGGACCCGCACTACATCACAGAGGAGCTTTGAAAACGTGATGCCGAGTGAAAGGAGCCGTCCCAAAAGACCAGATGTTGTAGGATTCCCTTTACAAGAAAGGTCCAGAATGGGCAAATCCAGAGAGGCAGAAAACGGATTAACGTTTGCCTAGAGCTGGTGGATCGGGGGGAGGCGGGGAGGGACTGTTAATGGGTATGGAGCTCCTCTTTGGGGGGATGAAAATGTTCTAGAATTGACTGTGGTTTGGTTGTGTAGCTGGGAACACACTAAAAATCAACGACTTGTAACTGCGGAGTTGTATGGCATGTGAATTCTCAATAAAGCTGTTACATAAAATAAACAAGAAAAGCAGGCTCACAGAAGGTCAAGCTGTCTTCAAAACCTCAGGCTGCAGACATTTGCTCACTGCCATGCTTTAACTTGACGGGATCATGACTGCACAGCCGCTAGTCTCCCCATCCCCAACTCTTGCCCCACCCCCCGTACGATACATCATACTTATTTCATACTTAAACATTGATTTTTTTTTTATTTTGAGAGAGAGAGAGAGAGAGAGAGAGAGAGAGAGCAGGGAAGGGGCAGAGAGAGAGGGAGAGAAAGAATCCCAAGCTGACTCCATGCCGTCAGTGCAGAGTTCGATGGGGGGCTCGATCCCACGACCCTGAGATCACGACCTGAGCCGAAATTAAGAGTCAGATGCTTAACCCGCTGAGCCGCCCAGGCGCCCCCATTTAAACATTTAAACCGTGTCTTGTCTTAGGTTGAGCTACAGGAGATTGCCAAGAGTCAACCATTTTTGACCTACAAAAGCAGCAGCGTGGTATCTATCAGAAATCCTAGAAGGCTATGTATATTCACCCTAGGATACAGAACGCCTTCTAAAAACCCGGAGAGAGGCAGAAAACAGACTCTATCCCACTCACGAAAGCCAGGCTCACAGGGGAAGCATGTTTAGGGTAAGGCTTACAGACTCGGATGCCAGTGGGGTCAGGCAGGCGATGTGGGGAGGGGAGGAGGCCGCTGCCCAGACCCGCCTACTGCCTCCCACCCCCAGGAACGAGGGGCCCATGCTACCAGCCTCCTGATGTTTCTAGGCAAGACTCAAACCCACACATTTATGAAGAATCTACCAATTTTTAAACATTGGTGACTAATTAAAACTCTCTTTACTGTGTGGGAAAAACAAAATGTGATATAACTAAAAAGAATAGAAGTCCCTTCCGTACTGGACCAGAGGCCTTGCGCCAACACAGACGACGCTACTTTTTTTTTTTTTAATTTTTTTTTTTTCAACGTTTATTTATTTTTGGGACAGAGAGAGGCAGAGCATGAACGGGGGAGGGGCAGAGAGAGAGGGAGACACGGTATCGGAAACAGGCTCCAGGCTCTGAGCCATCAGCCCAGAGCCCGACGCGGGGCTCGAACTCCCGGACCGCGAGATCGTGACCTGGCTGAAGTCGGACGCTTAACCGACTGCGCCACCCAGGCGCCCCAGACGACGCTACTTAAAAGGAACGTGGGAGACAGAGAGGGGCCCTCTGCCTGGGAGAGGAAAACCTGGGGTCCCGTATACTCTTCTCTCCACGTCTGTACATATTTGAGCATTTCCGGAACACAAAGTTTAAAAAAATACATTAGTGTTCCAGATGAAAAACAATGCTTTTATTACCAGGACTTTTTAAAAGAGGGTACTGCTACATGATGGTAATGATGAACGACCATGAGGAGTGGAGACTGAGCTGCGGCCTGCCATTTTAAAGGTGCCTTCAGAGATAACCGGTGCATCGATCTGGTTAGTCCAAGCAGGAAGGGATTGGTAGCCTCATTTTTCAAATGAACAACAGACGCTCAGACACACACTGGTCTGACGCCAAAGACTGCAGACAGAACGCTGGGGAAACGGCTCTTTTGAGAGGAAAGAACTGCCAGCACCAGGTTTTATCTCCAGGCGACTGGGGCTGGGGGCTCCGGCAAGGCCAGGGAGCCTCAGGCCTTCGAGCAGCTCGGCTCGAAGGTCTGAGACAAGGGGTCATACTTTGCTTTGCAAGGAGCCTTCGCTGGGTGGAGTTAGTATCGGAAACAGACACAGGCGCCTCCCCTAAGCCCACCCCGAGGCTCTGGGGCTTTCCTACCCATCCCAGGGGCCTCGGCGAAGGTGGCGCAAGCCCAGGCGTCCCCAGCCCAGCACTCCAAGGAGGGAAAACACAACACGGGACCCGGGGAAGCCACCGTGCTTCTCAGCATGGACTGCGTCCTGGAGGGGGCGGGGGGGGAATCACTCAGCCTCTGCGTGAACCGAACTGCAGTGTGAGTGTGGGCCTGCATCACGGTGGTTCAGACGGCCTGGGACTGACTGCCCCATCACCCCTGCCTGGTGGGGACCCTGGGAGGGCAGATGGCCCTCTGAGTCCCGGGTTCGGCTACCGCAGGAACAAGAGGCGACGACATCTTCACGCTGGACGAGCCCCGTGCTGCCCGGCAAAGCAGCTACCACTACGAGACGCAGGACTAGTGAAGGTCTGTGAAACTCAACACCTACCTAATTGGAGACTTTTTAGAGATCTGAGGTCTGAAAGAGACACAGAAAAGGAAAGAGAAGTGAAATGTCCTAGAATGTCAGGAAACGGAGTGAGAATCACACACTTTGCTCAGGGGACAAGGGTGGAGTCCAAGTGACAGCATCCCCTCACATGTGCGAACCACAGAGGGCACCGAAGCAGGTCTGAGACCCACGGAGCGCCTCCTGACACGGTGTGGCTTTGGGGTGTGCACGCGTGCACGTGCGTGTACATGTGGGAACATATGCACATGGGGGAGGAGCGTGTATGTGCACGCGTGTGCGGGAGTTTACACATGTGTGGGCAGGAGTGTCTGGGAGTGTGTGTGTGTGTGCATGTGCGTTCAGTTTTGCAGAGGGGAAGCCCACAGACCGAGTTCTCCTGGGTCGGTTTGCCTCACAAAGAATTGAGCTGTTCCGGGGCGCCTGGGGGGGCTCAGTCGGCTGGGTGTCCGACTTCGGCTCAGGTCATGATCTCGCGGTCTGTGGGTTCGAGCCCCACCTCGGGCTCTGTGCTGATGGCTCACAGCGTGGAGCCTGCTCCGGGTTCTGATTCCAGAGAGGGAGCTCTCTCTCTGTCCCTTCCCAACTCATGCTCTGTTTCAAAAACAAATAAACATTAAAAAAAAAAAAATAGAGCTGTTCCAACAGCTGGACAAGGGGCCCTGCTCCCTGGTTTTGAATCCAGAAGGCATTTTTCCATAGACTTACTCTAACTACAATAAGTAAACCTTCTTTGAGCAGCCAACAAAAGCTCATTCAGTGTGAAGTATTATTGAGAGAGGCTGTATACGCCATGAAACACCAGGGCACCGGCAAAAATTTACACTCAGAAAATGCCGATCCCGGAGTCTAGGAAGAGTTGGACCCAAGAACGGTGAAGAGGCAAGGTCCTGGCAGAAACTGGGGCGGGGGGCACCTGGGGCATTTTAACTAGGAGATTTCAGACGTCTGTAACAGAACGTGTATTATGTGTGGCTGTCCTTTTCTCAGATGGCGCCACCGCCGGGGTCCTCCTGAGGAGCCAGGGACGAGGAGGATTTTTTGGGAGGAAACGGAGGAGGAGACACCGAAGTCTGGCACGGGAGGTGGGAATAGAGCAGAGAAGAGACAACGATGGCGGCAGCAAGCAGCCCCCGCTCCGCACGCCGCAGTCCCACGGGCTGGGCCGGCCCTGGAGGGAGCCAACTCTGTTTTGCTCCCTGGTAAGCCCTCCGTAAATACTGAGCGCAGGAATGAATGAATGAACACCGACGCTCCCTGGACAGCAGCCCTGTGAGGTAGGCACATCATGCCCGCCAGTTTTCGAAAGACACAGAACTCGCTTGGGGTAGAGTGGGGACCAGCCCCTGGTCACGGGGTGCCAGGGGCCACGCCGCGCTGCCTCTCGATCCAGGACCTGCAACCCTGAGATTTGAGGCGGCATTCCCAACCGAGGCGGGATACGGAGAGAGAGCAAGACCATGGTGACAGGTGCGGGTGGCAGTAAAATTAGCGGGTGTGGGTGTGGAAGGTCTCGAAACCAGGGCTGCCAGCGGTGAGCCACCAGGCGGTGGCATCAACTTCAGGGTCTGGGGGGCGGGGAGGATGGTAGGGAGGCGGGAAAGGCAGGGTCTGAACTGGAAGTATGTCTGGAATGCAGGAAGTACCCACAACCAACTTCTTGTTTATGAGTCCGGAAAAGCAGAAGCCGTTAAGAATAAAAGAATAGAGGGACAAAGGACGTACTCAGCTCCTTCAAACTGGGCTTTGGCCCAGTTTGCAGGTAGAGATTCCCCAAGTGACTTTGCGGTTATTCAAAATATTGCAGGATCCAGGGGTGCCTGGGTGGCTCAGTCGGTCAAGGGTCCAACTTCGGCTCAGGTCATGATCTCACGGTTCGTGGGTTCAAGCCCCGTGTCGGGCTCTGTGCTGATGGCTCAGAGCCTGGAGCCTGTTTCCGATTCTGTGTCTCCCTCTCTCTCTGCCCCTCCCCCACTTCTGCTCTCTCTCTCTCTCTCTCTTTCTCTCTGTCTCCCAAAAATAAATAAAATGTAAATAAATAAATAAATAAATAAATAAATAAATAAATAAATAAATAAATAAAATATTGCAGAATCCAGAGCATGTGTTGACCAGGAGAGGCTCCGAGCCTGGGACAGACTCCGGAGAAAGACAGGAGCAGCTGGGTGACCTCCTGCTCCCAGATGCCCCTGTCAGCCCCCAAGCTGCATCCCCAGACCATCTGTATCACATGTGACATGGAGGCCAGCACCAGGTGGGGACGTGCCTGACAGTGTCCCCGCCCAATTCGGAACCTGGTGTAGAGTGCTCAGGAAAGGGTAGTGCTGAATGAATGAATGAATGAATGAACGAATGAACGAAGGATCACCAGCTACGGATCACATTCAACTCAAGGACACTGCTCCAGTCGGAGCCGTAGGGTCCGTATTTGGGTAACAGTCTGGTCCACTGTCACTCGCTGCTGAGACCACAAGGGCCTGCTTATCTGGTCCAGAGCCAGCTGTGTCAGGGGATCTGTCAGATAAGGCTGGTCTTCAAAACTACCTGCTACGTCTGCTGAGGATGACATTTAAAAAGATAGCCTCCCCCTGACCCCAAGAGCTAGCATACAAATCTGAGCTGGGACAGCTGCAAACCTCACACAGAATGCTGGCTGGCATTTTATAGCCAAGGCCGCTCATGGATGGAGTCCACAGATTCTAGGACCCAGACTGGGGCACAGGCATGGTGGCAGCACGCGTGTCTCTTAGGAGATTGTGCCCCAAATTGGGGGTTCAACCCGGGTACCGGGAACAGTGACTCACAGAGGCAGTGGGCAGTCAGGGTGGGCAGCAATACCCACACTGCAGGACAGGTCTGCTCTGCAGGGGACAGCCGAGGGGGGCGGCAGGGTCCAAGCTCCGGGAAGGCTGTCACCTGGACCAACTCTGCCCACGTCCGTCAACCCATGCCTCTAGGGGAGGCCACGGCAGCCTCGACCAGAAGGGATGGCGAGGCAGACTCTAGGGCTCACTACATGGAAAAGCTCTGTCCACAGCTCAAGTGTTTGGCCTTGAAAAGAGAGGTCTCCTGGTGCCCACAGCGTTCGAGGGAAGCGTGGCATCAGAGCTGGAGGCAGAAAGGTCTGCCAGAGAAGACAGGCGTCGCTGGCAACCTGCCCGCGGCTCCTGGCAGCCCCCGGCGTCTCTGTTCTTACAAATGCGTACTTCAGCCGCTCCCAGACAAGGCAAGGATGCCGTGGTCCTTTGGGGTCCTGCGTGTCAAGTGACTTCTGGTGTCCACTTAGAGGGAAGAGAGCTGATCTCGTAAGAGTCGAGATTGTAATAAGATGCTGATTTCAAGCTGCCTGGGTCCCCTCTTCCTGGTGGGGTGAGGAACAGCCCTGGATGCAGCACTGAGCGGGGCTGGTTCTGGGACATTCTCGTTACCTGCTGCTAAGGCAAAATGATGAGGTCACGTGGCCCCTGCAGAGAGAAGATCACGAAAGGCCTCATCCCGTCCTGACACGTTTGCAAGGCCTGTTTCCACAAAACTCAGTATCTATGATGGAAGACGCCACAGGTCACAAGCCATGTGTCCACTGAGAAAAGTACGTTTTGTTAAAACCAAACAATACCCTCCCCAGTGGAAACCCCCCTGACCAGTTCGCGACTGGTGTCCCCCTAACTTTGCTACTTGGGCCCTCAGTCTGGCCAGAGAAGCCAAAGCCACCAGCCGTCCTTGACACTGTCACCACCTCCTGTTCACTCTTCAACACTTAAACTCCCAAGTGCCCGAGCCTTCCCCAAAGTGCCTCTGCCCAGGGTCCCACTGGAAAAGCTTGTCAATGTCTTCCCATTTAGGTACAAGAGGTGCTCCCGGTGATGGGAAAATCGCTCTGGCAAATTACAGTCTGTCATGTGCTGTCCTCATTACCCAAGCTTCGCCATTTAAAAAATGACAACAAAATTGTAGACGTGCTGTCCTTGGACTCCACATCCATTGCAGGAATCACGGGAAGGCAGAGAATGAGACCCGCTCGGCCCCCAACATACAGATAAACATCGGGTACCGGAGATATTTTTGAATCTAACATTTAACTGCTCAAGGGTTTTTCAAGTATCGACAGCGTGTCGGCTGGCTTAAAAATAGAGGCTTAAATTTATTTTCCCAGGCCCGACTGGCGGACTGGGTCACGCTCGCCTACAAACCCGCAGCAGCCGTGAGCAGCTCAGCGCCCAGAGCCACTGCCTGCGCTGTGGGTGGCGATTTGAGATGCCCCCGTTTCTATATTTAATCCCAACTGACGGAGTGTGGGTGCCAGCCTCCTATATTAAGAAAACAATAGTAAGTTCATCCTATTTTCACTGGCCCACCCCCAGTAACGGCAAGGGGTTATTCTGAGAGCCCGTGGGGTGACAGCCTCCTGAGACGGTCTGGCTTCTCCCTCCCAGGTTCCCAATGTGCCTGTGGTCATCTCTGTGAACCAGGGCCAGGGCCAGGGGACTATTCAATGAGGTGATTAATAAGGATTCTTTTTGGCAACTGACGGGTTTCTGATGCCAAAATGTCAAAAGCGGGAGCTCTGGCGGGGGCCTCAGACATAGCCCAGGAGCATCCCAGACCCAGGGAGTCAGGAGAAAGGGCTGCCCGGCCATGCTTTACCCCTCACCCTCGGTGTCAGGGCACTTGAGAAGGTCACAAGCGAATGCGCCTCCTGCCGTTTGAGAGTCGACGCTTCCCTGTTCTGAACGAGGCAGCAGGGAAAGTGGGGCAGGCGGACTCCTGCCCCAACAGCCAAGGGAGACTGGGGATAAGGTGGCGGTCCTGCGCATAAATGCCCTCGGTGCTCCCCACTTTGGGAAAGGCAGGCCGAGGCCTGGAGTCCACGCAGGGCAAGGTCGCGTCTCTGCAGGCCAGGCACCAGTGCAGGTCGGTTTCCTCAAAGGAAACACTCAAGTCGGGGTGAAGGGCTGCAGAGCTGGGAGCCTTGTCAGGTCAGAGCCATGCTCAAGATACTGAACAGGAAAGCCACTGTTAGGGGATATCCGCGCCCCTAGTGATGCAGCGAAACAGGAAGCAAAGGTTAATTAATCTGGCACCAGAGACAGAAGACCCCAGTGCACTGGCAGAGGGGAGCATTCTGACGCTGTGTGGCTGACCGGGGTTCTCCAGCAAAACGCTCTCACTTCCGGAAGAAAAGTGGGACCGCCGGCCAGCCACACACGTCTCCCAGGCCGGAGGAGGCCACTGAGAGGGCCAGGCGGCCGGAGGAGACCCATCCCCGGGGTGGGTGTCAGCAGGGTCCTCACCACCGCCAGCCCCGGACGGCAGGAGCGGCAGCCGGGGTCTCCTGCCCCGCTCCCCACGGACGCCTGCCTGGACACAAAGCTGCTCTCTGCGGCTTCGGACGCTGAGAACAACTTTCGCAAAACCAAAGATTCTTAGAAAGTGAGAACGGGGAGGAATGCGGCCGTAACCGGCACACCGGTTGGCCCCATGATGACGAAACCGAGACCCAAACCCGCATTCGCGTGCTCACCTCGGGGCCCCACGAGGCCGGTTCCCCAAGAGTCGGAAACGTGCCTCGCGCCTCTCTTTTCTCCCTCCTCCCCAGCCGAGGCCTCGACACACCGTCTGTCACGCAGCAGGGGCTCCAGTTAAATGAGGCCACAAAACTGGAAAGGAGCATCTGTGCCTTATTCTGGATTTTGCAGTGAAATCAATTCCTCCCACAGGTGCTGTTTCCCAGTGGAAACCAAGCGGTAAGAGCATCCGGGCGGGAGGCCTCCTCCCGCACCTCGTCTCCCAGACGTCCTCTGCTTGGGCCACCAGGCTTCTCCCTGCCCGTGTACCACCCACCTCCCTCCCTTCTGCCTTCTCCCTTAGGTGCCAGCTAAGCTGTGCGGTCCCCCAGCCTCGGGACCCCCGGGAGCCACGCGTGGCCCCTTGGCTGCCTGATGCTCGTGTGGCGTGTACGAGATCTGTCTCCTGCCGCTTCAGGCGGGCAGCGTCGGCGTGGTGCTCTGCCGCGACCCTGGACCTCACACCCCCTCCCGCGCTCCTCCTGCGGGGCCGCCTCTGCTGCCGTGCTGTGGCCCTGCTTCCCGCGCAGGGGCCCCTCCGTTCTTTCCAGTTCATTCTGCACCTTGCAGGTCTACTCTGCTCCAGGCCCTGCACTCAGTGCTGGGGATGCAGCCGTGAGCACGTCACGCCAAGTCCCCACCCTGTGAGCCTGCGCTCCGGGAGGGGTGGGTGGTGAGCGCCTGTGAACACAGAGAGCAGGTGGGGGTGGGGTCTACCTAACACAGGGTGCGGTGGGGGGGTTGGAGGGGGTGGGCGGTGTGGGCAGGGTCCACAGCTGGAAGTGCCCCAGGTGTCCTGGGACTGTGAAGGGGGAGAGCAAGGCAAGAGGGGGGACAAGATAAGAGGGGTCGGAGAGGCACAGGGGAGGGCCCTCCTGGAAGGCCTCATAAGGACAGAAGCGGCACAAATAAAAAGATCTGGCGTCTGCTGGGAGTGAGACAGGAGCCACCACAGGGTCTGGAACAGGCTCGGCTTGACCGGATTTCTGGTGTAACAGGCTCGGCGAGGCTGCAGCATTGGGAAAAGAAGTGGTTCAGGGAAGTCGGGAGACCAGGGAAGAGGCCATTTCCCTGGTAATGGGGACTTGGCGGGGGAGGGCGGTGGAGGAGGTGAGAGCTCACATTCTGGTATGTTCTGAAGGTGGAGCCCAAAGGACGGGTTGATAGATGAGGTGGGGAGTCCGCGAGAGAGCCAGCCAGGCCACAGGAGATCACGGGGATTCTGGCCAGATCACCTAGGGGATGGCCTGGCTGCCACTACAGGGGGACGCCTGGGAACAGGGTCTGGGGAACCCAGGGACCCTGGCAGCCATCCCAGGGTGGGGGGTCCTGAGGACTCAGCTGGAGTCCAAGTGAGTCCCAGAGGGATTCCCAGAGAGAGAGAGAGAGAGAGAGAGAGAGAGAGAGAGAGCTCAGGGTGCAGGGAGGGGAGGAAGGGGTCTGGGGAGGGAGCTTGAGAGGGGCCGGATGAACTGTGAGTGCCGAGAAGGGCTCTCTGGCTTTGGCTCTGGCAGGTCAGAGGGCTCCTCAACAGGAGGGAGGTGCTGGGAGCAGGTTCGAGAGAGGACGATGAGAGAGACAGGAGGGACGGAGCGCAAGCGGCTTGCCGAGAAACCAAGCTGAAAGGGGCAGTGGAGGCATGGGGCACAGGTGGGCTGGGGACACCACTCTGCCAGGAAAGAGATGACCGGCCTCCAGCTGGCCTGAGGACACCAAGGCCACTGTGACAATGGAACATCAGCGACTCTGAAGACAAAGGTTTTATGGCAGTCATGACTCCATCATTCATTCTTTTTCCAGCTGCAGAGCTGGGAGCCTTGTCAGGTCAGTGAGGTCACTCTAGAAATCAGGGGCCCCAGCCCAGCCAGTGCGCACCCGCCTCCCCCAGACCGCCAGAGTGCATCGGAGCTAGGGGTAGGGGCCTCAGCGGTACACTCACTTGCAGACTCACGACAGCACAGGACAGAAAGCCCCTTGCTCTGGCCCCTTCTTCTCTGAAACAGCAGCATTGGCTCCCGGAGCCCATCAGGGCTCACCCTTACCAAGCGGGACGTCCATTCACTGCTCTGATGACACCCGGGGCCGGGGTGCAGGCATGGCTGAAGCTGAAGAGGCAGCCTCAGCGAAGAGGCAGAGTCATTCCAGCCAGTGACCACCCCACCCTCAAAACCAGGTCCCAGGCGGGGTGAGGCAGAAGGCGTGGTTCCCCCACTGGACGTGGCCTGCACACAGGCCTGTCCTACGAATGGGAAAGACGCCAGCCTGCCAAGTGGGACCCAACCCGGCAGCTTGGTCTAGGGACACTGGAGCTCCATCCGCAGTTTGACTTACTGCCTGCGATTCTAACAGAGAAAAACTGCCAATAGCTTAGGACCCCCCTCCTGGACTGAGAGCCTGTAAGCTCCCTTCCTCTCCCAGCTTTGGGGTCTTTCACAGGGTAAATAAAGAGGACAAAAATAGGGGCACCCGGGGGGCTCCGTCAGTTAAGTGTCCGACTCGATCTGGTCTCAGGTTACGATCTCACGTGCCCCACGTCCGGGTCTACATTGGCAGTGAGGAGTCTGCCTGGGATTTTCTCTCTCCCTCTCAAAATAAATAAATAAACTCAACAACAGAGGACAACGATAATTGGCTGCAGGAACAATGTTCTCCCTCTTCCAGCTTTTAAGTAGTTAGCATGAAGCAGGGCACTGGGCAGCTGTCGTAGGGACACCTGGGCAGACAAAAGAAGGTTTCAGAGCTGGGAATGGTTTTCAAAGGCAGGAAACACACTCTGGGTGCTGGGTCCAAGCAAGGTTCACCCTTCCCGGCTGTGTCCTCTCCCCCAGGCCGTCCCGACCAACAGAATCACCGGGCAGCTCCAGCAACTGGAACACCTGGGCCTCCCCATGGCCTCCGGTCCTACTGGTGGGGCCCGGGCACCTGCATTTTTGAGTGCCCTGGTGATCCCCGCGGGCAGCAAGAATGAGACCACAATCCACAACCTCTCAGGATAGTGGACAGACCAACACTGTGGGAAGGATGAGCCGGCCAATGGGGCAAAACCCCTGAAGGGGGCAGGAAGAGGGTCCAAAGCCCAAACGGAGGGCAGACCCCACAAAAGCTGGCGAGACTGCCGGGTAAGACCAGCTGCAAAGGCTGTGCTGGCAGGGGAGGGGACTGGCGGGGGCAGGGTCTGGCAGGGGCAGGGTCAGAGCTGCAGGCATCTGATTCCATCTCAGGAGCAGCGGCTCCCCAGCGAGGTCCCCAGACCTATGGGTGCTTGGAGTGTTCAGGACCCGGTGGGGGGTGGGGGCAGGTCACAGCCATCCAGAGCAGTGGCTGCAGAGGGAGGGTTTGCTAAGCACAGCATGGGGAGGGGGGCCCGGAAACTGCAGACCACACAATTTGTTATTCAGGAAAGCAGACAGCAGGAAGATGGTGGAAGGGCCCTGGGCAGAGTCTAGAATGAGCAGTGAGGATCGGGGAAGGGGGACAGGCAGAGGTGTGGCCAGACTCCCTGGATTTCTGAACGGGAACCTCAGAAGCCATAAGGTGACTCACCAACGCCTCCAAGTCCCTGGGAAAGCATGCCAGACACAAACTGCAGATAAACCACTGAGCCCCCGAGAGAGTGCCCCCCATCAGTTCTCCCTTTCTTCTATGGCAACTCCAGTGTTCGACAGACGCATCTGGCCAGCTAGACCCACCAGCGGACGTGAGCGTTGGGTGCAGTTTCCCGGGAGCCCCACTGCCTCTGGGCGGAACACTGGTGCCACATTGTGCTGCCGCCCGGCAGAAACAGGGCCATCCCAGGGACAGCAGACCGAGGCAGAGGGAGCCTCCACGCGAGCCCCTGACCTCTCACAACTGCATCATTACACAGGACACAACAGTCCTCTGTCTCGTGGAAGCCACCATTTGGGGCCTTCAGCCCAGCAGCTGAATCTTTAAAAATTTTTTTAAAGTTTTATTCATTTTGAGAGGGGGAGAGAGAGACAGACAGACAGACAGAGTGTGAGCAGGGGAGGGGCGTGGGGAGACACAGAATCCGAAGCAGGCTCCTAGCTCCGAGCCGTCAGCACAGAGCCCGACGCAGGGCTGGAACTCACAAACCGTGAGATCATGAGCCGAGCCGAAGTCGGACGCTTAACCGATTGAGCCGCCGAGGCGCCCCTGAACCTTTAATCTGGCTAATACATACCTTTCACAGGAAGCCACTGGAGGACGTGTTCCACCTAAACCAGCAAAGAGGAAATGGGAAGCTCTAGGAGTCTGAGCGCCCGGCCCCGGGGAGCCGTGCAGCAGGTGCAGGGAACGGGCGGGCTGGCTTGGGTCGGGGGAGGGCGCTCTCTCCAGGGAAACGCGTACCGAACGACTGCCTGGCGGGCAAAACTGTACCGAGAAGCATTTTACAGAGGCACGGAGGCTTAGCTGGGTGTTCAAAGTCAGTGGAAGATGAGGTGACGAGGAGAGACCGCGGTGACAAAGCCACACGGCGACGCAGTCGTGGCGCTCTGCCTGGCGTGGCGCGGGCGGTACTCACGCCGGCGGAGTCTGAGGATGATGCGCCGAGAGGCGCCGGGGAGACGGAGCCACAGACATCCGAGCAGCACGGCCAGAGCAGCTGCTCAAGTGAAGCGAGGGCAGGGGCAGCTGGGTTTGGTTAAAGGCCGTCTTGGACCCCCTTCCACAGAATACCTCGGTTTCAAATTATTAATTAAAAGTTTTTTTAAAGTGCCAAAGGAAAAAAAATCCAAGGTCGCCAGAAGTTCAGAAGTGCAGAATTCGTGTGGAGGACACCTCCAGTCCGCCCTGAGCGGGACGCTGGGCCACCCCCCAGGGAGCCCCCCGCTATGGTCGTGGTCGGGCTGGCGGCGAGCAGAGACACCCCCTCCCGGGGAGCGGCCCACAGAGGGCCAGGCAGGGAGCAGCCCAGAGGAAGAAAGAGGCATAGGGGGCGCCTGGGGGGCTCACTTGTTAAACGTCTGACTTCAGCTCAGGTCACGACCTCATGGCTCATGGGATCGAGCCCATGACTCCGCCTCAGAGTAAGATGCTTACTTTCGGGCTCAGATACCTGTGTTTTATCCTGTCACGAAGTAACGTCAATTCCCATTCTTACCGAGCGTTTTCAGCAAGGATGGGTGTCGGGCGAGTCTATGAAAAGGTCCTCACTGTGGCATGACCCTAAACCCCCCACAGATATCTGCCAAGTCGCCCCCTCAGGGGCCACAACCGACAGTGGGCGAGGGGAGGCCTCACCCAGGACCCAGGGAAGGCAGAGGCCAACCCCAGGCTGACGCTTGTGCGGAGGCCCTGACATCAGAAGCACGGGGCTACAGACGGCGGTCCTTCCCGGCACACTGGGCCAAGTTCCTCTGCACAGCCTCCTGCCAGCTCCCTGCTGCTCCTGCCTCCCTCAGTGAGTCACCGGAGGTCCCGTCCACGCACCCAGGACGGGACGCAAGACTGGGCATCTGACTGGCGTCCCGTATTCCATCTGGGACCTCCTCCCACACCCGCTACGCCCCCCACCATTTTTAGCACAGCCAGCAGCCAGCGTCTGTGCTGTGTGTTTCTAAGTGGCGGGACAGGAGCGGGTTCACTAGATTGAGACTATCTCGGGTGTGAAAATCACAGAAAATGGCACGGGGGAATGGTTTCTCAAAGACACATACGCGGTACAGGATGACTGAAGAAAAGCCAAACTGGCCTCCATTTCCACGCAAGAGCTTCCCCTGCGATTGGCACCTACTGAATTACAGGTTAGAGGCAACTTTGATTCAAATGAGTTTAGACACCATCCATCGACAGCCTTCTCTCTGTAGGAAAACACCATAAAATCCCAGGTCTCTCACGGGTGTTTCCAGCACAGTGTTAATTTTGTTCATTCGCTTCCGGTGAGTTACCCGGACGCCGTTCAGAGATCGCATTTGGTAAAAATATTAGGTGTGTTTTTTTTTTAACTTGTGGGCACAAAACCCCTACCAAAATAGGCATTAAAAACTGTAAAGCCATCGCAAACATGCCTTCGATGCGCTTCTTAAAAAACCGTGCCGGTATCGAACGGACGCAGCAGTCCAGGCCCCGTGGGTTAACACGATAACCTGTGGGATCCCAGATTTCCAACAACTCCCTCACACCCTCCTGCCCGCAAAGACAGAGCCCAGGCTTTTCAACAAGGAGATAGCGGATGGAGGAAACACCACCTTTCCCGAACTTCCGACACGTGGACGAGACAAGCAAAAGTTCTAGCACAGAGTTTCACAAATTCCCGGCGGGATGGAGCTCAGGCAGGCTGAAAGGCCGTTCTCAGCAGTTACAGGAGCCTGGGCTCGGAAGAGGGGCCGCCCCGCACTTCCAGGGGGCAGGCGAGGGCTGGTGGAGAAGAGGAGACGAGACGGCTCATGAGACCGCCCTGTCCTCAGAGTACGGAGATGCCCTGCCTGCCACCACACGCACGCGCCTGGAAAGTACTGTTGGTTGCAAAGCACGGCTTCCGTTGGGTAGGATCTAAGTGAATCACATCTAAGGGCACCGCCGCCAGCATTTAGTTGAGAGAGGAAGACAATCATGAAATTAAAAATATACACGTATATATACACAAAAAGAGGACTAGCTAAAAAAAAAAAAAAAAAAAAAAAAAAAGCAACTTAAAAAATATATCTCAAATCCCACAGCCCATTACCCTACGCTTCTCATCCTGAAAGTAATCTGTGCCTCCTGTTCACGAAACAGGTCCCTGGAAAGCGGCTCTTTGACTCTGTGAGGCCCCGGAGGCCACACAAACAGTAAGATCAAGCCTCGCTCCTGAGGCCTCCCCTGGTGGAAGTATCAGTGTAACCCTGCACAGAGTGGCACCACGTGAGGTGGGCTTTGAAGGATGAATAGGAGTTTTCTGAGGAGAAAACGGAAGAGCTGGGTACTCCGGGCAATTGGAAATGAGAACATAAAGGAAGGGCATTGTGTCAGTGCCTGTATATCTATTGTTTTCTGTAAATCACAAAAAGCAACTACAGTTCACTAAGGTAAAAAAAGTGCCCCCTGGGAACCCGGAGCTAAGTCCTCCCTACCTCCCACCATACTTCCCGAGCCTTGTTTAAGGTGGAGTCTGACCAAAGGAAGAAAGAAAGAACAACTCAGTGGCAAAACCATGTTCAAGTAGCCACTCTTTGTTGGCGGGTCACACTGCTACTCCCTGGTGACATCACTGTCCCCGGGAAGGCCCTGGCCCGACCCACAGGCGTCCACCAAACACCTCACGGTTACATGGTCCTGGGGTGGCGAGTGACCCTCCATCAGGACAGTCATCCAACTGACTCTCATTTCCAATTTTAAAAACAGGCGCTGACTGTATTTCGGTGATTTATTATGCAGCCTCTTAAAAGTTTAAACTTCTCCTTCATTAAACACAAGAGCCTAAACTGGGTCAGACGGCAGCCTGGCTCCCGGGGGATTAACAGGGACGTGCAAACAGGAGCCGCTGTCTTCTTACCTCCGTGCACGAAGCCGTGCAGGGTGCAGTCGGAAGGCCCCACCAGGTGGATCAAGCTGGACTGGCTGTAGCTGACCGTGTTCGGCTCTGGAATCGCAAAGGGGAGAGATTAGGCCTGGGGACAGATCGCCGCCCGCGACGGAGCGCTACGCCGAGCGGACGGCTCGGGGGTGATTTCTCAACATGCTCCGGCCGGGGAAGGGGAAGGCTTTCTCAGAGGCTGATCAGCCGCTCTGTCGGTGGGTCCTGAGGTCACTCCCCGTGTCCCCAACAAGGCCCTGTCCCGAGCCACAGGCAGTCAGCAGACACCTCGCAGCTACACGCTCCCAGGGCTGTGGGCACCCTCCATCGGGACGGTGTTCGGTCTGGCTCTGACTCCCATTTTGTGAACGATCGTGGACAATGTCGCAGAAACTTACCATGCAACCTCACAAGCGTGTACATTTACAGCTCACCGAACGCAACGGCGAGGTGGAAACCAGGAACCTGAGGGAGACGCCACAGACTCGGCCTCCCTGGGAGCACCCTGGGACTCCCGCCAGCCCCCAGTCTGCCCAGGAAGACTCGGCACCCAGAGGCATGCCAGCCTCTCCCTCCCAGTCACCGCCCCAGCTCACCAAATCCCTGGGGGGCATCCCTCCCTCCCTTGATGATGCTGCCGAAATAGCTGTAAGAGGCTACGCTTAAAAACAGACGTGATAAAACCCTGTCCCCAGAAGGCAGTTGTCACACCGCGGCACTGCCTCCTCTAACACGTGCGGGTAACACGGGTATAAGGTCTTCTGAGCAGACCCAGCCGCCGCTCCCACCTTCCGGAGCCTTCTGGGCAAGGATGACCCTCATCTGTCTCTTGCCCGGATGGCTGGTGTTCAGGAGGGGCGCCCCTTCCCGCCCCAGCAAGGCCGAGCTGTCGAGGAAGCCGGCCCACAGGGCCACTGAGTGACGGGGACGCAGTGCAGATGAGCAGGGGTCCTCTCTACGTGGGGCTGTGCACAGAACAGCCTGCACCAACGCTAATGTCGCCCTGCAGGCAAGAGCTGGTGGCAGGCCCGCCCTTGTCTCCCCAGCACCACCCGTCCTCCCGAGACTGTCTGACGCTCCTCCCTACGGAATTCAAACCACCTGCTGGCCTGAAGGGGTCACAAGGCAGGGAAACTGGAGCCCGTGGAAACTGAGACCGTTAAGTATTTAACTCCAAACTCAAGACATTTTGTACTGGTCCTTGAGCCTCACAGCTTAGAGTGATTCGGACTCAAGTTCCGAGCACTTGTGTCATGTGCCGTCCACTGAGAGGCCCCCGCGGAAGGCGGAAGAGGCCCTCGGCTGCGTGGGAAGCCATGAAGTGGCTCCAACTCTGGAAGGTGGGGGGGGTGTCTGGTTCTCAGGGGCAGTCGGTTCTCACCTCTAGGGGGTCCCGCGACTGGCCCTGCTCCCCCCACCTTCCTTCCTGGCTCACTGTGTGCGGTCAGAGGCAGGGGCCGGCTCCCGCGTGAGGTCCCAGCTCCTGCCTCGGGCTCTGCTGGGGGGTAGGAAGCAGCATCCCGTCCCGGGGTCAGGAGCTAGTGAAGGGTTCCCACGTGAGAGGCCACATCTGGGGACTTGGCCATCCAGCCCACCCGTCTGGATGTGGGCCAGACTGTCATCACAAGGGGCCCCTCCACGAGCTGGTGGGCAAGGACACTACCCAAAACCAACCGACAGACGACAGGGACAACTCCAAGAGAGGGGGGATGGGGTAACATCAAAAGCAGCAGGAAAGGCGCTCCAGGTGTCCCCTGGTGCCACAGGGACTGCACGTAGTGCAGTCGGCCCGTGGCTTTGACTCCAGGGAGGAGATGCTCCTCCCAGCTGCCACTTGAGTGCAGGCCTCCCAGGCCCTAGGGGTGTCCAGGATTCTGCCCTCCCCGGTTTCTAATTCCACCGGGAAATGGCAAAGACACACCCCCAAATCCCTGTTGTGCTATGGGAGGTGCAGGTAACGTTCCCTGCTGGTGAGGGTGCACCCAGCCAGGGCCACGCCTACAGCCAGCCTTGGGGGCTCAGACACCTGGAGCGTCCCTGCCTGGGGACAGCCGGAGAAACCACAAAGCACACTGATGACGACCCTCTCCTCGCCTATCAGAGAAACACCCCCAGTCAGCGCTGTCCGGTCCACAACACGCTGATCTCAAATGCCGACTCCCTTGAGCCCTGTCTCTGCAAAGCACGCGAGCGGACAGCAGAAAGGCCCCGAGAGCCAAGGGGGCCTGCTCTGCTGCCCGCGTTTGTGTCCTACTCATAAAAGACGCGAAAGCCACTCTTGCAGTACAAATAAAAATTCAGTCTCAAATCTGGCCCGATCTCAGGAACTGCTTTGACCAGCAAAGAGGTCTGCAGGTGAAGGTTTTAAAACATCAAACCATGGAGAACTGCACACAAAAGCTCTGTCGTGTCAGATGTCTATTTACTCAAATGACAAGCCATTTGAATAATGACCACGATCTAGTCAAAGAGATGCCCCCCCTGTTCTCGAATGGCATTCAAAAGTTATCAGTTAGGCCATGTCTAATAATTTAATGTTCTCAGAACTTGAACCGATAAGCTTTCAATAAGCGAAAGCACCAAAATTCTGATGGGGAAAAACAACACCCGCCACCCTGGCCACACCCCAGTCCTGCTTCCCTCGGCCGTGAACTTGGCACCCACGGGGCTCTTCGCAGGTGGGCCTGTGTCTATTTTTTTGTGTGTTTGGTTCCCGGTCCCTGGTCATCCTCAGCGGCCTCTCTTCTGTTCATTTCTGTGCCTCAGGTGAACCACAGTGATACCTACGGGAAAAGACTCTGCCAAGTGCAAGGTGGAGCCACAGAGACTCGGAGGCTGTTACTGCTGCCCATGCTGCCTTAATGAATACGTAAGTGGGCATCAGAATTGGGGCCCCGCCCAAAGGAAACCCTTGAAACAGCCAGTTTGGAAGCAGAAATGAGAGTGAATGGAGCCCAGAAACCTGGGGCATCAAGGTGGGAAAAGCCTATTGCTTCTGGGGACCGAGGGGCACAGAGATCAAAGCCCATCACCACTCAGCCCACGAATGTGTCCATGCGAGAGAGTGTCAAGGAAGCCACCGTCCAGCTCAGAGAGCTTGAGAAGTGTGCTGGAAAGGACTCTCAGAGTGACCGTCACAAGCAGCTGACAGGAAGTCAACAGATCCAATGCCCACTAAGCTCGGGAGGGGAAAACCTCTGACGTCCCCCATCACAAATGAGCAGGTGCCCACTCCAGTGAGGCCGAGGAGGACAGTGGACACGAAGACCCTTCCGGACAGCTGAAAGGGACTGAGAGGACCCACCCTCACCCCGAGGGCAGCACCAGGGTCTCCTGCAGGCCCTCCCCTGGCCAGGAGGCTCAGCCCTGGGAACAGGTGAGCGTGTCCGCCCTTCACCTGCTGTCCCGCCTCTGTGTAGACAGTGCCAGTGCAGGGGGCCCATTGTTAGTTCACTGGCTCCCGGCCCCTGTCCCCAAAGTACTGCATCTAAATGCAACAGGAGACCACACACAACCCGAGACACTGCTCTCTGACGCAAGCTGGACAGGATCTCCGGGTGAGGTGACCCACATGTGCGAAGGAATGAACAGGCGGACAGCAGGCAGGACGGGGCAGTCCCTTCTCCTCGCCTTCTCCACGCATGGCCCCTCGCAGGCTGCCCAGGGGCGTTGCTGCTTCCGGGCCCGACCATCAAAATCCCAGATGTGTGAGCCTGCCTGCTCTTTCCCCTTCCAAGAGAACCCCGGAAGCTACCTGTTAAAGAGGCAGAGCCCCAAGACAGAGTCCACACCATCTGCAGGACATCCCCTGATTAGGAACACCCGGTTTGGACTTTATAGGAAATGAACCTCTAGTAAGTTAGGCACTAGGATTTTAGGGTTCAGAAGCTACAGCAGCTACCATGACTTTGGCTAATACAGAGCCAATTCTTTGAACCTCAACTATACGATGACATCTGGAACCTGAGTGAGGTCCCCAGGGCAGTGACAGGAGAGGATCAACACGGCCATAAACAAACACAAAACTCCCCTTTACTGTGTTTGCAGCCAAGGAAACAGAGGCGCAGGGAGACTAAGCCCCCGTGGAGGCAGAAGTGGGATTCAGACCAGGGCAGTCTGACTCTACACAATCTTTCCCTCACTGCCCGGCCCCTGCCTCCCCACACCTCACTCCCTCCCCAGAGCAAGTGCTCACGGGCACAGGATGGTGGGACCTGGTCAGATCCCGGTCAGATCCGAGACGGGCACCAAGCACTCTCACGGACGGCTTGGAGAGGATGTGCCCGTAGGGGTGGCTGGTCACAGGCCGGCCACAGGGAGACAGAGCCCGGGCCCAGGCCAACAACCAGAGCCAGGCTGACTTTGTCCTAAACCTGACAGCTCCCCCAAAAGGCTCCAGATGGCCAAACAGTCCCTACATGGTCAAAGCTGGACATCCGATGGCCGTGGATCAAAGAGTTCAAGGTAATTCTATTTTCTCTCGTCAGATGGAGAAAACAATAAGAAAAGCTGGGTTTTAAAGAGCTCCCAGACTCTCTGAAAAGGCATCTCAAGGATGAGGTCAGCCCTGGAAGGGGGTTGCTAGGCAACAGCTGGCTGAAATCTGGTTCTGGTCTCAACAGTGACAGAGAGCCGCAGATACGTGGGGTGGCGGGGGTCCTCCCACAGGAAGGGGCTCGAGTGTTGGAAAGACCCCCAGCGCTGAGCACACGCTCGGCCCTTCCTGCTGAGCTCCTGTCCTGCTGGCTCAAGCATAGCCGCCAGACGCAGCCCGGGCTGAGCCATGCAGGAGGTGGTGACCGGTCCTGGGGAGCCCGTCCTGCTCCAGGCACTGGGAGCCCTGCCAGGCCGAGGGCAGCTCTACCGGGAAACTGAGGTCAGAAGTACAGATGACATTCAAAAACACAAGCAACGGACATATGACTTCCTGAAGAAGCATTTAAAAGCCGGTCCCCCTAAGCCAATCTTCTGAGAAAGATGCATTTTTATTGGAACACAGAAAAGGAAAAAATAAAAGCTTGTAAAAGTCTGTCAAGAAAGCTCGAGCTTCAGAAGGCCACCTTTGGTTAATATCTTTGGAGAGTAACAGATTCCGAGAAACATTATGTACCAGATTTACAGTCAAACACCATAGCAAACAGAAAATAACCCCATGCGCAAAGGGACTTTAACCTGGAAACCGTGAGCTTTATATTCAGTTTCCCAGACAGGCAAAGGAGGAAACCAGGACCGACCTCAGGTTCTCAAAGCCCCGGACTCGGCCTTCAGCCCAGCTTCCATCCCAAGCACTCGCCAGAAACCACCCACGCAGGGGAGCGCCCGAGCAGACCCCACGTGCCTCCCCGACTTCTCCCCAGCCCTGCCCTTGCTGCTGGCCTGACACTGTCTCCCCCTCCTGTCTAATGAGAACACTGGTCACGGGGCACCTGGGTGGCTCAGTCAGTTGAGCGTCCAACTCTCATGACTTTGACGCAGGTCATGATCTCAGTTTGGGAGATCGAGCCCCAGGTCGGGCTCTGTATTGAGCATGGAGCCTGCTTAAGATTCACTCTCTTCCTCCCTCTGCCCCTCCTTCATACACGTCCTCTCTCTCTCTAAAAAAAACAAAACCAAAAAAGAACACTGATGATGACTGGATTTGGGGCCCACCTGGGTAAAGCAGAATGACCTCATCTCGGGATCCTTCACTTGACTACACTCGCAAACACCCTTTCTGCAACTAAGGGTCCAGACACGGACGTGTCTTCTGGGGAGGGCTGCCGCTCAGCCCCCTCCAGTTTCTCTGTCCCCGAATTCCCTCAGCGCCGAGTGTGTACCTCTCCTAAGAACCCCCACCTCGCCTCCCTCACATCATTTGTTGCCCTCCGTATCTGTGCCTGACCAGCCTGTGCGCTCGCCCTCCCAAAAGCAGAGCCCGGGTCTGACGCCCTCAGCAGAGGTCTTAGGGCCTGGGGCAGACCTTCGTCATCAGGAGGGACCCCAGGTCTGTCTTGTGGGTTACTGTGTTATCAACAGACCGTCTATTTACTTTTCATCTTTAGAGATACCGCTTCATAGAATTTCATCAGAGCAGCAACATTTCGGACGAGGAATTTGTCATTTTGGCGTTTGCTGGAAAGCAGAGGTGAAAAGAACAGTAAAGACACCAACCCACGCACAGTCCACCAGCCTTCCCTGTGGGCGGGTTTGAGGCTGGAACATGAGAAGGATAAGGGGGAGACGCACAGGAAGGGACCAAAAGGTTTGCAGACTCTAGTGCAAATAGACCCCGCCTGGGGAAGCCAGGACATGCTGGCTGAACGGCCCAACTCGAAGCCCAGAAGGTCCCGTCCTCATGTGTACCCTGCTGTGCCGTCACCAGCGTCCCTACCCCGATGCTGGACGTGGCCTGCAGCCAGGGCAAGTGGGTGGGTGGGTGGCCGGAAACTTTGTCTGGCCTGGCGCCCTGGAGCTCGCCGTGGTCCTGGTTAGTGGAAGTCAGGGCACAGCTCAGAGTGAGGAGAGGGATTCCTCGGGACAGGTCCTCAGCTGTCAAGGACCAAACCAGGAACTCAGACACTACCTGTGTCTGGGGTGCCCTGAGGTGTCACCTACGGAACCCGGCAACAACACACAGCATGTTCTGGAGAGCGCTCTCCACGCAGATAAAACGTGGTCACTGCATGTGCAGGGGAGACACAGGTTACCAGGAAGACCCACGTCCCAAGCACTCACCGTGTCCCGATGGGAACAGACAGCCCCAGAGACCCTGCCCTGAACTGTCTGGGCACCGGGGAAGCCGTCTGCTCAGGACGCGGTGGGGGAAGTCCCATCTGCAGGGGACCATCCCTGGACCCATGTGTTCGGATTCTGGATGGACACGCTGTTAAAGCCGGCCACCTGAACGTGTGGGCAAGGGGGCAAAAGACCCGGCGGACGCGGCCCGAGAAGGCGCCGGTGCACCCACAGAGCGTTCTCGCCCGCACAGCCAGGGGGGCCATTTGCCACGGCGACATGTGAGTGGCGGGCTGGCGAGGAACGACATAGGAAAAGCTGTTGCCATTTGTGTTTTCTATGAACTGGAAATCCCACAAGAAATGTGCTCCTGAGCACATGGGGGGCGCGGGGGAGGACACAAGAGCAACTCCACGCCCAGGCACCTCCACTCTGCCCAGGTAGCAGGGCCTCCGCCCCAACACTCCGCGGGCTGCAGGGCCTCGCTGAGCCATCCCGCCCCCTCGTTGCTGACTGTGCTGCTGGGGAGGGGTCTGTATGGTGCGCAGACAGGGGACAGGGCCCCGGGGAGCCCAGAGGGCCTGGTTGCAGGCGACAGCGCCAGGTGTGGGGCCCGCACTGCCCCTGAGAGGAGACCGTTCCACACGGGCTGGCGGAGGTTCGCCCCCCATCCCGCACCCCAGCCTTTACCTGGGTTCGGGACGGGCTGCACGATGTCTCCGTTTCTCCACTTGGTCTCCATGCGCTCCAGCTTCTGGGCCTCGTACCGCTTCCGGCCCTCCTCCTCCTGCTCCTGTCGGGAATACTGCGGAGAAGCGCGGACAGACGGTCAGGCTGGCAGCAGTGAGCCTGGCCTGCCTCCCCTCGGCCTCCCCGGCCAGGCCTGGCTCAGCCTCCTGGGCTCAAGGCTTCCTTGTGCGGTGGCCTACATTTACGTAACTGGAGACATCTATTGTTTTCCTGATAACACACGTCTAATATAAACAACAAAATACACAGAAGGTGGAAATCTCAGTCAAATGTTTGCTTCGTGTGCTTTCTAGAATTGTTGTTATGCCCACGTCTATATAGATAGTTCTACCATGCTATGTGAGAAGTTTCTTTTTTTTTTTTTTTAACTGTATACTTAAAAAAAATGCTTCCTTTGAGAAAGAGAGAGCAAGCCGGGGAGGGGCAGAGAGCGAGGGAGACAGAGAATCCCAAGCAGGCCCCACACTGTCAGCAGGGAGACCAATGCGGGGCTCAGACTCCCGAGCCCTGAGATCATGACCTGAGCCAAAACCAAGAGTCCAAGATTCGGACACTCAACCGACTGAGCCACCCACATGCCTCTTTGGGAAGTGTCAAAGTAGCAATATTTCCTCCTTTCACTGCATTAGCAGAACTTATTAACCTAACATGACTTAGGGGAGAGGCCCGGTTCATATGCGTGAGCGTTTAGCCTGCTCCCAATGTCCCACTGCTAAAACAACATCACGTCAACAATCAGTTACTTATTTTGTTTTACACTTGCCCTTCTCTTCCTGGGATTCATTCCTGGACACTGAACTACAGAATCCAGGGCGCCCCAACAGGGTGAGGAGAGAGCAGGTTTTCTGCGTGCCCTCGACATCCTCACTCTGCTGACCCCCAGCCTGTCCAAGAGGCTGCAGGTTTGCAAGGAATGGTCCCCAGAGCAGAGACAGCCCCACTGGAGCTTTCTTAATGGATCACAGGGGTTTGGACCCAAGAAGTTAAGAAATAAACATGAATATACAACTGGCACAAAAACTGGGGTTCCTTGGGCACAGAGTTTCCTGTGGGTTTCTCTGATGTGACAGCAAGGGCCCCGTCCTCCGGCCCACTGTAGGGTACACACGCCCTTCCTGTGGGACATGAGAAGACTAGACCAGGTCCACGGGCCCTCTGACAGCTGCTTCCCCCAGGGGCCCGGCCCTCTCCCTTCCCGCCGCCACGGCCCACGCCCCCTGTGCTGACTGTGGCCCAGCCATCCTCCTTTGGTTGGTTCCAACATCTGCCCCTTCATTCCCTCAGCCAGCATTCCTGGCTGAGCCCACGGAGTGGCTACTAAGCTCAGGGCCCCTTGTTCCCTTCTCTGTCCCCCCATGAAGGCTCTCTGACTTAGGCAAATTCATTTCAGGTGGCAATTTTAGAGCTTCTTTCGAAAGCTACTTTTAAACTTCTTGATCTTCCTGCTCGTGGCTCTGCCCCAAATCACACAGGGTCTGAACACCACTCTGTGGCTTAATTACCATTATCTGAGGCTCAGAGAACCTGTCTCCAAAGGAGGCTGAGAAAGGAGCTGAGTGGTTTGTTCAAAAGAAACAGACCATGAGTGTTTAAGTTGCAGTGGATAATTTACCCTTTTCCTCCATAAGTAAATTGTTGCTTCCCGTCCCACTGTCCAGAGTAAAGGCCCTAAGAGCAGAGTCTGTGCTGTGCCTATCTGGAAAAATCCATGGTTGAACTCAATTGTCCTCAAGAAATGCCTTTTAAAGAGATTTAAAAAACAAAATTTTGTTTAATGTTTATTTATTTTTAAGACAGAGAGAGACAGAGCATGAACAGGGGAGGGTCAGAGAGAGAGAGGGAGACACAGAATCCGGAGCAGCTCCAGGCTCCGAGCTGTCAGCACAGAGCCCGACGTGGGGCTCGAACCCACAGACCACGAGACCGTGACCTGAGCCGAAGTCGGACGCTCAACCGACTGAGCCACCCAGGCGCCCCTAAAGAGATTCTAAGAAAGAGCCAACCCCCGCCCCGCCCCCGCCCGGAGCCTAATAAATCCTGGCTGTGTGCAGCCACATGGGGCCTGGCGGGGCCCCATCCAGACTTGAGCCACGAAAGCAGAGGAAACGCAGCCTCCTCACAACCGTTGCCCTGCTGGCTTTAAATCTGGGGACAAAATCACTAGAGCATCCCAGTGATGGGCTGGTACCCCACTCCCATCCCCAAGGGCTCGTCAAGCCCAGCTGATGTGAATGAAGCAGAAGCCAGCTCAGCCCCAATGTCCCAACTGTCTGTGCAAGACTCTTAAGTGCACATTCGGACACTGGAAAAAGCCCCAAGCATCCACTCTCCACCACCCGCCAGGTCTCTCCTGGGCCGTGCTGCCCCCCCGGCCACCGCAGGAATCTTTCTCCTGTCACAGGGATACTGGGGTCCCTGTTTCCTGGAGAAGAAGGTGGAGTTATTTAACACTGCACACGGTTGACGGCTGGGCTTCTTCCAGGGAAATGTGCACATGCAGTAAATCCATGAGCACGTGAGCGTGTGTGTTCTAAGGTATGTGTGTGCCTGTGACATCTACATGTGTATCTGTGAGATATGTGTGATATACGCGTAGGTAATACGTATATACACGCGAAAGAGACATGTAATACACACGCACCAAGACAGAGATGTGTGTTCTCGGATAAATGACAGCTGTCAAAGGTTGACAGGAAGATTCGGGGGGGGTATTAGGAAGCCTTGTGGCTAAGCTACCAGCAGATAAGCATAAACGCCAGAGAGACACAGAGCTTTCCAGGATCAATCAGGACAATGAAAACAGCAGACCTATATTTCAAAGCAACTGAAGGCTTATATGTGGGCCTCACACGTGGGGGAAGAAAAGCTCCCATAAATATTAGCAGCGGCTGCAGCTGGGAGCTGGGTGGTTTCTCCCATCTGGAGAACTCGCCGCTTCCGCCTCTACAAGGGCAAAGTTGGTATTTATGTCTTATCAAAGCCGGCTGAACAAAGGGGTTGGGAAAGCTCTGGGCCCCTCCGGGATGTGGGGGTGAGTGCTCCCTGGGGAGGAGCTGCCCTGGCCCTCTGGGGGGACAGGAACCGGCACGCCACCCACCCCGTCCTGCTGGCTGAAGACCCAAAGCTCTCAGCCCCCGGGGCCCTGAGGAGCCAGAGGAAGCAAAAGCTTACGTGCTCAGCCCCAGAATCTTCCCTCGGTATCAACCCCGTAACACATATCAGATGGCGCTGAAGCCACAGAAAAGGTCTGCCAGAGACTTCTAAATTCTGTGGCATCTGAAAACTAAATCAGTTTAGTGATTATGTTGTACTTACATGCGGATATGGCTAATTTAACGCCAAGTGCTTAGTGGGAAAGGTGAAGGCAGAGGCAGGTACGTCTGTTAATTTCTAGAGAGAAAAAGTCGCCGTGCCCCAGACTTCGGTCTTAAAGCCCCCCAGTCAGTGGTGCAGGGACGGGAGAGACGGAGGAGAAGGGAGAGAGGCGGCGGGGTGGGGCTGGACTGAAGGGCAGTGTTCTGGCTTGAACAGGGTCCTGTCAAAGCTCCTGCCTCTCCCGGGACCAGTACAAGTGGCCTCTCACAGCATCGGAGTCTGCGCGGGTGTAATCAGCGGGGATGAAGACATACTGCATGTGGACCCCGGTGCCACCGGCTAGGGCTCAGCTAGGCAGGGCACACACAGACACCCGAACGGGAAGTCTGAGGCAGAGGTGGGAGGGGTGCTCCCACCAGCCAAGGAGTGCCCGCAGCCACCAGAAGCTGGAAGAGGCAGGAAGGGTCCTCCCTGGGGCCTCCATCCAGCAGCCCAAGGACACTCACACAGACATGACCAGCAGGAGCTGTTGGGCCCCACGCCCCGGCCCTGAGCATCCACACACTCTCCTCGCTTGTGCAGGGGTGGGTGACACCAGTGCTGTCGGGGGTGGGGGGAGCACTGCCTCCCTTCTCTCACAGTTCCAAAGGACTGGCCACCAACCTGACCCAGGCCAAGGTGTAAGCACCCTTCCTGTTCAATGCGGAGAGGGCTCCCCTGCCCCAAGGTGTCTTTGTAAAAATCTAGACTACACGGCAGCCGGAGCCCCGCGGCCGGCCATCCCCACCCGGGCAAATGTGCCACCTGGGCCTGGACTGTCCCCGGGGGCCCAGACAGGGTGTATGGTTAGACACTGAGCTGGTGGGCAGAGGTGAGGCCAGTCTTACCCTGCAGGGGCGCGGGGGAGTGAGAAAGCCTGTAGGGGAGACAGAGCGGGCCTCCCCTAAGCGGGAAGGGCCTGTGCCAGGGGGTCCCCAGGAGCAGGGCAGGGACAGCTGGAACCAGCCAGGATGGCCCGGCTTCTCTGTGAGCTATGTGAGCAGACACCGGTCCCCACCTATCTGGTTCTCAGTTCCATTACTTGAAAAAATGTTGTTCTCTGGGCACCAGGGAGCTCAGGTGGCTAAGCATCAGACTTGATTTCAGCTCAGGTCACGATCTCACGGTTCGTGAGATACAGCGACGAGTTGTGAGACTCAGCTCCACACTACCAGTGCAGAGCCCGCGTGGGATTCTCTCTCTCCCCCTCTCTCTCTGCCCCTTCCCTGCTCGTGTGCGCACGCCTTCTCTCTCTCTCTCTCTTTCAAAATAAATAAACTTAAAAAAATGTCATTCTCTGTATGTCGTGACGGCAGGGAAATGCTAACTGCAGCCACAGGACCTTTCCCTCTGAGAAGAGCTTAGGTGTGGGAACCGAGAGCTGCGGGTGTCCACGGAGGAGCTGTCATGCGTGTCCTGGAAACACGAAGGGACTGGGGTCACGGGAGGAGGCGAGGGGCAACCTCAGGGAAGGAACGAAATCCTTCACTGGCACCACGTTCACCCTCCAAAGCCTGCCACCCCAGCGCTCCCACGGCAGGCCCAGAAACAACCAGAACACGATGGGCTCCCTCCATGCAAAGATGCCTCTGTCTGCAGCAAAGCCACAAGGACAGAAGCCAGGGTGGTGTGGCAGGCACCAGCAGGGGCAAGTGGAGGGAGAAGAGGCTGAAACAGAGATATCTTAGCGTCTGTTTCCTCAGGGACCACGAAGGGGAGCAGCTGGCCTGGGCCAGGCAGCCTGGAGGTCCTGGCTCTCGGCAGAAGGACCCGTCACCCGACACCGTCCTGGCCCCCACCTCTCCTCCGGTCGGGGGCACGAGGAAGGGTCCTCCAGGAAGGGCATCTGGCTGCACGGGGCCAGCCTTCACTCACATTCCCATCAGGGAAGATCCCAGGCAGGGACACCCCCTCCACTGGCATTTCTTGTTGGCAGGCCGGCGCCCAGCCCCTGCGGCTCTCCAGGGACGTCTGTGTGGCCGATGACCAGGCCTCTGCCATCTGTCCCCAGAGAGAAGTGGAAGGGGGTCTCCTTACCACGACTGGAGGCACCTCCAGGACCTTGTCCACGTTCTTCAGTGACAGGGGCACGTACCACAGGGTGGCCTTGTTGGTCAGCTTTTTAGTTCCTTCAGAGAAAAAAAAAACAACACATGAGTGGTGACACAGGGAGACCACAGGAAGTTCAGGGCACAGGGCAGGCGGGGCTGAAACACACCTCTCTCGGGCCCCTAATCCCCAAGGCCTTTTTGAAAAAAATTTTAACGTTTGTATTTATTTTTGAGAGAGAGACAGAGTATGAGCAGGCGAGGGGCTGAAAGAGAGGGAGACACAGAATCCGAAGCAGGTTCCAGGCTCTGAGCTGTCCGCACAGGGCCCGATGTGGGCCTCGAACCCACGAACCGTGAGATCATGACCTGAGCCCAAGTTTGATGCTCAACTGACCGAGCCACCCAGGCGCCCACCCAAAGCCTTTTTTAGCCACAAGGTGTGAGCTGGGGGGGGGGGGCCGGAGCACCGGAAGCCAGCACCATCCCCACCACAATGCTGCCCTCTGGAGGGTGCTGGAGAGGCTTCAGTTCACACACCTTGAGCCTGGGGGTCCCGGCTTTCCAGCATTTGCTGACACAGAGGGCGCCACCTGCAGGCACTGCCTCCTTGAGGGTATTTGATGGAAGGGAAGTTTGGTCCCTAACACGCCCAGAAGCCTGAGCAGCCTCAGGTGGGGCCCTCACTCAGCACCTCCCGGAGAAGAGGGGACAAAGCCAGGGGACTCAGCCCAGGCCGAGCTCGGGTTCCCGCAAACAGGTCCGGCAGACCCTGAACTTCTGGTCCAGCACACTCTGCTGAGAAGCTTCACGCCACAGCGCTCAGCAAGGGGACATCCACCTGCCTCAACACCACCGAGAAGAGCTCCCACCACACAGGGGCCAGAAGGACAGCAGCACGTGGGCGGGAGGCTCGGGGAGTCACCGAGCCAGGGCACACGTGGGCGGCCAGGGGGTGGGGGGGTGCTGGCCAGGCCACAGACCCCGGCACAGGTGCACGGCCAGCCGGGTGGGGCCGGTCCTTCACACTGGACACTTGGATTCACTGCTGACTCAGAGCTCCCATCCAGAAACTTCAGAGTGGAGTGCTGAGAGACAGTCAGTGGACCGCTGACCCCACTCTGGGCGGAACGACAGGGAACAGAACCCTCGATGGGGCTACCACAGAGGCCTGTCTGGGCTGAGAACCCTGGACCAGAAAAGTCGAGAGTCACTTAGTCCACTCCCCCTCACCTGTACTGGAGGACCCCGGAGCCCAGAGGGGTCAAGGGATTTACCGAGGGTCGCACAGCAACTCGGTGCCACTCAGACCCAGGCAGGCCTCCGGGATCCCAGTAATTTCAGGGAACTATTGGCAAGGATGCCTTCAAAGAGTAGCTTCTCAACATGGAAGATCCCCAACGTGGAGACCAGTACATCTGCAGGAAGCAAGCGTAGCAGACAGGGGGCAGTGAGGCCTGCTCTCTGAAGCCCCTCTTGGAGCTCCCTTCGCCTCAGTTCTTTCTGACCTGCCTTCCCAAAGGGGGCCGGGGGCTCTGGTCTCCTCCTCTACACACAGCCCTCAGGACCAGGCCGAGCCCCGCGGTCATGTAGGAGGAGGGTGAGCCCGAGGTGCCCGGGCCTGGTCCCGACGCCCGGCCCTGACACGACGGTACCATCAGCACGGCACGGGAACCACAGGCAAATCACATGGAAACTATTTTCACTGCGCTTTGACTGAGAGTAAATCTGACAACCTGCTTTGGGGAATAAAGATTTCCTGTCTGACTCTGCTGGAGCCGGCCTGACAAACTGGTTTCCATGGAAACCCGCAGTGGCCCGCCTCTGGACCTAAATGAACACTGCAGGGCAAATGAGACAAAACATGCTAATTGCACTTTCTCCATCATTTAATAAAACCATCAAAAGACAGTTGCAGGATTAAAAACACCTATTTGAAAATCTTAAGGGCTCCCAGCTATTTCCTGGAGCGTTTGCAACAATCACACCCCAGTTAGCTTAATATTTTGACAGTTGCCGGAGATGAATGAGCCTTCTCGAAGGCGAAGGTTTGCTGGTTGTCTGCCTCGGTCAGTGCTCGCTCGGCTGCCTCCTGACAGGCTGCACAGCCCCCGAAGGAGGGGGACCCACAAGACAGGGGACCTCTGCCTGCTGGGGTCTCAGTTCCCTCCGCCGTCAGAATCCCCCTGGGTCTGCTGGGCCACACACTGCTGTAGGGGGGTGCCACAAGTGCACGGACAAGGCGGCCGAGCGCTGCCCTCCCCTCCTAGCCATGTGGACAGACAGACACACGTCAAGACAGAGCGGGAGGCCTCGGGGGACACAGAGGCCTAGAATAAGAGAGAGACACACGGATCCAAACACGGAAAGACAGAGAGAGGGATGCACAGACGTGGCAATTGGAGAAAGAGAGCCAGAAATGAGAGAGAGGGGGCGCCTGGGTAGCTACGTCGTTGAGCATCTGACTTCGGCTCAGGTCATGATCTCACGGTTCATGGGTTCGAGCCCCACATTCAGCTCCGTGCTGACGGCTCAGAGCATGCAGCCTGCTTCGGATTTGGTGTCTCCCTCGCTCTCTGCCCCTCCCCCGCTCGTGTGTGCTCTCTCTCTCAAAATAAACATTCCAAAAAAAAAAGAAAGCAAGAAAGAAAAGAAATGAGAGAGAGACCAGAAGTCACGGAACAAGAAAGGAGGCAGCAGGACGTTCTGGGGCAAGGTGACCAAGCCGTGTGGAGAAACCGCGGCCTCGGGGCTCCAGGTGTGACTGACCCCTTCCTGTGTTACAGGGGAGGCCTGAGGTCAGGAGTGGGGACACCTGGGCCAGGGGCCCGTCCCTTGCTTCTCCCGAGCCTGTGTCTTCTCAGAACACAGTGGGATCACCAAGCCTGCCCCTCCGTCCTGCAAGCTGGACACCTGCAGCCCTCTCCTCACCGCCAGTGCCCTCCTGCACAGGGCAGATGAGGCCCCAAGTGCCCACCCTGCAGGGAAGGAGCCGAGACGAGGCCACGGGGGCCCAGGGGCCTGGGGAGGTGCATCCTCACTGGTGGGGGGGGGCTGCTATCCTGCCAATGCGGCCCCAGGCGAGAGCCTCCAGCCCCCCCGGTGGGAGGGACCTCTCGGAAGTCAGGCAGAGCGTGTCGTTCTAGACAAAACCCTCCGTCAGCTTCCCATTTCTGCACAGACACAAATCTCCCCGGCAGCCTCTGCGGATTTGGTGGTTCGTTCGCTCCCTTGTTCTCTGCCCCCTGGTTGTCAGCTCCACATTTGCTTGGAGACGAGGAAAGTGCCAGGGAGAAGACGACACGGCCGTTTCCCTCAGAGGTTCTCGATCCAGGGCTGGGTTTCTCTGCCTCGGCGCAAGGACACTGCATCACCCTTCATGGTGGAAACCATCCCGCGTACCCCTGGCCTCCCCACACTGGATGCCAGTAGCTTAGCTCCAATTGTGACAACCAACGATGTCCCCTTGAGAGGCACCATGCCGGGGGTCCGATGCCAGGGAGGTGAGCTCCACTTTCAAAGTCAAGAGCGCCTCTGTCCCCCGGCCTCTTCCCCATTCGCCAACAGCGATTCTGTTCCCCAGGGCTTCCTCCTGGGCCACAGCTTGGGACGTGCCAGAAAGGGGGCTTTGATGACAGAAATCCGGAAGGCATGCCCCTCCCCCATTTTTGGTCCCTGGCTCGGTGACACTGACCATCACGATGAACAGCAGCACTGCTGGGACTGCCATCGACAAGGAAGCATGAGGACAGAGAGCAGCTGAGGCAGTGACGTCCCCCGACAATGCCCAGCACTGCCCAGGAGAGACGGCCTGGGCCACAGAGGGACAGGCCACAGGGAGTGATGACAGACACCCCAAGGCCCTACTGTGAGAAGACAGTACCTAGGTACCCCTTTCTGTGCCATCACCTGAGGCATCCAAGGTCCCTCTAATGCCAGAGTTGCAACAGGCCTTAGGCCACAAACATGGGGCACAGGGGTGCTGGCCACTCCCTGATCCCAGTCCTCGCGCTGCACCCTTCACTGGGCCATGGCTGGGCCTGCCGGGGTCACCGGGATGTTCCAGATGGACAACTGTGCTCTGGGCCCAGGGAAGGGAGAAGCCTGAGCCCCTTAAAGCTCTCTGAGCACAGCACCCTGCAGGGATGGCCGAGGAAGGGGTGAGGGGGCATCAGGACCCAGGCAGCTCCTGCCTTCAGAACCAGCGTGGACTGTCCTCTGCGCAGGAGGACAGGGTGGTCTGGGACAGGGAGGGGGCAGCAAGGGGACAAAAGGCCCTGCCTTCGTCGTCAGCAGCCCTGGTTATAAAAAGCAGCAGCGGGTGCAAACCAGAGCCACGCTCCCCTGCAGAGCCCAGTGGGAGGATGAAAAGGGGTTTCCATGGTTACCATCCTGAGAAAGAGAATATTCAGATCAAACCAGAGTCAAAGGTTGGCCCAGTGAGCTTTCAGCCTAAGCCTGGTATGCAGGGCCTGGGGCGGGTGCAGGGCACCACCTTCACTTAGGAAGGCTTAGGAAGGGAGGGGGAAGGGCCTGTGCCCTCCCAGCCCCCCGCCCGAGGAGCAGTCACCAGGCCACCACCCCCCGGAAGGCAGGAAGGGAGGATGGGCGGTGGCTGCAACCCCAGAGCCAGAGCTCGAATCCTGGTCCAGGCACGCGCTCCCGGGCTCGCTGTTTAACCCCTTCCTGTCTGCGAAACGAGGATGGCAGGGTGGGAATTAAGGGAGGTCATTCACGGACAGCGTCAGGACCGGCCCCTGCTGCAGGGTCAGCCCTCCATGCATGCGAGGCGCGGCCGCCGCCGTGCTGTCACCGCTGGTGAGACGCGATGCGGAAGTTACCTGTGAGGATGTTTTCAGACATCACGTTGACCTGGACTTCCACGGAGTGCTTGGAGGTATAGGTGATCTCCGCGCTGACGTGCGCCACCTCCCCGATGCACATGGGCGACAGGAAGTCGGTGCGCTCGACCCGGGCCAGGGCGGCCACGCAGCGCTCCTGCAGAGGGACCAGAGACAGGTTACCCGCAGGGCAAGTCCCCACCCTGGAGACGCTCCTGAAAAGGGCCTTCCTTTTTTCCCCCACTGGGAAAGCAGCGCCACATTCCGAACCGCAAAACCACAGGGGACGTGGGAATGCCCGAATGGAACAAACACTCCAAAGCGATCACTAACGGGATTCTCTGAGTGGTGACGGTTATGAGTGGCTTGTTTCTTTTTTCTAATTTTTCTACAAAAGACGTGTATTACTTGCATAATGAAAGGTAAAAAAAGATATACTCCTTATGGAACATTTGGGAAATACAGCGAAGCAGACAGAAGAGGGAAGATCACTCCTCCCATCCATCCGAAGAGAAGCCAGGTTTCTATTTTGAGATCCTCCCTCCCAGGCTCTTCTCCTTAAGAATGGGATCTCACTGGTTCGCGTGCGGTTAGTCTTATATGGTCATGCGAAAACAAACATGCGTGTCCACAAACTGCCTTTTTTCACTCAACACAAGGGAAAAGAACCTGGCTGCGTTACAACCAGGGCCCTGTAATCACTATTCTTTTATTTAAGTTTTATTTATCCTTCAGATAGGCACCCCCTCCGCAGAACTCAAAATTCAAAAGGGTATACAGGGCACCAGGGCTGCCTAAGGTCACCTGTCCCTAGCCACCCAGGACGCCCCAGGGTAATGGATCATCACGGCCACAGAATACACCCACACCTGGAGCGCCATCCGGAGGGCACGCGACAGACTACTGTGGGGCTCGTTCTCTATCAAACGTGACAGACTTCCTCATTCGTGTGCACGGCACTGCCCGTGATTGGTATTTCCCGCCATGTCACTGCAAAAGTACGTTTATGGCTGGATAGAATGGAATATTCTTTCCTCTGTTATTAGAGATTTGGGTCAACACCAATTGTTTGTTGGTTTGTTTGTTTAAATTCACTCTTCTCCAATGAAGTTTTTATTTTTTTTTTAAGTTTATTTATTTGAGAGAGAGAGAGAGAGAGAACACAAGTTGGGGAGGGGCAGGAAGAAAGGGAAAGAGAAAGAACCCCAAACAGGCTCTGCGGGGCTCAAACTCACGAACCAAGAGATCATGACCTGAGCCAAAATCAAGAGACGCTTAGCTTCACTGACTGGAGCCACCCAGGCACCGCCCTCCCACCCCCCCCCCCACCCCCCCCCACCCCGCCACTAAGTACTTCTTCTTATAAACAGTCCTGTGATGGATTCCCTTAGGTCATTTTCAGTACCGGGGACTGTTGCCCAGACCGAAGGGACAGCCACCTTGGTGCCTGCTCCCAGAGTACTTCTCAAGAGGACAGCAGCGTGTGACGCGGCCTCAGCGCCGCCCGGCGCTCGCACGGAGGACTGCTCACTTCTCGTCGGTGCTAACAGAACGACACGAAGGGTGCAGGTGTTTGAAGAGTGGGACTTCAGACCCTCACTGCACCCTCTACCGCTTCCTGCCAGAAACCAGTCATCTCTTCTGGAACGCTGAGCACACGTCTGGCTGCCCCCAGGCCGGGCGGGGAGCAGGGAGTGTGAGATGGGGCTCACTCTGACAGCCTGGCCCTCAGGGCCTGCCCGCTCTGGGACTCGCTTTCCCGGCTGCTCCTCACAGCGCCCCCCCCCCCCCCCGTCCCAGGGTGGGCCATACCACGCTTGTAGGTAACGGTCACTTTGAGCTCTGGCAACACCACCCACGGCGCCAGAGCCAGAACCTGCCTGCTGCCTCGCAAACGTGCAGACTCCCTGCCCCACCTCAACCCACAGGACCTGCCTCTTTTGGAGGGACGGTCAGGGAACCTCCACCTTCACCCCTCCCAGGTGAGTCTCAGGAACACGGGGGTCGGGGGTTCCTCCAGTGTCTGTTCCTGTAAACGTGCCAGAGGCAGGTGTCAGCAAGACAGGGGACCAGGGTGATGTGAAAGGTCCTGGGGCTAAGTTGGGGCTACTCTGATCGGCCCTCGCCCCCTAAGTCGCACGGACACCCGGAAGGAGACTTCTGTGGCTGCAGCACCACCCACTGGTAGAAAGCTGGAAAGACATGCGCTAAGCGGAGCAGGACAGAAACCAAGGCCCTGCCACTGGGCCGCTTGTTGGGGTTATCCGAGCACTGTCTTCGAGACCCAGGTATCTTCACTGGAGAGTGGCTGAGCTTTAGCATGGCTACGCTCACACGTGGGTAATGTGCATGCATATGTATTAATAATTTCTAATGGAAATGCAGCTTACTCTCACATCTGTCCACATCTAAGCCTCGGATGGACCTGAGCTTTCCCACGGCCACAAAAGCATTCCTTCATTCACAGTACAGCCCCCGCCCCCCGCCCCAGTCCACGGGGGATTCCTTCCAAGACCCTCACTGGAAACCTGACACCACGGGTAGTCCCGAACCCTATAGATACTGTTTCTCCCCTACATACAAACCTACGACAAAGTTCTAAGTTAGGCACACTAACTAATAATACCAGCTGTAACAACATGCTGTAATAGAAGCCATGTGAACATGGTCTCTCTCTCTCTCTCTCTTAGTGTACTTCTTCCTGGGACCATGTGAGATGAGAAAATGCCTATGTGACAGCTGCAGGAGGTGAGTGACGTGGGCAGGTGACACAGCGTTAGGCCGATATCTGACGGTGCATCAGAGGAAGGGTCATCTGCTTCTAGACCGCGGGTAAACCAGGGCAACTGAGACCGCAGACCAGGCGGGCTCTGACGCACGGGGCCAGGCTGCGCCTCGAGCGCCATTCGGGGGAGTAAGTCAGAGCACCTGCCCTCGGCCTGGGTTCGGATGACAAACAGGGCAATGCCTCACAGTGGCAGGTGCTCGGAAGAGGGCAGCATGGGATGGGGTGGGGGTGGAGGCGGCCTCACTCTGCCACACTCCCAAAGGCTCTCATTGGGAGACCGCTCCACACACGCTTCTGGCAATGAGCAGACGGCCAGCGGGAGTCCACAGTTTTCCAGGCCTCCGCCCAGATGTTGAGCATCTGGCAGGGACCCGACAAACAAAAAGTCCCTCCCTTCGCGGGGCTTACACTCTAACGGGGTGCAAAAGGGGGCGAGCATACCAAAGATACAGGAGCAAAACACAGTGTTCCGGGAATACCTGGGAGCAAGGAGGGAGCTGGTCATCAGGGAAGGCCTGGATGGAGGCCGTATTTACAGAGACCGGAAGGAGGGGCGAGTCATGCAGATATCTGGAGGAAGAATAGCCCTGGCAGAGGGAAGAGGCAGTGCAAAGGCCCAGGGGTAAGAACACACTGGCCAGTTCACACAGCCGCAGGAGGGCCAGTGTGGCCCCGGCGAGTGTTGAGAGAAAGGCACGGTAGAGAAGACCCAGGAACTGGCCGGTGCTCAGATCTGGAACCACCCAGCAGGCAGAGCCAACAGGATCGGCCGCCAGTGAGAAGGGAGTCAATGGGTGTAAGTAACTGAATGCCGCAGAGGTCATTTACGGAGGAGAGGGAGGCTGTGGGAGGAGCGGCCCGGGGAAAGGCTCAGGGTCTTTTTGGCCTTGTGAAGGTCAAGGGGCCAGTTAAGCATCCAGGTGGAGCCACAAGAGGCCCGGCTGGAAACAGAGCCCCAGGCCTACATGACGGTACTAAAGGCACAGACTGGATGAGGTCTCGAGGCGAGTGGGGTGGGGGTGCCCTCCCCGACTCAGAGCCCCAGAGAAGCCTCTCAGAGATCAGCATCAGCACCCGTGCCAGCATCTACCTGGAGCTGCCTGGGGCTCACATGTCCCCCTGAACCTGGAACTTCTACACCCCTATCCTGGGTCCGCCAGTCCAGAGGCATCTCCAAGCCAACGCATCACAACTGTCCCTCCTGCGCCCAGGCTCCCTCCAGGGAGCGCAAGAGAAGCAGAGGCTCAAAGCACAGGTTTGGGGCCGATTCGTGGTCCAGACCTACCCCACACTCCCCCATGCGGCCTCGGGCAAGTAGGCGACCTCTTCTCTACGTCCTCACTTGTGCAATGGGGACAATGGGGCGTGGCGAGGATTATGAGTGGGAGCACTTCACAGCTTTGCAGAACATTAAGCACTTACTGACAGCAGTTACACAGGCCCTCACCCCCCATGTGGCCTCCCAAGGCCCCCCTCCTCCTCTCCCCTACCCTGAGGCTCTCCTTCCCAGTGTCCAGCCTCTCCCGCCAGGCCTGCGGGGGACCCTCACTGTCTCTCTCAACCCCCAGGCCCCACAGGCTCAGGCCCACCCTCCCCACGGCCAGCAGAGGGCGTGCTCTGGACACTGCTGGGTTTGCCCCAGAACTCCAAGGGCTCCTGAACAAATCCAGAGTCCTAGCCAGGCAGACGAGCTCCTCCTTCACACCCAGCTCCTCCTGGGTGTCAATGTCCACCCAGTAAGTAACACATTCACCCCGGCCTGGTTTATTACACACACCCACAGGTGCTGCTGTCGTATTCTCCTTGAGCCACCCCCGCCCCCGCCAGCATTCCTATCATCCCAGCAGGTGGCTGGCAGAGGCCCATGGGGACATAGGTCACAGGACACAGGGACACAAAGGCCACGGCTTCCTGTGGTGCCGCATCTCTGCTGACCCCCAGGTGGCAGCGTGGCACAAGACAGAACCCCTTCCCCAAGCAAGGTGGCTGGCAGGCCTCTGGAAGAAAGGTCAGGTCCCTTGGGGCTGGAGGGATGGTAAGAGGTGATGTCCCAAAGCCCCCAGCTGCCTTGAAGTCCCAAAAGCAGAAAGCCCGGCCCTCGACCCAGGCGGTCAGGGCTTTGCTGGCTCGGTACTTGCCCTGGCTCCCCCCTGCCAGGGGGTGGATGGGGCAGAGGAGGGGTCAGACCCAGTGTGGCCAGGCTGGGGATGGGGGTGGGGGTTTAGAAACCAAGACTTTAAGGAGGAGGAGTTTAAAGGCAGCTCTCAGCTCAGTCTCTGGCTGTCCCCTGTCCTCCCTCGCTGGGCCTCAAACCAAGCAACCTACTCGGGGCTTCTGGAAATCCCCGAGGCCCAGGGGATGAAGGAAGGGAAGACTCCAAGCAAACTCCTATCCTGACCCAAGAGTGGTGCAGTGCTGCATACAGAGGGATGCCAGGCCTCCTGGGCCCTGGAACCTTCCATGCAGCCGGCATGACGGCCCCCAGACACTTACCCCGTTCTGGCTGTTACAGTGCCGGGTGCTGATGATGGCCCCTGCCTCCTCGATCATCTTCAGGATGGTTCCACCGTGGACATTGCCAGCCACATTGGCATCATCCGGCCTCATGATCCTAGGCAGAGGAGACAGAAGTAGGATGAGGCTCCTGAGAAGGACGTCGCTCATCAACAGTGACCACCCAGGGTGAGGAGAAGGTCCTCCAAAGAGACCAATGGCGCCCAAAGAAGGAAAAAGAACTTTCCATGAGTTTGGTCCCAGTGGGCTGCTGACCCGACAGCCCCAGGCAAGAGGCCGCCGGGTCCTGTTTCCACGGGACGGAGGAGGGCAGAGGGCAAGAAGTTGTCCCCGAGAGCTACAGGCACCCAGCAGAGAAGGGGTGACAGCGGGGACCTTTGGCAGAGGCAGCAAGGTGGCGGCATGACTGTTGGGAGTTCCCAGCACTCCTGCCCTTCCTGCTTCCCAGGCTCCCCAAAGACCTGGGGTTGAATGAGCAGGGCAGGGCTGAATGAACACGAGGACACAGGCTGTGACCCCCTTGGACAGCGGACAAATTCCCAGGACAGGACCCCCCCTATCAGGAGTCCCAGTGGGGCCGGCTGCCCTGAGAACTGGAAACAAGCCACAGCTCTAGGTACAAAGGCACAAAGTTCCACGGTAAGAGACATAAATCCTGGGGCCATAACGCCCAGCACGGTGACTAACATTAACAGCCCTGCACTGTATGAAAGTTGCCGCAGTGAAAGCTCTCGCCACAGGGAAAAAACACCTGTCAGGTGATGTGTGTTAACTAAACTCACGGCAGTGATCGTTTTGCAAAATGTACACACATCAAACCATCACCGTGGGGCGCCGGGGTGGCTCAATTGGTTGAGTGTCTGACTTCAGCTCAGGTCATGATCTCACAGTCTGTGAGTTCAGGCCCCACGTCGGGCTCTGTGCTGACAGCTCAGAGCCTGGAGCCTGCTTCCGATTCTGTGTCTCCCTCTCTCTCTGCCCCTCCCCCACTTGCGCTCTGTCTCTCTCTCTCTCAAAAATAAATAAACTTTAAAAAATGTTTATTAAAAACTTGAAATGTTATTTAAGTTAATAAATGTTTATTAAAAATTTAAATGTTTTTAAAAACTTAAAAAAAACCCTATTGTTATCAACCTCTTTCCTTTGGAATTGTTTGCAATTTCGTGAAGGACAGATGGTCATTTCCACACAGAGAAGCTGGTCCTCCTGCGAGCACAGGTACCACAGAGGCTGCCGTAGGGCAGGAGCTGGCCAGGGAGAGCTGAGCTCCTGGGCTCTAGAGCGCTGGGGAAACTTGAATCCAGCCTTTCCCCTCGGGCCTCGCTTTGCCTGTCTGTAAAGCACAGCTGTGCCCGCCACTGTTGGTTGACCCACAGCAATGCTGTGCGACCTGGGAGAGAAGGGCAGAGGAGGAAGTGCTCACATCCGGCGGGACACTGAGTCAGGGGCTGATAAGGAAGCAGCCTGTGAGATAGGAGGCTGGAGATAGTGTCTGGAGTTGCAGACTGAGGGTCCCCAGAAACCCCACACCATCAACATCGGGCTGCCCCAGGATCCTGGGCAACTGGGAGTAAATGCCAGGAGCTCCAGACCACACGCTTGAGGCACGAAAGCTCACTGAGACACTTGCTGTCCCCCACCCTTCCTGGTCACCCTGGGTCCTGCACCAGGCACCGACCTAATTCCCCAGGCCAGCTGGCCACTCAGACACAAACCTCCCTCCACTGGACCTGATCCTGACCCAGCACTCCGCAGTTACCCTGAGCCCAGCTCACTCCCCAGTCCCCTGGGTCCCCAGTGGCCCCCCACTGCTCAAGGCCATTCACTCTGTCAGGGCCTTCCTCCCCAGTTCACTTCCCCAGGGCTCTCCCTGCCCACGCCCTGGTCCTCCCCAGACACAAGTGAGGGCAGCCAGGAGAACGTGTGGTCCCTCATTCAAGCTTCTGTTTTCCCATTTTTTTTAAGTTTATTAAATTTATTTATTTTGAGAGACAGAGAGAGAGAGCAAGCGGGAGAGGAACAGAGAAGGAGGGAGACAGAATCCCAAGCAGGCTCCACACCATCAGTGCAGAGCCCAACGCAGGGCTTGAACTCATAAACTGTGAGATCAGACACTTATAACTGACCGAGCCACCCAGGAGCCCCTGTTTTCCCAGGTTTAATGCAGCCGTGGGTATGAAAAGGGCTTCTCTTTCCTCTTCACTATTAAAAAAACAAGTAAAGAAAACCCGGTGAGGCAAGCAGCACTGACCACAGCACCTGGTCGGGGAGGCATCTCTGCACCTGCCCATCTCCTCCTGCGCTTAACCAGCCACTCATCCCCCTGCCTGGAGAGTCATCTTAAGCAGGAATCTAGTCCTCAATCACCTCTCTCATCTAAAGAATAAAGACTCACCTCACTAGTGAGGAACTCGAAGCCCTCAGGCATCTGGAACTACTCCTGTGTCATCATCAGCCACCGCCCTGGCCAAACCAGAGCATCGGTCAGGGCCTTCCTACCACCCTACCTGGATCCACCTGTCCCAGCAACATCCGACCTACGGTCTGGGAGGAAAGGGGACTCATCCACGAATGGGGGCGGGAATAAGTAGACACAACCTCATGGAGGACAGCCCGGCATTCCCAAACTCCAAATGCACAGGCGGGCTCCGACCCAGCAATTCCAGCTGTAGGAGGGTGTCCCACGGATGTTTCCAAACGTGAGTAAACCTGTTTGTTGCCCATTGCATTCCGTGTAGCTGGCCTCACAGCAGACACCTTGAAGGCAAGCCCCCTCCTCCTGTTCCTTAGCCCCACATAGAGCTTTTATACTGGGTTGAACTGTGTCCCCCCGAAGGATACGTTCAAGCTCTAGCCACTGGAACCTGTGAATGGGGCCGTATTTAGATACGGGTCTTAGTGGGGGTGCCTGGTGGCTCAGTCAGTTAAGCGTCGACTTCGACTCAGGTAATGATCCCACGGCTCATGGGTTTGAGCCCCTTGTAGGGTTCTGGGCTGACAGCTCGGAGCCTAGGGCCTGCTTCAGATTCTGTGTCTCCCTCTCCCTCTGCCCCTCCTCTGCTCGTGCTTGCTCTCCCTCTCTCTCAAAAAAAACAAACATTAAAAAAAATTTTTTAATGTTTATTTATTTTTGAGACAGAGAGACAGAGCATGAACAGGGGAGGGTCAGAGAGAGAGGGAGACACAGAATCTGAAGCAGGCTCCAGGCTCTGAGCTGTCAGCACAGAGCCCGACGCGGGGCTTGAACTCACAAACCGCAAGATCATGACCTGAGCCGAAGTCGGATGCTTAACCAACTGAGCCACCCAGGTGCCCCAAGATTTTTTTTTTTAATGTTTCTTAATTTATTTTTGAGACAGAGAGAGACAAAGTATGAGCAGGGGAGGAGCAGAGAGAGAGCGAGACAGAATCGGAAGCAGGCTCCGGGCTCTGAGCTGTCAGCACAGAGCCCGATGTGGGGCTTGAACTCACGGACCACGAGATCATGACCTGAGCCGAAGTTGGACGCTTAACCGACTGAGCCACCCAGGCGCCCCTAAAAAAATTTTTTTTTAAATACAGAACAGGGTCTTTGCAAATGTCATCAAGTTAAGATGAGGTCGTTAGGGTGTGCCCTAATCCAGTGTGCACAGCACCCTTTTGAAAAGAGGGAAATGGACACACGCAGGGGAGCAGGCAGAGACTGGAGTGATACATCCAGAAGCCCAGAAATGCAGAACGCCAGGAGCCACCAGAAGCTGGAAGAGGCAAGGAAGGATCCTCCCCTCGGGCCCTCGGAGGGAGTGTGGCCCTGCCGACAGCCCCTGCCGGGGCTTGTGGCTTGTGGCCTCCTGGCTGTGAGAACATAAATTTCTATTATAAGCCACCCTATGTGTGGTCATTTGTCCTGGCAGGACACTGACACTCACATTCACACTCAGGGGGGCTTTGCCCCATGCACAGAAAACAGCAGGGAGTGACAGGCGAGCCCACGGGACCTGCGGGCGGGGCGGCCTCCCCAGGCGGGGAGCCCAGGCCAGGGGGTGCCCGTACCACAGGGGGCTGTGGTCAGCCTGATTGTCACCCAAACATGTCAGCGCTACAACGTAACAGTGCTGCAGGAGTCCATGGTTACTGGGCTGGAGAGGCCTGCTTCCGTCTCCCACGGTGGAAGCTAGAATAGCTCTCTGAGGGAGAAGGCCGGCTCCACGCACAGCCAGATTTCCGGGACAGATAAAGTCTCCCGGATTTTTCACCTGCACCAAAGACCAGCAGAGCCTCTGGGGGGGGTTCAGGTGGGGGCACACGGGGCAGCCAGGGCTAAGGATACCTCACAGACTGTGCAGAAGGTCCCCGGGCCCATCCTTTCTAAATGAGGCTCAAAATAGAGAGGCAATGATGGGTGTCCTGAGCAGGAACAACCCCCAGGAGCTTCTGCCCCGACCTTACCCACAGCGGCAGCTTTCAAGCTTCCTTTGTGCTCAGCGCAGGGAACAGTCGCCTTGGCAGGGAGACAAGGAAGAATAGGGAGTCCCATTCCTGGTGCCCACGGGGTGGGCAGGGGCCTTGCCCATGGCACATGTGAAACCTCATGCTTCTATGAGGGCCTCTGCCAACCAGAAGCCCAAGTGACACTGCTTATCCCCTCTAATTTGCTGCCGAGGAAGGTTCCAGGAAAGTTCCTTCAGCCCCAGAGCCCCCCACCCCACCCACCCCCATCCCCTACAAGAGGCAAGGGAGGAGAAGTGGCTGGGCCAGGAAAAAGTCCCTGGGGCTCTTTCAGGTCCCAGAACAGGCATGGGGTGGAGGGTGCCAATCACACCGAACACCCAGGCTCACACTTTGGCTGGGACAGGGGAATGAACCAGGAGAAGGCTCCAGGGGGTAGCAGACCAGCGCCCACTGATCCTGAGAATGCAGAACCTTTGGGGGCTGAGCAGGCAGGACGCTCAGCAGAGCCCTGCCCAACCAGGGAACCGGCTGGCAAGAGGAAGAAACACAGTTGCCATCATTCCTGGGGCTCCAGCCAGGAGGGAGACCGCTGAGCCCCACGGCTCCACAGCCCCACTCTTCTGGGAACCCAGGGTCTGACCCTGCCGGGCCCCCAGGCCCCCAGGTGTCACGCAGAGACTGGACTTCCCGTCCCAGCCTCCGCTAACCACTTCACATCGGACTCAGCAAGAATCAGGCCAGGCACAGCTGTCCCTGGCCACACAAAGGGGCCATGTCCCCTCTACATCGGACCCCTTCAAAGGGCCCCCAGATGGATGCCCCTAAGAGAAGGGGGCGGCGCGTGACTTTGCGGTACCTGCTCATCTGGGAAGCCATACCCGCTGGTTCGCCCCAGATCCCGGGTCCCGAGAGGCAAGGCGGCTAGCGGCGGCCAGAGCACCCACCCTTCCCCACCGCAAGCACCGTCCCAACTCCCCGCCACACCAGGCTGCCCAATCTAACCAGGAAGAGGCTGCCTCCCTCCCCAATCTGATCCGAAGACTCTACCAAAGGCCAGCTGTCATAGCAACCTCGCTTTGTAAATAATGACAGCGGAGAAGTACATCTTCGAGGCCTCCCGCTGCTGTCCCTGAGGTCAAGAAGTCACAGGTGCCTCTCTGAGAAGCCTCTAGGGGGCCCAAGGAGAGGGCAAACGCCCACCCAGACTTTTCTCAGCAGAGGCCGGGCCCCAGGCCTGGATCCCCTGCAAGCCTTCTGAGCCTCCCAAGACGCAGACAGGGGAGGAGGGCCTCGGGCCAGAGGGAGACTCACAGCAAGAGTCACAGTTGGTGCAGAGCCCCACATCCTGCTGAGAGGGGCTGGCATCTGACACCTGTCCCCGAAGCTACCTCCTGGAGGTCGAGGGTCCAGGTGACCCACTGGCTCTGCCAGCCCCGGCACTCCCCTGGCTGGCACCCCCACCCCCACACAGACCTGCCTCCTCCCCTCTCCGGTGCCAGGCTGCCAGGGACAGACCTTCCGTCTCCCCTCCCGCTGGGTGCCAGGCAAGCCGTCAGAGTGGCCGAGGAGCACGCGTGACAGCGGCAGTCCTGGGAGAGGAAGCCGGATGCATAATTATTACCCCCGCGTCCCAGGGCACCCCCACACAAGGCCACTTTCCCCGGAATCCCGCAGCCAGGACACTGGGCAGAGCACAGCCTCCATCCATTGGGCAGGCTGATGGCCACCGCCAATGAATGAATCTGCCCGCAAGCCACCTGAGAGAGTCCTTCCTGAAAACTGTCATCCCGGCTTGGCTCCTGGGCACCGGTCCACCTCACCTGCAGGGCGACTCTGGCAGGTTTTGTGCTCGAGGGGTGAAGCAAGGACAGAGCAAGCTGGGCCCGCTGCTCACTCACACACGGCCCTCACCAGAGGCCCGGCACGCTCCCGGCTCCCAGTGGCCTCCCTGAAGTGCAGACAAATTACGCCTAAAGGTCCGGGTACCATTGTCCCCAGTCTTCCCACGTTTGTGCAAAGAGAGAGAGAAGGAAAACTCCAGACTGACCAACAGCACAGAGCCTGGTTCCACAGGGAGGGAGGCCGGCCGGCCGGGGCAGGAAGTGGCAAGGCTGTCCTCGGGCGAGAGGGCCCCTGAAGGGATAAGGGGACCTGCCGACCACACCCAAAATGTCTACCTGGAGGGGGGAGTCAGGGCAGAATCTGGGCGGAAAACCTTCCCCAAAAGCCTTCCCCGCCCACACCGCCTGACGGGGGCCCTGGCGGGACAGCAGACCTCCTTCGGCCTCTTGGCTGTCCCTGACGGTGCTTGATCCTGAGTAGAAATGACCCCATTTGCAGGGAGGTCCGAGGACTATTCCTGTAGGACATGGCCTGGGGCCATCCTGCTCACTGCTGTGTTCCCAGCAGCTGGCACCGGGCCGGGCACACAGCAAAGTGCCATGAATAGGTGTCAAATCAGGGAGTGAGCCAGTGCCTGGGAGACACAGAATGGACAGAGGCCCCCACTCCATCTGCCCTATTCCCCTCCAGTCAGTTGGGTGCTTAGGCCCTGCGTGCACCCGGCCAGCAGCCTGCCCCACGCCTCGCCTGGACCAAGAGGTCAAAAGCGTTGCTCCCCAAGGCCACTAAGGACGCAGACTCCCATAGTGGGTTCTGGGTGCCCCCTAAGAGAGCCATGTGCTGGGTCTGGTCAAACCCATCTATATCACCTTCAAGTCAGAGAAAAGGCCCCAAGGCCACAGGTGCCCACTCTGGCCTCGGGGCATCCCACAGCCATGTGTCCAGGCACCACAGCCCTTCCCACTCCACAACCACAACCAGGGACCCCCCCCCCCCCAGGTAGCACCACCCCCAGCCATCCCACAGGTTCTTACAGCTTGGCTTTCTCCCTAAGACAGGCCTCGTCAGCTCCTTTCCTGAACACTTTTAGGGACACACCTCGCCGAAGCAGAAGCATGGTCTCTGTTAGCCCCTTCTGGAGCTGTGGCCAGATGGGACCAGAGGGGGGCCTCGGCCCGGATGCTATGCCCTTTGGACTTGGCCCCATTCCTCAATGCAGGCATCGCAGCCTCCCTAAGCAACGCTGGCTTCTCTCCCCCTTGGTCCCAACCCTGGGTGTGCTGGGCACACTGCCCACGCCAGGCGACGGGTGGCCACCCCATCACTCCCATGACCTTTTCAAATCCCTTACAATCACAGGAAATTGAGTCAAAAGAGTCGCTGGAAACTATCCACTTCAGGCCCCAACTTTTACCTTTGAGGAAATCAGGCACACAGAAGGCCGGAGGCTTGCCCAGGCCCACATCAGGTAGACCTGGGGGACTGGGCGCTCGGCACCTTCACGATGGCGTCCTGGGAGGGGGCCGGGCCCGGGGCCAAGGGAGACGCACCCTCCTGCACGCTGCGGACCTACCATCAAAACACCACTCAGGTGATGCAGTTGACGACACACATGCAGACAAGAACCGGGCACGACTTGCCCCACCAGGTTCGTTCTCAGTTATGGAAAGATCGTGAAGATACACAAGAGAAACAGTCCTCACGGGAGCACACGGGGGGTCCTGCAACCAGCGGGCACCTGAACGAGGGATCTGGAATCGAGAAGTCAGCCCGCGCTGGGCTGGGCTGGGCTGACGGAGCACACGGTGCTGTGACGCGGGGCTGGCCATGCAGGAAGAGGCACCCAAATCCACGACCAGGAAACGCTTTGAAACAAGCCGCTGAGTTAAGACCCTATTGTCACCATTAGAGGGAAGACAGTTTTCAGACTCGGAATGACCCACTAATGACAGGCACGATCAATTACTTAACATCTGGATACAGGGATACAACCTAAACCAGAAGAACCAAAATTTTAAAAACAAACAAACGAACAAAAAAACCGAAACAGAGAAAGGGAATGAGGGAAATCTGCAGGAAGTGACACAACCAGGGGCACCTGGGTGGCTCAGTCGGCTGGGCGTCCAACTTCGGCTCAGGTCAGAATCTCTTACTCTGTGACTTTGAGCCCTGCGTTGGGCTCTGTGCTGACCGCTTGGGGCCTGGAGCCTGCTTCGGGTTCTGTGTCTCCCTCTCTCTCTGTCCCTCCCCTGCTCATGCTGTCTCGCTCTCTGTCTCTCTCTCTTAAAAATAAACATAAAAAAAAATTTTTTTTTAAATGACACAACCAAGTGAAATATCTAAAAGTCCACCATGGCTCAGTCAAATCAGCAAGGACCATACCTCACCTCTGCAGGCCTCCACAGCCACGCCGACCAAGCCATTAACAGACCTTTCCACGGAAAGGAATCGTTTGTTGTCAGCCTTATGAGTAAATAATTTCAAAGTTAAATAACCATGAGGTGGTTCCTCATGTTCTAAATTAACCAAGAACTATTTAAAAAAAAATTTTTTTGGGGCGCCTGGGTGGCGCAGTCGGTTGGGCGTCCGACTTCAGCCGGGTCACGATCTCGCGGTCCGGGAGTTCGAGCCCCGCGTCGGGCTCTGGGCTGATGGCTCAGAGCCTGGAGCCTGTTTCCGATTCTGTGTCTCCCTCTCTCTCTGCCCCTCCCCCGTTCATGCTCTGTCTCTCTCTGTCGCAGAAATGAATAAACGTTGAAAAAAATTTAAAAAAAAAAAAAAATTTTTTTTTAACGTTTATTTATTATTGACAGACAGAGAGAGACAGAGCATGAGCAGGGGAGAGGCAGAGAGAGGAGGAGACAGAATCCGAAGCAGGCTCCAGGCTCTGAGCTGTCAGCACAGAGCCTGACGCAGGGCTCGAACTCACGAACTGTGAGATCATGACCCGAGCCAAAGTCGGACACTCAACCGACTGAGCCACCCAGGCGCCCCAACCAAGAACTATTTTAAACGATACAACCAGACATCCGGAAAGGTTCACAGCAACGTTATTCGTCGTAGCCAAAAAAGGTGGGAAGGACCCAGATGCCCATCACAGATGAACGGATAAATAAGAAGTGGTCTCTCCAAGCAATGGGATATGATTTGACTCTAAGAAGGAATCAAGTAGTAATGTATACTACCACATGGAAGAATCTTGAACAAGTGCTGCTAAGCACAAGAAGCCAGTCACAAAAGGCCTGATTCTATCCACAGGAAACGTCCAGAACAGGCAACTCCAGACTGGTGGTTGCCAGGGCCTGGGAGAGGTGAATGGGGAGTGATAGCTAACAGGCACAGCGTTTATTTTGGGGGGTGAATAAAATGTTCTGGAATTCAAGAACTGTGATGGTTGTACAACCTGGTGAATATACCAGAAAACACTAAACTGTCCTCAAGAGTAAATGAACTTACAGGACATGAGTTGTATCGCGATAAAGCTGTTACACCTGTTTGCAGACAGCTGTGGAGAAACAGGCCCATCCCTCCACTTCCAGAACTTTCTGCGTTGGCCAGACCTCCAAAGACTCACTTGGCCGAGGAAGAGCGCTCTGGGAATGTAGCCCAAAGAAAACCACACACAGCTGGACATGGCAGGCTGCAGCCACAGTGTTTCTGATACTAAACAAAGTCCAGCTAGCTCAGGGGGCCCTGGGCATGGACGAGGTTGCGTCTGGTGTGCATATCTCTGGAATTAAGTGGCAACCCTTCTGTTCAGCTTTCAAAGGCATCTGGAAGCTGACAAAGGTCGAGAGACACACCAGGCTCTCTGCTGTCAGCTTGAAGCCTGCTTCTGATCCTCGGTCTCCCTCTCTCTCTGCCCCTCACCTGCTCGCCCTGTCTCTCTCTCTCAAAAATAAAAACATAATAATAATAATTTTTAAAAACTTAAAAAAAAAAAAAAAAGAGGCAAGCCACGGACCGGGAGGAAACGTTTACAAAACACGTATCTGATGAAGGACTTGTATCCAAAATAAATGAAGAGCTCTTAAAATTCGATGATAACAACCAATATGAAAACGGGCAAAAGGTATGGACACCTCATGAAACAAGACACACAGACGGTAAATAAGCATATGGGAAGATGTGCACCATCACAGGCCACCAGGGGACTGCAAATTAGAACCACGGCAGTGACACCACTGTCAGGAGTGGAACAGCAGGACCTCTCTCACTGCTGGTGGGGACGCAACACAGTGTGGCTGCTTTGGAAGACGGTTTGGCAATTTCCTACAAAACTAACTACCCGGGGTGCCTGGGGGGGCTCAGTCAGTTAGGCGTCCAACTTCAGCTCAGGTCACCATCTCTCAGTCTGTGAGTTCGAGCCCCGCATCGGGCCCTGTGCTGACAGCTCGGAGCCCGGAGCCTGCTTCGGATTCTGTGTCTCCCTCTCTCTCTGCCCCTCCCTTGCTCATGCTCTGTCTCTCTGTCTTTCAAAAACAAATAAATGTTAAAAAAAATTTTTTTGAACCGAACTGTACCCTTTAATTTTAACTCACTATATTCTACTCTCTCCTGCATTAATGATGTAAAATTTAGTAGGTACATGGAAGCAATTAAAGAAAAATCAAGTAAAAAAAACTATTGTTGGTTTGAATTGTTGGTTATTGAATTAAGAATCTTAGTGGGGCGTCTGGGTGGCTCAGTTGAGCGTCCCACTCTTTTTTTTTTTTTTTAATTTTTTTTTTCAACGTTTATTTATTTTTGGGACAGAGAGAGACAGAGCATGAACGGGGGAGGGGCAGAGAGAGAGGGAGACACAGAATCGGAAACAGGCTCCAGGCTCCGAGCCATCAGCCCAGAGCCCGACGCGGGGCTCGAACTCACGGACCGCGAGATCGTGACCTGGCTGAAGTCGGACGCTTAACCGACTGCGCCACCCAGGCGCCCCGAGCGTCCCACTCTTGATCGCAGCTCAGGTCAGATCTCACGGTTTGTGAGTTCGAGCCCCACATCGGGCTCCAGACTGACAACACACAGCCTGCTTGGGATTCTTTCTCTCTCCTTCTCTCTCCCCTCCCCCACTCGCATACACTCTCTCTCTCTCTCAAAACAAACTTTTTTTTTTTTTTTTTAATTTTTTTTTTCAACGTTTATTTATTTTTGGGACGGAGAGAGACAGAGCATGAATGGGGGAGGGGCAGAGAGAGAGGGAGACACAGAATTGGAAGCAGGCTCCAGGCTCTGAGCCATCAGCCCAGAGCCTGACGCGGGGCTCGAACTCACGGACCGCGAGATCGTGACCCGGCTGAAGTCGGACGCTTAACCGACTGCGCCACCCAGGCGCCCCTCAAAACAAACTTTAAAAAAAAAAGAATAAAAATTAAAAAAAAAGGATCAATAACCACGATCGAGTGGGATTTGATCCAGAGACTCAAGGATGATTCAATATCCTACAAATCAATCAACGTGACATACCACAAGAACAAAAAAATGAAGGAAGAAGTGAAATCGACCAAAACAAATCATACAAATACTGTATGATTTTCCTTATGCGTAGAATCTAAAAAAATAAAACAAAAAACCAACAAGATAACAGACTCATAAATAGAGACAAATATCATCAAGAATAGTGTAATAACTCTGTATGGTAACAGACGGTCACGGCACTTAGGGTGAACATTTCGTCACGTATGTAAATGTCCATCCACTATGTTGTACACCTGAAACTAATACAATAGTGTGACAACTACGCTCAATTAAAAAAAAGAATATTGGCAACATGTTTCAGATACCACGGGATCAATTAGGCAGCTTCAGGCTGGCTTGTGAGTGTTACCACCTCAGCTTTCATAAGGCACACGACATAGTGGGCTCAGCCTGTCATCAACAGAGGCAGAGCACCAATCAAACAGGACTTAGTTTCCCGAGACACGGGAGGACACCAGAAAGCAGTGTCGCCGTTAAAGCTCTAGATTCCAAACACAAGCCACATCTGAGCGAACACGGCACCAGCACAGCCAAAAACACACACAAAAAGTGTGGCATTTACTGAGAATGATGGTCACCCACGCTCGCTCACCCTGATCAGTTACAAGGCTACAATTTCCATCTGCTAAGTGCCCACAAGGTAATGAAATATTTAGCTGGCTCGAAGAGAGACTGAATTGGAAGCCTGGGGACTTTCAATAGGTGGAGAGAGGGGCAGGGTCCGTCTCCAGCACGCCCCCTACAGACCCCAGCTGGGGTGTGCCAAGGCAGGCCAGGACAGGGGTTGAGGGATCAGAAACGAACCCCAAGCATTTTCCAGTCCTGTGCCCTGAATGACAGCAAAGCACTCACACCAGGTGCCCTTCTAAGACCCATCAGACAAATCTTACGGGGGCGAGGACTTCAGGGTCTTCTCCCAGACCCAGGGAGCAACGCCCTGACCTCGCGGCATCAGGACACGCATGTTCCCTAAGGCTCAGAGACGCCCTCAGCATCGTGCTGAGTTTGGGAGACACATCACACCTTAGACTTTTAATCCTACCCATTCATAAGCCAAAGTAAACAATAGGCCATTTCTGGGGCAGCGGGCGGGCTGGAGCTGTCTCCACCACCTGCCCCCTCCCTTTACAGCAGCATTTGCCCCTGGTCAGGGCAGGCGATGAGGTACAGAGAACTCGGTGTCGAGACCTGGGTTTCAGTGTCCACTGGTCACTCCCGCACTCGGTTTACCCTATCTGTGAAATGAGGGTGATTCCTGTGCACCCCCCACCCCGGGGCTGAGAGCTACGCAAGCGAGCTTGAAGGGTGCAGGGTGCAGATGGGAGCCGGGGCGAGCTCTCAGAACGCAGGTTTTGCCCCTGGACACAGGGCCACTCCCCCGTCAGCTGATGTCAGGCTTTGCTCCACATCAAGACGGTGAGAAAATAAGTTTTATTACAAAAGCAGTTCTTTCTCCCGATGTTTCAACCTCCCAGTCTGATGTTATCTCCCCGGCTGGATTAAAATTCTGATTTGCTAGGGCGCCTGGGTGGCTCAGTCGGTGAAACATCTGACTTTGGCTCAGGTCATGATCTCGCAGTTCATGAGTTCAGGCCCCACGTCCGCCTCTGTGCTGACAGCTCAGAGCCTGGAGCCTGCTTCGGATTCTGTGTCTCCCTCTCTCTGTCTCCCACTCACACTCTGTCTCTCTCTCAAAAATAAATAAACATGAAAAAGAAAATTCTAATTTCCCTGGGGCACCTGGGTGGCTCAGTTAGTTAAGCATCTGACTTTGGCTCAGGTCATGATCTCTTAGTTCGTGAGTTCAAGCCCCTCATTGCATCGGGCTGTCTGCTCTCAGCTGTCTGCTCTCAGCACAGAACCTGCTTTGGATCCTCCGTCTCCCTCTCTCTCTGCCCCTTCCCAGCTTGTTCTCTCTCTCTCTCTCTCTCTCTCTCCCTCTCTCTCTCTCAAAATAAATAAATAAACTTAAAAAAAAAAAAAAGGCCCTAAAATTCTGATTTGCTTGTTATGTCCAATGTCCAATTAAATGTCTCACGGGGCCACAGGGCACACTCAAGGCCATGACTGCTACAGGCAACTTCCCACCTCCCAGGGTTTTTAAACACCCTTTATTATTTTTTATGTTTATTTATTTATTTTTAATTATTTTTTAATTAAAAAAATTTTTTAATGTTTTTATTTGTTTTTGAGACAGAGAGAAACAGAGCACAAGCAGGGGAGGGGCAGAGAGAGAGGGAGACACAGAATCCGAAGCAGGCTCCAGGCTCCGAGCTGTCAGCACAGAGCCCAACGTGGGACTCAAACCCATGAACTGTGAGATCATGACCTGAGCCAAAGCCCGACGCCCAACTGACTGAGCCACCCAGGTGGCCCAATGTTTATTTACTTTTGAGAGAGAGGCAGAGTGCAAGCAGGGGAGGGGCAGAGAAAGAGGGAGACATAGAATCCGAAGCAGGCTCCAGGCTCCAAACTGTCAGCACAGAGCCCAATGCAGGGCTCGAACTCACGAACTGTGAGATCATGAGCTGAGCCGAAGTTAGATGTTTCACCGACTGAGCCACCCAGGCGCCCCATAAACACCCTTTATTATTTTTTAATGTTTATTTTTGATAGAGAGAGACACAAACAGGGGAGGGGCAGAGAGAGAGGAGACAGAGGATCAGAAGCAGGCTCAGCACTGACAGCAGCGAGCCCGATGTGGGGCTCAAACTCACAAACTTTGAGATCACGGCCTGAGCCGAAGTTGGACGCTCAACTGACTGAGCCACCCAGGTGCCCCTTAAACACCCTCTAGATGGGCAGTCACGCCTGCTGGGCCTGTCCCACAGCAAGCCCAAGCCTAAGGGAGGAAATTCAGGGCACCAGGGGGTTCTGCCTGTCTGGCACAGCCCAGGAAGGTCCCCAACGGGGACCTGCCACACAGGAGGCCTGTACACGAGGCTGCCACCTTCCTGGGACAGGCTGGTCACAGCACGACGCTGCAAGGGGGCGGGGAAGGCCGGAAGGGGGCGGGGTTGGTATTCAGGGAGGGGAAGCGGAACCCACAGACCCAGGCTGAGACCCCACACAGCCGCCAGGAAGCGCAGCCTAGTCCTGAAATGAAACCACGTGTGTGATGAACACTCCACATTCTACAGGGCGCAACTTTTACTGTGGGTGGACTTTTGCTTCTGTCCTCAGGGTCAGGGATAACCCGGGGGTGCGGGCCAGGTGTGTGGCTTCAGACCTGCACTCACCAGCCTGGGACCCCGACAAGTCCTGGGACCCCGACAAGTCCTGGGACCTCGGAAGAAGGGGTGGGTCCACCTCAAGAGAACAAAGCTGGACCCTTACCTCACAGATTCAAAATAGGTAAAGCTCTGAACAGAAGGGCTGAGGCTGAAAGAGAACATACAGGTAAAAGGCTCTGTGACCCTGAGTCTGGCAACGGTTTCTTAGGCGCGACGGTAAGAGTGCAAGCAACCAAAAAATAAAAAACCGAAAATAGACTACATGAAAATGTCAAAACTTCTGCGCTTCAAGGGACACCGGGGTGGCTCAGTCGGTCGAGCGTCTGGCTCATGACTTTGGCTCAGGTCATGATCTCACGGTTCGTGGGGTTGATCCCCGCATCGGGTTCTGTGCTGATGGCATGAGGCCTGCTTGAGATTCTCTGTCTCCCTCTCTCTCTCTGCCCCTCCCCCACTCATGCACGAGCATGTGTGCTCTCTCTCTAAATAAACATGCAAAAGTAAAAAAAAAAAAAAAGGTTTGTGCTTTAAGACAGAACATCCAAAGCGAAAAGACTGAATGGGAGAAAATCTCTGCAAACCATGTATCTGAGAAGGGTCTTATCTGTAGAATACAGAAGGAAGTCTTAACAACTCAGTAACAGAAAGACAAATATGCCAAATGAAAAACAGGTAAAGAAACAAAACAGCCAAGCTGTACAAATGGCTGATAAGCACTCAGCATCATTACTCATCAGAGAAATTCAAATCTAAGCCACAAGGAGATAGGCGGCTGCAATCCAAAAGGCAAATACCCAGCACGGAGGGGGATGTGGACCGCCCCCGCACTGCTGGGGGAGGGGGAGAAACAGCCCCGTTGGAAAACACCCCGGAAGTTGAACAGAGTAAGCGCATGACCCAGCAATTCTACTCCTACTCACACGGCCTCTGACCCCCAAGGTGCGGGTTCTTCTCTTCTGCACCACCAGCTGGGTGTCCTACAATTCAACGCAGTTCTGACAGTTCTAACAGCCCAGAGGTAGCGCAGACCCCATCCAAAGTTCAAGGGCTCCAGGCTGTCCCTGCTTCCACGCCCCTCTCAAGTCCCAGGCCGCCTGAACTTCTGACAAACTGGCTCTAGACTTTGGGGTTCCCACAAAAATCTCCTCCGGTTGGATCATTTGCTGGAGCAGCTCACAGGACTCAGGCAAACTTTGCTTTATTCACATTTACCGGTCTGTTGTAAAGGATTCAGCTCAGGAACAGCCGGATGGAAGAGGCGCATAGCACAAGGTGTGGGGTGGGGTCAGGCACGCTGCCCTTCCGACACCTCCATGTGTTCGGCAACCCGGAAGCTCTCCCAACTCCACTGTTCCGGGTCTTTATGGCCGGGTCACGATGGAGGCACTGGTGATTAACTCAACCTCCAGGCCTCCCTCCCCCCACCGCCATCCCCAGATAGGAGGTGGGGCTGAAAGTTCCACCACTGTAAGGCAGCCTGCGCCAGGCTGGCCACCAGTCCCCATCCTGAAGCTATCTAAAGGGCTCCCGGCCACCTCGCATCTCATCAGCATACCAAAGATACACTCTCACTGGAAGAATTTCAAGTGTCTGAGGAACTCTGTGCCAGGACCCAGGGATAAAGACTAAATACCTTTGTCTTATTAAGCCACACTAGGTATACATTCAAGAGACATCAACGCACACGTCCACACAACAGCTTGGACAGGAACATTCATAGTAACGTTATGCATAATAGATGAAAGGTGGAAACACGGCAAGGTCCATCAGCTGGCAAATAGACATGCAAAATGTGGCATGTCCCCGCACGCTGAATTATTATCAAAGAAGCATGGATACACGCATGATGAAAACATCACGCTATGTGAGAGAAGCCAGATACAAAACACCATGTTGCATGATTCCACTTATCTGGAATGTCCAGAAGAGCCGAACTTGCCCAGAAAGAAAAATAGATGGAGGCGGTGTAAAAATTAATAAAAATTGAATGAACAAAAAATAAAAAAATATTTATTCGGGTCAGGTCATGATCGCACGGTTCGTGGGTTCGAGCCCTGTGTCGGGCTCTGTGCTGACAGCTAGGGGCCTGGAGCCTGCTTTGGATTCTGTGTCTCCCTCTCTCTCTGCCCTTCCCCTGCTCTCTCTCTCTCTCTCTCTCTCTCTCAAAAATAAAAAAATAAACATAAAACAATTGTTTTAAATAAAACAATTCATAAGCCTCGTTTGTAATGGAGTCGGGAGGCCAGCAGGGGGAGGTCTCACACCCCACAGAGCCAGCAGGAGGAGAGGTATCCTCAGGTCCCACCACACCCCTCCTGCTTGACCACAGGCAGGCCCCAGAAAGGCTCTCCTCCAGCTCCAGCAACAGCCCAGCCAAGGAGAGACTGTCAGAGTTCAGCCAATGGGAAGCCGCTACACTTCCAACTCCCAGTTTGCTCCAAAGGACAGCCCTCCCAGGCCGCCCACCTCTTCCCTCTATAAAGGTTCCTCTGTTCTCCAGACTTGCCAGCGGTTTCACAGAAGCTTGCTTGTCTGGAGTTGTAATTCTCTGCTATTCCCAAAGAAACCCATTTTTGCTGGCTAAACTGTACCCTTCAGTGGATGAGTCCTATGGAACACGGATTACGTTTCGATAAATAAAGCCGGTACGAAGTAGAGGGTGATATACTCACCGAACAAAGTTTCTGTAAAGTTTGAAATAAACATAGGAAGGCCACGGTAACAGCACAACGTTGTGCTGCTGAAGATGAGCCCATCGTGCGAGGACAGCTCTGCTGCCCTGCGTAAGCTTCTGGCCCAAAAATCGCAGCTTGAGCCCCTGCCCCCGGAGACAGCAGATGCCCCCACGGCCCCGGACTCCTCGGCAGCAGGTGCCCAGGGAGGGATGAACGCGCACAGCTGTCGGCACGTGCGGTGCTTCAATTTCCACACCTGCCTCCTTCCCTCAAAGGTGCCAGCTGCCCAGAGCCCAGAGCCCACCAATCCCGAAAGCCTACCTCCTCCAACAAAGCCTGGGGGGGGGGGGGGGGGGGGGGCTTTGACTGGGCCCCGGCAGGGAAGCATGCTAGGTTTCCACTTGGATGAACACATTAGTGGGCATGCTCAGTCAAGCAGTTCACTGAACACCCGGTGCTCCAATGGCCCCTCCAAACCGTCAACAATAAATCCTGAGTCACGTGGCCCACGGCTCCAGGGCAGACTGCCCAGTCTGCCTTGCACGCTGGACACCAGCGGAAAGAAGGCGCTGCTGTGGGCACAGAAATGTCCTTGTCATCCTACCTTGCAGTGATACAGGGTCGAGACAGCAGATTAGACCTGGTTTCAACAGCCTGGACGGAAGCCCAGCATTTCTCCCCAGGACGCTGGGAGCTCCTGGGCCCCAGATGCTCCCAGGTGGCTGCCTGCCTGCTGAGCTCGCGGAGGTGGAGGCGGAGGCGGAGGGTGTAGACTAGCAGCTTCATCTTGCAGTGAGTGGTCAGTTCACCCAGTTCTCCGCACAAGGCTTAGCAGCCCCCACTCCCGTCTCCCCAGGGGCCCTGACCCACCCAGAGCCCTCCAGACAGGAATGCAGATGTCCCTCTCCCCGAGCCTCCTCCTGGGGCTGCCCCTCCTCCCATGAGTCCACAGTCAAACTGGCAGTTCTGCTTCCGGAAGCATCTCACAGGATGCTTCTCTGCAACCCCAGTGACGCAAGGAATTCATGACTTGGCCTGAAGTCATAGAGCTTGGCTCTCTCCTGAGCAAAGGAGGAAGGCGACAACAGGCCCACCACCTGTCTGCGGGATAGCAGCGTGACCATTCACAAAGAAAAAAGGCACAGAGTGGAGTCGGGAAGCTAGAAGGGGAAGCTACAGCACTTGGCGTCAATGACAATTACAGATTCCAACAGAAGGATCAGCTAAGTGCCTCCACGGAAAACCCTGTACCTTGCATCTTCCACAAGAACTTGACCACCCCTGCAACCCAGCCAATGAGAAACCCTCATCCCCCTGGGCTCTGGCTTTTCTCCAGTGGACTTTCACTCAGAACCCCCCTCCCAACTTCCTCCTCCTCCACCTCCTCCCCCCTCCCCATAACATTCCTTTCCTTTGTTGGACTTGCCTTTGTTGGTTTTGCCACAGCTTGCTTGTCCCAACTTGCATTTCTCTGCTCTTCCCAAATAAGCCCATTTTCGCTGATAAAATAGCTGACTTTTCTTATTTCTAAGGTTACCATTTTTTTGGTGATCAGAAGTGGGATCCAGAGGCGACCCCCCAACAACTCCGGGGGTGGTGGACACAAAGGTGCCAGTGCCCCCAAAGCCAACACGGGTCACGGCTTTCTTGCTGACTCTGGAGTGCAAGGGCAAGTTTTCTCCTGGATTTCAAGCTCCACTCTCTTTGTGTGTGAGCTCTCCTGGCTGTATTCAGGATCTATTTTAAGGCTTTGCCCTTTCAGAGTTCTCACTTGGACTTTGGTCGGACTTCTGTTTGGAACCGTGCTGTGTAGGATGTTTGCTTTCTGCTTTCTGCTTCAGATTCTGTGTCTTCCTCTCTCTCTGGCCCCCCTGCTCGCCCACTGTATCTCTCTCTTTTAAAAATAAATAAACATTAAAAAAAAAAACTAAAAAAAAAAAGAAAAGAGAAAAGAAACAGGATCCCAGGCATCAAAACTGGGGACGCCCATCCCCCGTTTCTGGGATACACTTGGTTTTATGTTTAAAAACTATGGTCCCCCCAAAAAAAATTTAAAAAAAGAATAATAATAAATAAGTAAATAGAAACTATGGTCCCTCCTCGTGCACAGTTCTAATTAAATGGACCACCTTTTTTTTTTTTTTATTTTTTTTAATGTGTATGTATTTTTGAGAACGAGAGAGAGACAGCTCAAGCAGGGGAGGGGCAGAGAGAGAGGGAGACACAGAATCCGAAGCAGGCTCCAGGCTCTGAGCTGTCAGCACAGAGCCTGACTTGGGGGCTCAAACCCATGGATCGTGAGATCATGACCGGAGCTGGAGTAGGATGCTCAACCAACTGAGCCACCCAGGCGCCCCTTAAATGGACCAACTTAACCAAAAGTAATTTAGAACATCAGTGGCCATTATGGGGAACTTTTCAGCTCCACAAACTTACGCTTCTCAAAACTAAACTGGATAGCCAGGCTCTAAAACTGTCATGACTGAATGGGATGTCTATCTGGACTGGAATTCTGAAGGTTCCAAACATTATCAGGAATCCAGAACTGCCTCTGCAAAACACACTTTCTGGACTGAGGTAAACGAACAGTTAAAGACAAAGAGGCTTCAGGGCACCTGGCTGGCTCAGTGGAGCCTTCGACTCTTGGTCTCTGGGTTCTGAGCGCAAGCCCCACACTGGGTGCAGTTTCCATAAATTAATTAAATTATATATATGTGTGTGTGTGTGTGTGTGTGTGTGTGTGTGTGTGTGTATATATATATATACACACACACACACACATATATACATAAACAAAAAGGCTTCTGGGGCCTCCTCCCCCCACCCCCGTCCTCTTTGTCTCAGGGCACACGGCAGACACCTCGCGCTCCAGGCCCACCGTCCTCCTTCCCTTCTGTACCACCTTCACCTCCTCTACATCCTCAGTTTCCCCATTCCAATTCCCTTGCCGATTTTCCATTTTCCTTTGACTCTCTGCCTGCTTCTTCCTATCCTGAACCTATTCAAACATGCCTCTTTGGGCCTGGGTGTCTCAGTTGGTTGAGTGTCCGACTCCTGACTTCGGCTGAGGTTTGTGGGTTCAAGCCCCACACCAGGCTGTGCTGACAGCACGGAGCCTGCTTAGGATTCTCCTCTCTCTTTCTCTCTCTCTCTCTCTCTCTCTCTCTTTCTCTCTCTCTCTGCCCCTCCCCCTCCAAAATAAGTAAACATTTTAAAATATATTTTAAAATAACAATAAAATAAAATGCACCTCTTTAAAGCTAAGTCTCCTTTGGATCCTATAAGGATCCAAATAAACCCCACATTTCTTACATTCCCTAGACTAAGTTTGAATTTTGAGCCATAGTTAAAGAGTTTCCTAAAGAGACGAAGGACCTCCCCCTCCACGGGTTTGCTGAAGAATTTAACACACGTATTCAAACTTGCCAACCTAGTTTCTCAGAGTTATATCAATTAGTCCACATGGCTCATAGGTGATGGCCAGGCCAAACTCTGGATGAAACTAGCCCAATGGGATCATCCTGAAAGGGAAAGAGAGAAACAGACCCCTAACTCTGGCAAGATGCTAGAACACTTCCTGGAAATCTCCAGGGAGCAAGTATAGTAGCCTTTCCTAAAACTGTTGACTGGAACAGAAGTCAGGCTTGCACACAAAAGCCTGATGAACCTGTTCATGACTATTATAATCAACTCCAAATTGTCTTTAAAGAAAATTCTGGTCTTCCCTTAGATGTTGAATCCACCCAGGAAGCACTTAACTATGTTTATGAATGGGCTGAACTGGGATTTTTTTTTCTTTTAGTTAAAAGGACCAGGATGGAATGGGAAACCATGTCCACTCCCAACTGAGTTAGTCTGGCAAACCCGCTCACTTACACCTGTGATGAGTCTCCTAATAAACCACTAAAATTCTCAGTTTTCGATTCCAGCAAATGAAGTCCCTAAACAACATCAAAACCTCCTAGTTTCGGCTATTTCTGCAAAGGGCCAGGACATTGGGATAAAACTGCTATCATGTTGGGGCGCCTGGGTGGCTCAGTTGGTTGAGCGTCCCACTTCGGCTCAGGTGATGATCTCGCAGTTCGTGAGTTTGAGCCCCACATCAGGCTCTGTGCTGATGCCTCGGAGCCTGGAGCCTCCTTCGGATTCTGTGTCTCTCTCTCTCTCTCTGCCCCTCCCCCACTCACACTCCGTGTGTGTGTGTGTGTGTGTGTGTGTGTGTGTGTCTCTCTCTCTCTCTCTCTCTCAAAAATAAACAAACATTAAAACTGCTGTCACGCTAAGCGCTGTGGGCACCGCATCCCTCCAGCCGGTCTTTCCAATGTCCTCCTAATTCCCAACTTTGGGCTCCAAGGAGCTACAGGGGCTCTTGACACAAGCCACTGGCTGCTATGAGGGACTCCAACTTGCCCTCTACAGGACTTTCGTCTAGGACTTCCGAGCAATAAGTAACGTGGTCATCCCTCGGCACCTGCTGCCCCTCCCACCACTGCACGCTAGTGACATCTGTTCCCAGAGAAAGCCAGTTTTTCACCGTATTTGATCCATGCGGTGCATCTTTGGTATTCCAGTTGGTAAGGATAGCCACTATTCTCTTTACTTTCACTTGGGAGCATAAACACACTTGGACAGAAATGCCCCAGGGTTCCAGAGGGTCCTTACTTTTCAAAGATCTTAAAAGCTGACTTGGATGATATAAAGTTTTCTGTAGGCTCTACTTAATATGATACATAGATGATTTGGTTCTCCGATGCCCTTCTCAAACCTCTTCGCAAGAAGACAGCATCTACCTGCTACAACTTTTGGCCTTAAAGGGACAGAAAATCCCCCGAAGAAAAACTGCAGTTTGCTCCAATCCGGTTTGATTCTAGGAAACCTGATCTCAGAACAAGAACTCCATTTGGATCAGGCAGTCTTCCTGAACTTCCCAAAACCTAAAACTAAGCACCAATTACAAAGTTTTCTGGAATTGGCTGGCTAGTCAAAATTGGGTTCCAAACACCTCTCTTACGGCTCAATCTCTATATGCCCTACTTAAAAAATGAAAGATCAGGGGCTCCCAGCTGGCTGAGTTGGTAGAGCACGCGACTCCTGACCTTGGGATTATGAGTTCGAGCCCCACATTGGGCATAGAGCTTACTACATGTATAAAAGTGAAAAGGAAAAAAATGAAAGGTCAGGGAGACATAGCTTTGGGGACTTTAAGGAAAAGCTTAATAAGACCCCCGCCCTCAGATATCCTAACTCTTTTTTTTATAAAGTTTATTTACTTTGAGAGAGAGAGGGAAAGAGAGTGTGAGTGGGGGAGGGGCAGAGAGCATCCCAGGCAAGCTCCGACTGTCAGAGTGGAGCCCAACTCCGCAAACTATGAGATCATGAGCCCAATACCAGGCTGCAACTCACGAACTATGAGATCATGACCTGAACTGGTATCGAGGGTCAGACGCTTAACCAACTGAACCACCCAGGTGCCCCAGCTACCCTAATTGTTAACTTCCCTTTTCCTCTATGTAATGAGAGGGAATGGAATGCCTTGGAATACTCATCCACAAAAACACAGGGACCGTCATCGACCCACAGGGTATAGAGCCAACAACCAGGCCCTACGGCATGGGAATATCCCCTCACGGCCATTCCTGCCACTAACTACCCTGTTAGTTGAGGCCGCTGAAGAAAAAATCAGGGGACCCGCTTCAGCCATCCTTGTATTTTGGCCAAGGGTGAAACCACAAACATTTATGCCAACAGCACGCCTTTGGGGCAGCTCGTGGCTTTGGGATGTTGGCTAACAGTTAGGCTCCCTTACCTCGACTGGGAATGGGATAAAAACTGGCTCCCGGCTCCAAAGTTTATCAGGTGCCGCGCTGCTGGCTGCTCTGCCTACGAGTGAGGCTCCTGGGCATCCCCGGAGACCAAAGGAAACCACCTTGCAGTATTTCTGCCAAAAACGATGCTCTTAAGGAAACCGACAGCCAAATCCGTCACGGTCCCAAGGGATGTCGTCCCAAGTGATAATTTGCAAAATTCGACAAGAGATACCCAACAACTGGCCCCAGAGAGGGAAAAACAAAACAAGACTGGAAATCTGTTCATTGTTGGCTCAATAAAGAGAGGGAACTCTGGTTCGAACCGAATTAACAATCTGGCCCTACCAGAAATTCTAAACTTCCCACTGCTTGCCTCCATACATGCATTGAACCATTGGTCTACTGACAAAATGATAGTGTTTGTGAACCAACATTGGCGGAGAAAAATTAATAAGGCTGCAAAAAGTGCCTACTTCACTTACCCACCTGTCCAGAGTGCAATCCAGGGAAATCTGTTCGCACTATGGATTTCATACATCTCACCTTGAAATCCTGTTCAGAAAGATTATCCCTACCTGGCTAACTCCTCTCAAACTTTGTAGTGATGGGGAAACCCATTTTTCTGGTCAGGTGCCTCAAAAAGTCTGTGTTGTTTGGCTAGTTTTAGCACACTTTTATCGTGCATCCTACCCTCAGTCCTCAAGGTTAGCTGAACACGCTAACGACACCACAAAGATTCACCTGGAAAAATCTGTATAGACCTTCCAGGTCCTTGGCCGAAAACATTGCCATCAGTCCTTCTAAATCCCAGCTCTACCCCCTTTGGAACTTGTAGACTCTCACCCTCTAAGGTAGTCACAGGACATCTAATGCACTTGGCCCCTGCCTCCTCTGACCCATAGTTGACAAAAGGAGACACGTTCCAACATTTTAAAGGTTTAATTGCTTCTATTAAAAATAACCATGCTTTGGTACGGGGCGCCCGGCTGGCACGTCGGTGGAACGTCCACCTCTTGATCTTGTCATTGTGGGTTCAAGCCCCGTGTTGGCGGGAGAGATTACTCAAAAAAAAAAATTCTTTAGAGGCACCTGGGTGGCTCAGTCGGTTGATCGTCTGACTCTTGCTGGTTTCAGCTCAGGTCACCATCTCACAGTTTGTGAGTTCGAGCCCCACGACCAGCTCTGTGCTGATGGTGTGGAGCCTGATTGAGATTCTCTCTCCCTCTCTCTCTGCCCCTTCCCTGCTCACGCCCTCTCTCTCAAAATAAATAAATAAACATTTTTTAAATAAAAATTTAAAAAAAACATAAAAATAGGGGCACCTGGGTGGCTCAGCCGGTTGAGCCTCCGACTTCGGCTCAGGTCATGATCTCATAGTTCATGAGTTCAAGCCGCACATAGGCTCACTGCTTTCAGCAAGAAGACTGCGTCAGATCCTCTGTCCCTTTCTCTCTGCCCCGCCCCCGCTGGTGCTCTCTCAAAAATAAATTAAAACATTTAAAAATTAATTAATTTAAAAATAATAGCAAATGATAAATAAATAAATAAATAAATAAATAAATAAATAAATAACATAAAAATAAAAATAAATAGCCATGCTTTGGTACAGCAATCTTTTCAACATCTGTTTCCGGGAGATGAAGACCTTAGGCATCACACCTTGCAACCTGGAGATTCTGTTGGAAGAGACACCTCCACAAAGCCTCTTCCAACTTGCTGGAAAAGCCCTTCCAAGGTACTGCTAACATGCCCTTGTGCCGCCAAACGCCAAGGAATAGACTCCTGGACTCACGCGACTCATCTAGAGAAAGCACCACACCCTGACCGGCCCAGCACGCCACCTGTTGGCCTGAAAGCAAACACTTCCCAGAGTTGGAGCAGAGGACATCCGCCGAGACAGCTTTCCTGAGATGTCCCGACCAGGCCTGGGTTCCTCTTCCTTGCCGTTGGCTCCTACTCTCTCTCTCGAAAGAAAATGCTCTTGTCCACATTCCCCCAAGCCCTTGCAAAAGGGCGAAACCTCTCCTTTTGATTATGACCCTTTTCAGAAACAGCCTCATCACGATCCCGAGGCAAATTAGTTTTTCACTTGCCTTTTCTAAAGGAGTAAAAGGTTCAGGAGTCACAAAAGTCTTTGACCTGGGCTATTATTTGACTCTGGGTTCTTATCCAAATCCATGGTCACTGAACTCGCAAACTTACAGACTGTCTTATTGGATAACATTTGTTTTTCCAAACAGTTCTTTTGAGAGAACGATACTGTTCTCATACATCTTTAAAGTTTTGCTATTTTTGCAAAAAGTTCACCAGCTATCGCATCCTGCTCAGACCGGCACCGTATCCTCCCCAGTGTCCTGGGGAGGCCATTGCCAATTCTTCCCACATACTCCAGAGGGACCCACAACTCTGCTCTCAGGGCCACTCAGCAGGGACTCCCAGGAAGAACTGTAACTGTGGCTTCGCCTCAGTAGGGAGAATTTTTCTCCCCTAAGTCAAAGTAAGTACCAATAAATATTTTCAGTTGGCTACTTTCAGACCTATAGTCCTGGTTTAGACCCATTATACAATTTGGAATTGTTAGGTTACTTCTGTTTGTATTTTTGTGTTTTGCTGCCCGTCAAACTTTTGTAAAAATGATGTAGCCAATCAGGAGATGATCTCCAACGGTTATGGCCTTGGTGAATATGTACTATATATTTTTTTAGTTTTTTTAACGTTTTATTTATTTTTGAGAGTGGGGGAGGGGCAGAGAGAGAAGAGGACAGAGGATCCAAAGTGGGCTCTGTGCGGAGAGCCCGACACAGGGCTCGAACTCATGAACGGTGAGTTCATGACTTGAGCTGAAGCTGGACTCTCAACCCACTGAGTCACCCAGGTGCCCCTCAACTCTGGTTTCAAATGATATGTTCCCACCCACTCCTCCACTCCACACGAGTGACATCACAGCTTGGCATTCGTAAATATCTTAGCATTGCCTCTGAAAGATAAAGACTACAGGCAGGGCGCCTGGGTGGCTCAGCTGGTTGGGGAGCTCAATCAGTTAAGTGTCCAGACTCTGGTTTGGGCTCAGGTCATGATCTCACAGTTTGTTAGTTCGAGCCCTGGCACCGTGGGGCTCTATGCTGACAGTGTGGAACCTGCTTAGGATCCTCTCTCTCTGTCTCTCTTTCACCCTGTCTCTCTCTCACCCCTTCCCTACTCACGCTCTCTCCCTCAAAAATAAATATAAAAAAAAAAAAAAAAAGATAAAGACTCCATTTAAAAACAGAACTACAAGGGGCGCCTGGGTGGCTCGGTTGGTTGAGCATCCGACTTCAGCTCGCGTCACAATCTCACCACTCACGGGTTCGAACCCTGTGCCGGCCGGGCTCTGTGCTGACAGCCTCAGAGCCTGGAGCCCGCTGCCGATTCTGTGTCTCCCTCTCTCTCTGTCCCTCTCCCGCTCATGCTCTCTTTCTCTCAAAAATAAATAAATGTCAAAAACACACACACACACACACACACACACACACACACACACACACACAAAACAGAACTACAAAACAATTATCCCACCTGACACACAACACCAATTCTTTAGTATCATTAATACCCAGGAAGTGTGCTCAAGTTTCCTCGATGGTGTCCTGAAAGTTTTGAAATCTGCATTTGTGAACTGTATTCACAAATCGCCAAGAGCCGGAAAGACCCGGATGTTCGCTGACAGGTGAAGAGAGAAACATATTGCAGGTAATGGACGCAACAGCAGCGAGCCCTGCAGGCACAGCAGTGGTGCTCACAAGCGCAGCGCTAAGCGTATGATTCCATCCGTATGAGAGTCTAGAAAAGGCAGAAACTAGAGTGAGAGAAAGCAGCCCTGTTTATAGGGATCGGGGGGTGGGTAGGGACTGACCGAGAAGGAGCAGGAGGGAACTTTTGGGGGTGATGGAAATGTTCTAGGTCACAGCTGTCGTGGTCATTATGTGGATGTACACATTTGCTAAAACTCAGTGAACTGGACACTTAAAAGAGATGCATTTTATTATGTGTTCATTATACTTCATCATATTGCTTTTTGAAAAGTGTCTGGGTGACTCAGTTGGCTAAGCGCCTGACTCTTGATTTCGGCTCAGATCGTGCTCTCACGGTTCATGAGTTCGAGCCCCGCGTCCAGCTCAGTGCTGACAGTGTGGAGCCTGCTTGGGATTCTCTCTCCCTCTCTCTGCCCCAGCCCTCCCCACCTCCGCAGGCTCTGTCAAAATTCAGAAAAAAAAAAAATTAATTAAAAAAAAAGCAGAACTACAATGATCTCACCTTTAAAAAAAACCAGAAATTCCTTAATATATTTTAAGTTTCAAAGGACTATTCAAGTTCCCCCAAATATCTCATAAATGCTTTAAAGTCTGCACTTTTGTCGATTTTCTACCTAAGTGTAATTTGCATACAGAAAATGTGCATTTGTAACAAGCTTCCTCAGTTACTCAGGTGTAGGTTGTCCCCAGGTGGGCTGACCATGTAATTCATCCCCCTCCCTGGGACACCTGGAGACACAGTGGACCTGGAAGCAGACCCCTGTCTTCGGGAGGCTGGGCTCCCCTTGCAGAAGCCGCGCCACAGGGTGAAGACCAGTAAAAGACCTCCTCTAGGGTGGCGCCACAGGGCCAGCAGGGGGCGCACTCACACTGCATCGGTTGCAGGCCAGTCAGGAAAATCGGCTCCTTGCAAGTCCACATGGCTTTAGCTACTACTTCCCGCTCCTGCAGGAGGAAGAAGGGTTTCCCCTCGCTCCGGCAACAGCCGAGCCAGTGAGAGACAGTCACAACTCGGCCAGTGAGAAGCCACTATCCTTTGAACTCCCAGTTTGCGCCCACAGACTTTGTGTTTGTAACAACCCTCCGAAAGTCCCCTCTCTCCTCTATAAAAGAGCTTTCCTCTCTTTTGTTCTCCAGGCGCCGAGGGTTTTGCTGTAAGCTTCCTTGCCCTGCAATTCCTAAATAAACCCAGTTTTGCCGGTAAAATGACTGACGGCTCCATTCTTTAATATTAATTTATTTGGGGGAGAGTGCAGGCGGGGGAGGGGCAGAGAGAGGGGGACAGAGGATCCAAAGTGGGCTCGGCGCTGACAGCAGCAAGCTCGATGTGGGGCTCAAATTCATGAACCGCGAGATCATGACCTGAGCTGAAGTCGGACGTGCAAGTGACTCAGCCATCCAGATGCCCCCTCTGACAGCTTCATTCTTAACGTTAACAGGAGAAAGCAACTTCTGGCCTGAGTGGAACCCGGGAGCTGATGGGCTGTGGTGCCACGTCCAGGGCAATGCCAAGCTGCCAGGCCCCCTTACAGACGGAGGCTGGACGGTGGGTGAGAACGGCCGACCCAACCACAGGCTCTCTGAGCTGCAAGAACTGTGCCTTTTCCTAGGGCCTCCACATCCCAGCAAGAAAGGAGTCAGCAGCCTGCATTGTTTTATGGAATGTTCCAGAATATTAGCTCAGAGTGTGGTTTCCCTAAATCAGATTCGATGTTTTCCTTAATTCCACTGTAAACCCAAAGACAGAGCTCAAGGGGAAAAAATTCTAACCCCTTAACATGCTAAAATCCAGGTCCTTTGTCAGTACTACAGTGAACAAAGCAATCGCTAATCTCAATACATTTCCTAGTAGATCTGTATCTAACAGCATGCAAACAAAATACCTTGTAGACCTCACACACTTACCTACAAATAGAGGATTCCTGGATTATCCGCCCTGGGCAAAGTCTAAACCAAAGTCCGCCTCCATTAGCTAGGCGGTTCCCAGAGAGCTCCTGAAACCCTTAGGAAATCCTTCCTCTCACAGGCCTGCCATAAATTCCAGTTTTTAAATCCCTCTCCATACTACACTGTCCCACAGTGTAGCCACCAGTCACAGGAGGCTATCTACGTTTACATTTAAATACATCTAAACGAATGCAATTAAAAATTCACTTCCTCCACATCTGGCCACATCCCAAGCACTCAATGGCCAGTGACTGGTATACTGTGCCACCATATTGCACAGACCTGGACATCTCCATCACTGCTCCACAAAGTCCTGCTCTCCAACAACCTGTTACGTGGCATGTCCTTCAGCCGTTTTTTCAACAAAGCCTCGGAGGCTTCTACTAGGGGCCCGCACTGATGCCACGATTAAGCCTCACAACCAAATATAAACTGAAGCTTGAGTAAGCGGTGGACAAATCGTAGCAGTGGGGACACCTGGCAGGGAGTACTCCACCAACAGCCTTCAGCTCCTGGTCATGGTCCGAGGTGTGCCCTTGACCAAGTCTTCAACCCCTGAGAGCCTCGTTTTCTGCATCTATAACATGACACAGCTGGACTGGGGCTCCTTCCGAGTCTGACATTCTAGAACTCTTGAGTCCAACAAGGAAAAGTGTAACTTAAGCAAAATTTAATTAACATTAGTTAAAAATAAGCCAAAAGAGGACACCTTGGTGGCTCAGTTGGTAGGCTTCTGACTCTTGATTTGGGCTCAGGTCATGTTCCACAAGATGGAGCCCCGTGCTGGGCTATGCTGACAGTGCAGGGCCTGCTTGGGATAGTCTCTCTCTCCCTCTTTCTCTCAAAATAAATAAACATTTAAAAAAAAAAAAAAGGAAATAACCAAAATAGTCATAGGAAAAATGTTCTTCTGAACTTAAAAAAAATTTTGTTAATGTTTATTTATTTTTGACACAGAGAGAGAGCATGAACGGGGGAAGGTCAAAGAGAGAGGGAGACACAGAATCTGAAGCAGGCTCCAGGTTCTGAGCTGTCAGCACAGAGCCCGACATGGGGCTCAAACTCACGGACCATGAGATCATGACCTTAGCCAAAGTCAGACGCTCAACCGACTGAGCCACCCAGGTACTCCTGTTCTTCTGAACTTTAAATGCTGTCCTGGAACCTGCATCTTAGGGCCGGATCAAAGGCGGGAGGAGGACAGCACCCTACCGTGGCCTGACTGTCCAAAGTTCAGGCCCTCAAAGATAAACTGTTCTCTTTGTGAGCTCATACGCCCTTTACAAGGCCACTTTTATAACTGCCCAGCACTATGGCAAAGATTGTAATCCCTACAGCCACCCTGACACAGGCATTATCATCTCCAATTCACAAATAAGGAAGCTGAGGCCCAGCAAGGTTACGGAACACGCAGAAGCCGAAAGCAGCTCACCTACAAGAGGCAGAGCTAAGATTCGAATCCAGGCCCCTTAGCCTCTTGGGCCAGTGTCCCACTTTTTGGACAAAAAAGAGCTTTCATTTACTTACAAGGTGCCGGCCACTCTGCCAAGCACTGGATACACTTTCTTTAACACTCAGAACAACCCATGAGAAAATGGGGACACGGAAAGGTCAGGCAGCTTCCAAAGGGGCAGAGGCTGAATTCATTTCAGTAATGCCAATTAACGTTTAGTTAGCAAATTACGTTTTCCTTGTCGGACTCCAGGGCTGGTTCTAACCACTGCCTTCCCCAGCCTTCAGGGCCCCTATCTCTTCGACATTGCCTTCCACACCAAGAGCATGTGACCACTCTTAATTATCTAGGATGGTAGAGGTTTGGGCCTCCTTCTCTGCTGAACTGTGGACCCCAGAAGATGAGGACCGAATTTTCCAGGTGGGTGTCCCTCCGTGGCGCTTTGCTCTTTGGAGGCATCCAGTAAAACTTGTTAAATTCATGGGCTTGGCTGTCCTAGGGCAGGAGGCTCCTCTTTCAACATGGGGTGTCAGCTCAGATGTCCTTAAAGGGCTCCCCACCCTCGTATGTCCACTCTCCAGTACCCTGGGGTTTCTGTGGGCCAAGCCCTTGTGACCACGGCCGTTGTCACAGCCCCACCCACACTCCCTTTGGCAGTCATGCTGGGCACCTGAGGCTCACCTCAGCCAGGCATCCTGCCCACCTGTCCCAAGACTACTCAGAGACAATATGCGATTGTGAATGTGCCACAGGCAGCCCTGTACACACCATGGGTAACAAAAAGCACACACACATATGCTTGTGCACACACGGGAAGCGTCTAAAACTATCCAAGAACTATTAACTGCTAGAAGCTGGTTAAAGAAAGATGATATGTATAGACTGGCTATTCATCATCCTCATGAAGTAAATAAAAGCCTGGCCTTCCACGTGTAGACTGAAATCAGTATCTTCTTTTTCGGGTGAGCGCAGTGGAAAGTACACGGGTCTGGAGACAGAAGACCTGGCAGGGGCTGCCCTCAGGCTCTTGTGGCTGGATGACCTTACAGAGACATTGGGTCTCCCAGAACCTCAGTTTCCTTCCTCTCTTCACAGCGGTGAGACCCCTGCCATCCTTTCTCCCAGGTAAGTTGGGCAAACCGAATGAGAAGAGAGATACGCAAGCCCTTTGTAAACCATGATTGCCAAGGTCACTTGGCCAATACGAGGCAGAGCCTGATCCAAGACCCTGACTCCAGGCCCGCCTGTTTCCCAAAGTCAGTTGCTTCTATCATTTTGCCAGGAACTTATAGTTAGTGGGGCCATGACTGCCACACAGCCAATAACAAAGGGAACAGAGCAAGGTTCCCCTTAAAGATCTCCTCTCCCTAAGAACGCTCAAAACTGACCTTGAGGTTAGGAAAGGCTTCTGATGGCGTCAGAAGTAGGGGTGGAGTCAAGGCACCCCAAGAATCCAACACTTACTACACATCCAGTTGTTGTCTTTTCCAGGGAGATGTCACCATCCACAGGAAACCAACCTGGTGGGTGGGACCCAAGGTCGGTGTGATGCCCAACCTCCAAATCTGAGGAACCTACCCCAAACCAGGAAGCAGCTCATTCTTAGTGGTGTGTCAGGCAGACTAGGCCCGGCTGCAGGCCCCAGTCCTAGTGAGGCCTTCCCAGACTTGCCCTTACTCAGCTCATGCTCAAATACTAGCGTGCCTGCTTCCGATTCTGTCCAAGGTAATGAAGAGTAACCTTGAGGCGGCCCTCCCCGCTCCAGTGGGAAACGAGCCAGCTCACGATCTCCAGCTTCCTCTGGGGGCTTCTATCTACCCATGGCCCGTGGAGGAAGGCCGGGGGTGGTCCGCTGCGAAGAACAACCCGTTGCTCCCATTGTGTAAGATGCTACCAGGCTCTATGGAGCAATTAACCTTTCGAGGGGATGGGTATTTTCTGCTCCTCCGTTAACACCGACTCCCCGAAAAAGCCGAGGCAGACAGGAAAGGGACTGTATCTCTGCAGCCTCCGCCCACTCCGGTACCCACCGAGGGGCTCGCCTGGCAAGCTGGTAATCTGCACCCCACCTCTCAGGGGATCCGGCAGGCGATGCACCACCGCCCGGAGAACGCCCTCGGATTAGGGGGCTCAGCGGGACCCCGGCAGGGGCTCCGGCGCGCTCGGGCACCGGGCGGGGCGGGGCGGAGCGCCAGGGATGCGCATCGACCCCGCCCGGGGACGGCGCCGCGCCGATTCCTCCCGCAAACGGCCTGCGTGGCCGCGGCGCCGTCCCCGGGATGCGCCTCAGGCCACCGGCGCTGCGGGCCTTGAGGAGCATCCAGGCCTCGGCGGGAGGGCGGCGAGTCGGAGAAGCCGGGCCGGGTCGCGGGCTGGGGCGGGGGGCAGGGCGGGCTGGGGCGGGCCGGGGAGGCCCGGGCGCTGACTCGGCGTCCGGGCTGCTCGCCGCTCCGCGAGCCCCGCTTACCGGCAGATCTGGATGGCGGACGGGGTCTCCGCGGCGGGGCCCGACATGCTGGCGGCGTCGGCGAACGACTGAAAGAGAACGCAGGTGTCTGGCAGGCCTGGCGCGGAATGAATGAGCCCGGGCGGCGCCATAGAGGGGGAGGGTGGAGGCGGGGCCTGCGCGTCGGAAGGGCGGGACCTGGGGGCCGGCGGCGAATCGAATGCGGTCTCTTGCGCAGGCCCCGCCCCTGCGCGCCCCGCCCCTCGGGCCGCCGCCGGCGCCCAGGGCGTCCGGTTCTGGCGGCGGTGGGGCGCGGCGGGGAGCCGCTTCCAGAAGGTTCGGCGACTGTTGGGCGGTGCCGAGCGCGGCAGCCGCGTGGATCAGCCTCGCCCCGCGCCGCGCGTGTCCGCGGGGGGGAGGGGCCGTCCCGGCAGCCGACGCTGGGCGGTGGCGGATACAGCGCCCCGCGAGGTGGGCGAGCCCGGGCTCGGAGGCCCTGGGGCTGGAGTGCGGCAGGAAGGCCTGCGGGGGTCCGCCTCCGGGGCTTGCACTCTCGAATCAGCCCCTGACGGGAAATTGGAGGTCCCCCCACCCCCCGTAAACGAGCATTTATGGCGGAGCTGCTGGGTATTGTGCTGGGAGGGCACGTGGGTGCGCAGAACCCGGAGTCAGGAGCCGGCGAGCTGGGCTGCAGACGACCAAGGACCCGGGATGGCCTACACCGCCGGCTGCAGGCAGGGAATCTGCCTACGCGGTCCGCTGCAGACCGCCTCGAGCTTGGTGCAGGATTTCCTGGAAGCCCTGAGCTTTTGCTTGGGGGTGTTAGTGCGGGCGGCGGTAGGGCGCCCTAAAGATGGTGAGCTGTTCTGTTGCACAGCCCAGGTCAAGTCTGGGTTGCAAAATAGGCTTAACACACACCGAAGAGGGAAAAGGTGATTACATCTGTGTGCCAGAATTGCAGAGAGCTTTTTACTCCGTATAAGATGTGCCTTTTCCACATTTGTTAACCGTGAACATAAATTGCTTTTGTAGTCAGATTTTTAAAAATCAAATAAAGCCCACAAAATAGGCTCTTCAGTGAGATTTGAAAACCCATTTATACTAAACTAAATAGCTCTGAAGGAATCCTGTCTCATCCTGGTCAGTCCTGCATTATCAGACCCTAGAGGCAGCCCAGCTCATGTCTAAGTCCTTGGAATAGAGGGGACAGTCCGGATCACATCTATGTTTTAAGACGATTGCATTAGAAATTTTGTTTTCTAGCGTGAGTTAAATTGATGCAAGCACCAAGGGTCACCAAGCCTATTTAACCACCACGTCGTCCCAGGATGGGTCCCAAAGGGGATAGATTTCTTAGGATGGGACCTAGCAGCAATAAACCAGATTTGGACCCTTAGGCAAGGCAGTTTCCTTACCGGTTAATTGGGGGTAATATTTACCTGACCTTCCCCAGGAGAAATGAGGTAATGAATGTAAGGGGCCCAACACATCAATAATTTAGGGCCTTCCTTCCTTTTTGTTCTCACCTTTCCTACTCAAATGTCCTGTCTCTCCAGTCTTCCCAGACGGTCAATGCAATGGAACAAGTCTTTACTGGGGCCCTGCCCTTTTTGTATAGGTGGGAGCATTCCCATGAAGTTGGATACCTTTTGTTCTTCGAAAACCTCAAAAAATCTGATTTGGAGACAAATCTGGGACACAAGAAACCTGACTGTGACCACCTGCTGAACCATATTCCTAGACTAGGGAATGGGCTGAATGGTTCAGGATTAAATAGACTGGTCCCTCCCAGAGGGAGACAAAAAAAGAGATCTGGGACAACATCTGTACCTTTGGAAAAGGGTGTGGCTAAGCTTTGGCCCAAAGACAGCATCTGTCAACACTCTCCATGTGACAGCTCTTCTTGTAGCAGAGGGAGCCAGGGAACATGACCTTTCAGCCCAGATATTGTTGTGTCCTGCTTCTGTAGAGAAAATGGTGCTCCAGGATTAACCACTTGTATGTCATTGCCAGTTGTATATGCTGTTGCCCAGTGTTCAAGGTCAGCAGTGGGGGGAGGTGGGGGGCAATCCCTTAGCAAAGCCATTACCAGTTAGCTTTACTACAGTGCTGGTGGATTTACCCTGGTCTTTCACCTTACAGCCTCCCTCCTTCCCACGTCAGGTTTGTCCCTATTTTCTCAAGCTGTTGAGCCATTTCCGTCCCTGTCTTTCGGGGCAAAACTTCTCAGAAAAGCTGTTTATATATACACCCTCTGTCCTCTATACCCCCCTCCCATTCTCTTCTGAACCCATTCCATCCCTGGGTTTTGTCTCTACAGCTCAGTTTGTCAAGGTCACTAATTCCTTCCCAAGTTGTTAAATCCAGTAATCTGTTGTCAGAAGTCATCTCTCTCGAAACGTGAACTCCTTGCCTTCCAAGACACCCCACGCTACTACTTTTCTGGCCACTTTGCTGGGTCTGCCCTGCTAGTTCTGCCATGTGGGATGCCCAGAACTCTCCCCCGAATTCTAGACTCTCGCCTAGACTCCTAGACTCACTAGACTCCTCATGCCTGGACCTCACATCACCCCAGTGGTGTTCTAGGCATCTCCCACTCCCCCTGAGACTGCTTCTCCCAGTCTTCCCCACTACAGTTTCTTTTTTCCAATTGTTCAAGCTAACAACTGGGGAGTCACCTGTGACTCGTTTCTCTCCCATCCCTCATCCAACCCATCCGCAAATCCTGCCAGCTCTGCATCCAGAGCAAGTCTAGGCAAGCCAGTTAAGCGTCTGACTTCGTCTTAGGTCATGATTTCATGGTTAGTGAGTTCGAGCCCCGTATCGGGCTCTGTGCTGACAGCTCAGAGCGTGGAGCCTGCTTCAGATTCTTCCTGCCCCTCCCCCGCTCACACTCGGTCTCGCCTCAAAAATAAATAAACATTAGAAAACATTAAACAAGGAAAGTAAGTCTAGAATGTGCCCTGTCTCCCTGTAGCATTCCAAGCATTGTCCACACCTCTGTCCAGATGTCCTCATCTCCTCTCTCCCCGTGCTTGCGTGGTCCCCACCGCCGTGACCCCTCAGAGGGTCCTTGACTACACCTAACGCCTCTTTCCTCAGGCACCCCCAAGCTTCAGCCCTCACTTCCTTGGTCTTTACTAAAATATCACCTGTAAATAAGGCCTTCCCTGGCCACCTGTCAAAAGCTGAGTTCCTCAGTAGTCCCTACTCTCTCCCTGGCTTAATTTTCCCCTTAGCTCTTAATGCCACTTAATATATATTTTACTCATCTATTTTTTTAACGTTTATTTATTTTTGAGACAGAGAGAGACAGAGCACGAACAGGGGAGGGTCAGAGAGAGGGAGACACAGAATCTGAAACAGGCTCCAGGCTCTGAGCTGTCAGCACAGAGCCCGATGCGGGGCTCGAACTCACGGACTGCGAGATCATGACCTGAGCTGAAGTCAGCCGCTTAACCAACTGAGCCACCCAGGCGCCCCTCATCTATTTTTTTTTAATAAGTGAGTAAGACAGTTTTTTTTTTAATTTTTTTTTAACATTTTATTTATTTTTGAGACAGAGAGAGACAGAGCATGAACAGGGGAGGGTGAGAGAGAGAGGGAGACACAGAATCTGAAACAGACTCCAGGCTCCGAGCGGTCAGCACAGAGCCCGACGCGGGGCTTGGGTTCACAGACTGCAAGATCATGACCCGAGCCAAAGTCAGACACTTAACCGACTGAGCCACCCAGTTACCCCAATTTACTCATCTATTTATTTTGTCTCTGCCAACCATGTTTTTCATTGCTGTATCCCAAGCTCCTAGAAGAGTGCTTAGCACATAACAGGTGCTCAGGAAATATTTTACAGATGATTGACTCGACAGAGGTTTACCAACAGCAACGAGTTGAACTACCTCAGGTATTTAATTCATTCTATTTCATTTCCCTGCTCTTTCTTTGGACTAGAAATAGTATCCACAAATTGTCATTAAAAAAAAAAAAAACTTACAGGGGTGCCCGAGTGGCTCTGTGGGTTAAGCATCTGACTTTGGCTCAGGTCATGATCTCACAGTCTGTGAGTTTGAGCCCCACGTGGGGCTGTGTGCTGATGGCTCAGAGCCTGGAGCCTGCTTCAGATTCTGTGTCTCCCTCTCTCTCTCTGCCCTCTCCCCCACTTGTCCTCTCTCTCTCTCTCTCTCTCTCAAAAATAAACACTTAAACATTTTTAATAAAAAAACCTTACATATATTATTTAAATAATTTCTGAAAATTTTTATGGAAAGATATTTAGGAAACTATTGACACTGGTAACCTTTGAGGAAAGGGGGGGTTAGACCTTCGCGTTCCATGGATGTATTTTTGTACTATTACCATCTAACCTCTCGACTGTTTTCTTATTTTTTTCAAAAATTTTTTTAACGTTTATTTATTTTTGAGACAGGGAGAGACAGAGCATGAACAGGGGAGGGTCAGAGAGAGGGAGACACAGAATCTGAAACAGGCTCCAGGCTCTGAGCCGTCAGCACAGAGCCCGACGCGGGGCTTGAACTCACGGACCGTGAGATCATGACCTGAGCCAAAGTCAGCCGCTTAACCGACTGAGCCACCCAGGCGCCCCGCGACTGTTTTATTATTTTTTTCAAGTCAGTAGGGAGTATTGGATATGAAGCAATGGGGACCCTCATACACCAATGGTGGAAACGTGAGTTAGGCGGACTCTTTGGAGAATAACAACCAAAAATAATTGCTAAAGCTTGAAACTGCCATAGTCTTTGACCCAGAAACTCCACTACTGGGTACATCTCCAGTGTATTGAGCGTGAGGTCACCCAGAAGGGCTTCAAAAAGGATTCACAGCGGCACTGTTTGTGATAACCCCAAACTGGAACTCAAATGCCCGTCAGCAGTACACCAGATCAGTGGATTGCAGCACGCTCATCAGCGCCATACTGAGTAGCCGTGGAAACCCACGAACTTCAGTTGCACACGACGAATCACAATGTGGGGGGAAAGAAGAAAGATCCCAAAGAACGTACAGGATCAAGCCATTCATGCAAATAGCGAATACTCTATTCGTGCCAGTCCCAAAAGGGTAAGGGTTGGCGAAGATGTGGAGAAAAGGGAAACCTTTGACACTGTTACTAGGAATGCAAATGGGTACAGCCACTGTGGAAAACCATATGGCAGCTCCTCAAGAAGTGAAAAAGAGAACTACCTTATAAACCAGCAAGCCCACTTCTGGGTATATGTCCAAAGGAAATGAGACCACCATCTCGAAAAGGTATCTGTGCTGTAGTGCTCATTGTAGCATGATTCACATTGAAACAGCCTAAGTGTCCATCAATGGATGGACAGGATCAGGAAAATTCAATATATATAAATTATATATTATAATTTTATACACACACACACACACGATGGAATACTATTCAGCCTTTAGGGGCGCCTGGGTGGCGCAGTCGGTTAAGCGTCCGACTTCAGCCAGGTCACGATCTCACGGTCTGTGAGTTCGAGCCCCGCGTCAGGCTCTGGGCTGATGGCTCAGAGCCTGGAGCCTGTTTCCGATTCTGTGTCTCCCTCTCTCTCTGCCCCTCCCCCGTTCATGCTCTGTCTCTCTCTGTCCCAAAAATAAATAAACGTTGAAAAAAAAATTAAAAAAAAAAAGCAAAAAAAAAAAAAAAAAAAATGAAGGAAATCTTGCCATTTGCAACAACATAGATGAACCTGGAGAGCATTATGCTAAGTGAAATAAGCCAGACAGACAGAGAAACATAAATACCGCACGGTACGATTCAGGTAGAATCCTGTAAAAAAAAAAAAAAAATGTTGAACTCTTAGGAACAGAGAGTAGAAACGTGGTTGCCAGGGCTGGGGCTTAGAGGAAAGGGGAAGAGGTTGGTAAAATGGTGCAAGCTTTTATCTGTAAGGCGAATAAGGTCTCAGAATCTAATGCGTAACGTGGTGACTATAGTCGAAAGCGCTGTATTGCATAACGGGAATTTGCTAAGAATAAAAAAACAGCTCTGTTAGGAAAATATAAACAGGTGGTAAGAGAGTGTTGTCATCAAGGAGGGTCACAGGGAACGAGGTGAGTGGGGGCGGTATTCACGTTTCTTCTCCTGACCGGGGTGATGGTATACGGGATCGTTATTTTTTTATGCTGTAAATGTGAGTTTGATATTTTGTTTTTAATATGCATTTATTTATCTTGAGAGAGACAGAGACAGCACAAGTCAGGGAGAGGCAGAGAGAGAGAATCCCAAGCAGGCTCTGCACAGCCAGCACAGAGCCCGATGTAGGGCTCCATCACAGGAACCGTGAGATCGCGACCTGAGCAGAAGTCAAGAGTCGGACGCTTAACCGACTGAGCCGCCCAGGTGCCCCTGAATACCATGTCTTAAACTGAAGATTTGACTCCGGTGTAAGCATGAATTTATCACTCAGAGCTGTGAAAGAGAAGGGGCCAAAGAAACACCGGGTGCATGCCCCTGAAACTGTCCGTGTGTCCTTGATCACCATTCACCTGACCTGCGCCTGGAAAGGGGTGAGGCAGAGGCGGGGTAACAGACTGGGGGCTGGCTATAGACCCCCAGAGAAGGGCTCCCGGGAAGTGCACTTAGCACCATGTATCGATGTCACTGCCATTGCCTCCTTCACATGGGAGAGCAGGCCCTGTGAGTAAACGCAGAGACCTTTCTGCGAGCCTTTGTCCAGAAGTCACATGAAGCTCACCCTTGGGGAGCCCCGGCAGACTGCCAGAGTCAAGGGACCTTCTGTGACTGGGTGGGAGATGAGTTGCAGAGGAGGGAGGCTAATCAGAGAGAGGGGGATGTAGGCTTAGGAGCAAGGGCCCCAGGCCGTGCTGCATGAGCCCCCTGCGGCCTCGCATTGTCTCCTGACGCATCTGTGCCCTGGCTCTCTTGTTAGGAGACACGGGGAATCGACAGCAACTGCCCCGCTGGTTGTTGGAAGGAAGGAATAAGTTGATACCATAAGGCACTTGGAATAGGATGTGGCACAAGAGAAAAGGTCAGCTTAAGTTTTCGTGAACCATCTTGTGAAGCCCAGTTGTCCCGAGGTCCTGGGGGCTCCGGGGATGATTTGACCAGATGGGATTCCGTCTGCCTTGGGCCAGAGCGCTCTAACTGGGGTCCCAGAAGAAGACCCCGAGTAGTTCAAGCAGGCACCAGTACAAGAAAAGGACAGTGCTGGATTCTCCAGGGCTCACCATGTCCTTTTCGGGGTCAGGCACCAGATGCAGCCTGGAAGGGGCCACCTGGCCCCTCTGCGCCCTCTGTCTCCTTCTAATGTCAATGACGTCTAGCTGCTGTTGTTGTTGTTGTCTTAATGTTTATTTATTTTTGAGAAAGAGAGGACACGCGGGGGAGGGGCAGAGAGGGAAGAAAAAAGGATATGAAGCAGGGCTCGAACTCACGAACCTCGAGTTCATGACCTGAGCCAAAGTGAGACACTCAATTGACTGGGCCACCCAGGTGTCCCAATATTTAGCTGTTTTACTAAAGATTTGTTTTTCTTCCTAAGAGATGCTGGACCCTTCGTGATTCTAGCAACTTGTCTATATTCAGTAGCATCTTGTCTACTGCATTGAGTGGACAAGCCCCTCCATCTGTTGCCAGCAGGAAACCTACAAAGGCTGAAGCATGGCCTCCGTCTCAGGGAGGACTACAGAGGCTGCTTAGAGACCTCACTGGTACCCACCCCACTCCTAACACCTGTAAGATCAAGCCCTGGGGCTCTGACCCCACAGTGAGCCACTCTGAGGAAGCCCAGACCTGATAAACCACCGGTTTGAAAGCAGGACCCATAATCCAAGAGGGCAAGCAAAGAACAAATTGGTCCTTACACGGAGAAGAAAAACACCCAAGGGTTTAGAATAGACAAGAGATGCACTTTCCAAGTGAAGCATTTAGAAATCATCCCTTCGACTCGTAAGTAGGTCAAACTGTAAATCTAGAATTATAGCCTTGTCCGGGTGCCTGTATTAGAGTGTTGGTGAGAGGTGATCTTCAAAGTGCCTTTATTTTTCTTTTTAATTTTTTTTTGGGGGGGGGAAAGAAAGAGGCAGAGCATGAACAGGGGAGGGGCAGAGAGAGAGGGAGACACAGAATCGGAAACAGGCTCCGAGCCATCAGCCCAGAGCCTGACGCGGGGCTCGAACTCAAGGACCACGAGATCGTGACCTGGCTGAAGTCGGACGCGGACGCTTAACCGACTGCGCCACCCAGGCGCCCCTTCAAAGTGCCTTTAGAGGTGAGAGTTCCCTTCCTTTGTAAGCCCGGTGGCCCCTGGGCGCTGTGTCTGAAGCTCTGTGGCTCCACCTAGGGGCCGAGCCCCCAAACTGCTGCATCCTTCCCTAGGCCCTGGCCCCAGCCTGGGTTCCACCCGCCTTCAGACCCTGCTAAAAATCAAAATAAACTTCCCCTTACTAAAACTTATACCAGGAACCCTGTGATTACAACAAAAACCACTCAGAGTGAGAGAAATTCTATTTTTTTTCCCACACACGTGATAATTAAAAAAACTGGGGTATATTTACAGTTTCTCAAAGGCCCTGGGGGAAAAATGATGCTGGTTTCATGCATCAAGTAATTGCTGTTTGAAGAGCCAAAGGGCCCTAATTTGCTAGAGATACTTAAATCAGATCCCACATGGTTGTGTGAGTCGCGAAGAACCCTGCAGGGCACAGCTCCCAGGCTCCCAGCCCCACCCCCTATTCTCTGCCTGTGACAGCTCCCCAGAGAAGCGACTGCTGTGTAACCAAACCCTTGCCTGGCGAGAGCTTTGGGTGACCCCTCCAAATGCTCATCTAAATGCCCAGGTCACTGAGGGAACAGAACCGCTTTTATGCCTCAGTGGTCCAGTAACACAAGTTGGATTTGGTGTTCGTGTCCTTAAGAGGGTTCATTTCATAACTGGTCTTGGGAAGGCTGACTAGTTGGGTGAAGAGGTTAAAGGGAGGGATCCAGGGGCGCCTGGATGATCATGATCGCGCATTCATGGGTTCGAGCCCGGCATAGGGCTCTGTGCTGACAGCTAGGAGCCTGGAGCCTGCTTTGGATTCTGTGTCTCCCTCTCTCTCTGCCCCTCCCCTGCTCATGCTCTGTCTCTCAAAAAATAAAATAAAACATTAAAAAAGAAAGGGGGGGGAAGGATGCAGAGCCCTGCAGCAGGGCCCCACCTTCAGGCACACCTAGCTGTGTGGCTTCAGGTAAGTTCCTTGACCTCTCTGTGCTTCAGGCTCCTCATCTACAAAATGAGAATAACAGTATATACCTCATAGGGTTTTTATGAGGTATCAGTGAGTTAATACATAAAAGTCGTTGAGAGCAGTGCCTGGTGCATAGGGAGGGCTCAATAAATGGTAGTTGACAGCATGACTAGTTAATGAAGATTATTGTCATGCATTTAACAAAAATTTATTGAGCATTTTATACATGCCAGGCCGTGTACTGGGCACCACCATCATGCCTATGATACCACACAGAAACTGTCTAGATATTTTTTTAAGCTGATATATTTTGAGAGAGCGTGTGCACTAACAGGGGAGGGGCAGAGAGAGAGGGAGAGAGAGAGAGAGAGAGAGAGAGGAAATTGTAAGCAGGCTCCGTGGTGTCAGCACAGAAGCCTGACGCAGGGCTTGAACTCACAAACCGTGAGATCATGACATGAGCTGAGATGAAGAGTTGGAAGCTTAACCTACCGAGCCACCCAGGCGCCCCAGAAACCATCTAGATATTTATACATAAGGCATACGTGCAGGAAAATGCACAATCATAATCGTACAGTTGATTATCACAAAATAAAGACACCCATTAGCCCCCCAGGCCGCGAATGATGACATCACCAACACCCCAGAAGGCTCCCGCCTGTGCTCTCCCAGAAACGGCACCCCTCCCTGGTACAGACGATCGCTGTGTACAACGTCGGTGTGACAGGTGGCCGTGGCTGCTGCCGGGAGCAGTGGTCTGCTTGCTTTTGTCACTGCATAGCATCCATCGCATGAGCAAAACCTTCCTTACGTTTCCGACCCAGCGTTTCCAAAAGCGGTGTCCTCACTCCTCACTCTTTCTAGACCACTGTTCTCTGGCTCTCAAGTCCTCTGAGCATGCCGGCCATCACTGCCCTGTGGTAGTCTTGCGGTCACAGGAAGGCCATGGCCCCACATTCCTTGTCAAAGTGCTCAGCTGCCCCCGCACCATTTATTCTCTCACATTCTGTGTGTCCTCTGCTCTTTTTGCCCTCTTTTCCCGCCCTCTTTCGGGTTGTGGGTTTTTTATGGTTCCACATCATCTCCCCATCGTGTCTTCTTCACTGTGCCTGTGCGTGCTCCGTGGACCCCTGGCAGTCCTCGTGTCTAACAAATATACAGGGTTTTCTCAGAAGCTTCCTGATGTGTGGTGAGACTATATCATGAAATCAGTCGGTATTTCGAAGATCTGCATAACTCAGGGAAGCGATATTTTTCAGATGACTAACGCATGATGTTACATAATCACACGTGGGTAAAAGACCCATTCAAAATGCCAGATAGGGCGCCTGGCTGGCGGAGTGGCTGGAACGTGAGAGTCTTGATTTCGGGGTGGTGAGTTCAAACCCCACATTGGACATAAAGCTTACTTTTTAAAAAAGTGCCAGATAGGGGCGTCTGGGTGGCTCAGTTGGTTAAGCCTCTGACTTCGGCTCAGGTCATGATCCCGCGGTCCGTGGGTTCAAGCCCCGCATCAGGCTCTGTGCTGACAGCTCGGAGCCTGGAGCCTGCTTCTAATTCTGTGTCTCCCTCTCTCTCTCTCTGCCCCTTCACAGCTGGTGCTCCGTCTCTGTCTCCCTCGAAAATAAACATCAAAAATTTTAAAAATAAATACTTTAATTAAAAAGTGCCAGATAGATCAGTGGAATTAACGTAAGAGAACATGACGAAGCAGTATATCCATATGGTTTTGGATTCTGCATTGCAGCTGACCTTGAAGGAGTTAGCACCTGTTGGGTTTTGATGTAGTAGCAAAGAAAAGTATCCACAAGTTTCTGAAAAGACTATTAAAACATTAAAATACTCCTCCTTTGGGGCGCCTGGGTGGCTCAGTCGGTTGAGCGTCCAACTTTGGCTCAGATGGTCCGTGGTGATCTCGTGGTCTGTGGGTTCGAGCCCCACATCAGGCTGGCTGCTGTCAGCCTAACAGTGTAGAGCCCGCTTCAGACCCTCTGTCCCCCTCTCTCTGCTCCTCCCCTGCTTGCGCTGTCTCCAAAATAAATAAGTATGAAAAAAAATTTTTTAAATACTTCTCCTTTTCCCAACGATATATTTGTGTGTGTTTTCATACGCTTCCATGGGAACAACATATCAGAACACGCTGAGCGCAAGAGATAGGAGAATCTGTCTTCTAGTAATACAGATAGCAAAGAGATTTGCAAAGCTATAAAAAACCATACCGCGCTTGTCTCCAAATAGTTTTGTTTTGAAAAAATGTATTATTGAAAAGATGCATATGCTGACAAGTAACGCACGTATTGTTGTTTCTAGTGAATTAACACATAAAGTTTTAAAATTTCTTTTTAATCTCTACTAGAGTAAATATCGATAGATATAATCTACATAAAGTTGATTTTATTTTTATTTTTATTTAAAAAAAAATTTTTTTTCTTTTCCAACGTTTTTATTTATTTTTGGGACAGAGAGAGACAGAGCATGAACGGGGGAGGGGCAGAGAGAGAGGGAGACACAGAATCGGAAACAGGCTCCAAGCTCCGAGCCATCAGCCCAGAGCCTGACGCGGGGCTGGAACTCACGGACTGCGAGATCGTGACCTGGCTGAAGTCGGACGCGGACGCTTAACTGACTGCGCCACCCAGGCGCCCCCATAAAGTTGGTTTTAAAACGTCTTCCAGGGGCGCGTGGGTGGCTCAGTCGGTTAAGTGTCTGACTTTGGCTCAGGTCATGATCTCACAGCTTGTGGGTTCCATTCCTGCATCGGGCTCTGTGCTGACAGCTCGGAGCCTGGACCCTGCTTCGGATTCTGTGTCTCCCTCTCTCTCTGCCCATCCCCCTCTCAAAAATAAACATTAAAATAAAATAAAATAAAATAAAATAAAATAAAATAAAATAAAACTGAGTGTCTCACTTTGGCTGAGCTAACAACACAAGTGGGTGAACTTTCCAGGACTTCTATAACAAAGTAGCACAAACTGAATGGCTTAAAACAATAGACATTTATTTTCTCACAGTTCTGAAGCCAGAAGTCCCAAATTAAGATGTCAGCAGGGCCACGCTCCCTCTAAAGGCCATAGGGAAGAATCCTTCCTTCCCCTCTTGCTTCGGGTGACCCCTGGTGCTCCTTGGCTTGAAGCTGCATCACCCCAATCTCTGCCTCATCTTCACAGGGCCATCTTCTCTCTGCCCTACTGTCCTCTTGTCCTCTCCTCTTTTTCTTTTTCCTTTAAGTAGGCTTCATGCCCAACACAGGGCTTGAACTCACAACCCTGAGATCAAGACCTGAGCTGAGATCAAGAGTTGGACGCTTAAACAGCTGAGCCACGCAGGCGCCCCTGTCCTCTCCTCTTCTCATAAGGGCACCGATCCTTGGATTTAAATTTTTTTTAATGTTTATTTATTTCGAGAGAGAGAAAGAGAGAGACAGAGACAGAGAGAGCACAAACAGTAGAGGGGCAGAGAGAGGGAGACACGGAATCCAAAGTAGGCTTCAGGCTCTGGGCTGTCATCACAGAGCCCAATGCGGGGCTCGAACTCTTGAGCTGTGAGATCATGACCAGAAGCTCAACAGACTGAGCCACCCAGGCGCCCCTAGCAATGTTTGGATGTAGAGCCCACCCTAATCCAGTGTGACATCATCTTCAATTAATTCCATCAGCAAAGATCCTATTTCCAAATAAGGTCACATTCTGAGGTTCCAGATAGACGCGAATTCTTAGTCTATTTTTACTGACCCCACTCCAACTAGTTTACTACTGAAAAGAAATGCCCTGAGCTGGGTGATATATCAGGAAGTAAAGTCATATGGGGGAGGGGGGACTAGAAATGATGGGGGGTGGAACTGTCCTCACCACGGCGGGACGGGAGCCCCTCAGGACCTGGCCTGCCTCCCCACCTGGCCATGAGGTTAATAACTAGGATTAAGTTATTACAGAGCCTAGCTGGGCTGTGCTGGACCTGGTGACAGAGGACAGGGACCACACCCCCAAGGAGCTGCAGGTCCTGGAGAGAACACACAGGACCGGATTCGGAGGTTGCTCGAAGAGTTGGAAAATAGAGTTGGTTAAGGGAGCGTGTATTGCTTTGGGAGCATCATCCCAGGACACTGGCTGTATCACACCGGCATTTACCCCTTGAGATGGTGCAGTCACACGGCTAAGGTGGCTCTCGGTGGCATGACGAGGTGATGGCCCACTCTAAGGGAGGCTGGCCGTGCCTGAAAGGCTCAGAGGAGGGGCCCTGCTACCATGGACGTGCCATGTAAGGCTGGACAAGCCCCCAGATGAGAAGGCTACTTGGGAGTACCCGGAGGACACACATTCGTAAGGAAGGCACAGCGAAGGTGCACCTGCGTCACGAAGAGGCGGAGCAGCGGGGAACAGCAGAAGACGCTGTTTCAGGAGCAGGACCACTGTCATCCAAGGATGATGGACTCCAAAACAGCAGAGGCCAGATGGCAGCGCTTAACCATCAGAAGCCGGGAGCTCGGGATGATTGTACTGAGTGGCAGAGACAAGGTGGCCACCAGGGAGGCCTGGGCCACAGAGAGTTGTGATGGCCATGAAAACAGTGTCCCAGCGTCCCAACATGGGCGTGGCTCCGTCTGTATAGTTAGAGGAAATAAAGAATGCTTACCGGGGCCTATGGCATCGGCCCCAATAAAAAGCAATGATTCCTTGCCTGTCTTCCATTACCTGAGACAATTTTTGGGCATGGACCCCACTGACTGAAGGAAGGCTGGGCCCCCAGGACTTTGCAACACGAAGTAAATGTATATAATACTGATTCCTCCTGGATTTCCCCCCAAGAACCAATGGCCCTTACGTGGCTAACTGTGCCCTAGGGGAGGTAGCATGTGTGAACATTTCCTGAGCCATTGGACACAGAGTCCAAGTTCATAAGGATCCTTGAAGATCCAAAGTGTCGTCACATACCCTCTTCGAATGGGAACGTGAGTGACGGAGGCCAGGTCATTAATGGAGCCCTTCCTGGTCCTGTCGGGCTCACAGTGGGTCCACCGAGTGTGTGAACATTTCACACATGTGTCATTTCTCTGGTCCCCCAAAGTATAATTGGAATACAGAAACTTGATATTTGGCACCACCCCCACATTAATTCTGTGGTCTGTAGGGTAAGACCTATCATAGAGGGGAAGGTCAGGTGTAAACCTCTCAATCAGAAACTTCCTGGGCTTTAGGAAATTACCTCTAATCTAGGAGGGAGCAGTATTATGATGTGTGGGTTAGGAGAATATAGAATGGTGAGGGGTGCCTAGGTGGCTCAGTCAGTTGATTGTCCGACTTCGGCTCGTGTCGTGATCCCTCGGTTCATGAGTTTGAACCCCAAATCGGGCTCGTTGCTGTCAGCACGGAACCCACTTCAGATCCTCTGTCCCCCTCTCTCTCTGCCCCTCCCCTGCTCACACGCTCTCTCTCTCAAAACTAAATACACATTAAAATAAAGAAAGAATATAGAATGATGAGGGGCATCTGGGTGGCTCAGTCACTTAAGCATATGACTCTTGGTTTCAGCTCAGGCCAGGATCTCACGGTTCGTGGGATCGAGTCCCGCATCAGGCACGTGAATTCGCTGACAGTGGAGCCTGCTTGGGATTCTCCCTCCCCCTCTCTCTCTGCCCCTTCCCTGCTGCAGACAAAATCAAAGTGACAAACGTGATAAACGGCATTCTATATTCTTTTTTTTTTATTTAAGTTTATTTCATGGTTATAGAATGGTGAGACACGGGACAGTTTGTCACTGTGGTTTTGTGTGCACAACTATATACACATTATAGAATCCTCTGTGCCTGAGCCAAACTTGACAAAGTCATATTAACGAGATTGGGAAAGTGAAGGACTCAGCAGAGTATGCTTTTAAGCTGGAACTAAAGAAAAACCTGAAACAGAGACAACCAAGACTGGGGGGCCCGGGTGGCTCTGTAGGTTGAACCTCCAACTTTGCTCAGGTCATGATCTCGTGGTTCGTGGGTTCAAGCCCCACATTGGGCTCTGGGCTGACAGCTCAGAGCCTGGAGCCTGCTTCTCCCTGTCTTTCTCCCCTCCCCTGCTCGTGTTCTCTCTCTCTCTCAAAAATAAATAAACATTAAAAAAAAAAGATTAATGAAAGCATAGTGGGAAAATATCTGTCCCTTAATTTAAACCCCTCCCACACAATTCTTTGTTTAGAAGTGAAGCACTACCGTGTGTGTGTGTGCTCACATCATTTTCTTAAGTAGGGTGTTAATTTTGGAATCGAAGGATAGCATCTGTTAACAGTATGTATACTAATAAGTTACTAAACTTATCATTAAGTTACTAACGAATTCTTTCTTTTTTTAAATTTTTTAAATGTTTATTTTTGAGAGAGAGACAGACAGAGAGTGAGCAGGGGAGGGACAGAGAGAGAGAGAGGGAGACACAGAATCCAAAGCAGGCTCCAGGCTCCGAGCTGTCAGCACAGAGCCCAATGCGGGGCTCGAACTCACTAACCGCGAGGTCATGACCTGAGGGGAATGCGGACGCTCAACCGACTGAGTCACCCCGCGCCCCCTTTCTTCCTTTTTTTTTTTTAAGTTTATTTGAGAGAGAGAGCACGCACAAGTGGGGGAGGGTCAGAGAGGAGAGAGAGAATCCCAAGCAGGCTCTGCACTGTCAGCAAGGAGCCCAATGCTGGTCTTGAATTTGGGAACCTCGAGATCGTGACCTGAGCTGAAGTTGGACGCCTAATCGACTGAGCCACCCAGGCATCCCTTTAATTATTTTTTTTTAAGTGCAAACCTCTGAGAAAATTGGATGGCCACATGAAAAAAATGAGACTGGACCACTTTCTCACCACACACACATAAACTCACAACGGATTAAAGACCTAAATGTGACACTTAAAACCATAAAACTCCTTGAAGAAAACACAAGCAGTGATCTCTCTGACATCAGTCGTAACATCTTTCTCGACATTCTCCTCAGGCAAGGGAAACAAAAGCAAAATTAAACTCTTGGGATTACATCAAAATAAAAAGCTTTTGCTCGGTTAAGGAACCCATTAACAAAATGACACGGAAACATACTAGATGGGAAAAGGTATTTGCAAACAGCATATGTGATAAGGGATTAATATCCAAAATATACAAAGAACTTACACAACTCAACACCAAAAGGCCAAATAATTCGATTAAAATGGGCAGAAGACATGAATAGCTATCTATCCAAAGAAGACCACAGACGCATGAAAAGATGCTCAACATCACTCATCAGCAGGGAAATGCAAATCAAAACGACGAGGCATCACCCCACACCTGTCAGATCGGCTAAAATCAACAACCCCAGAAACAACAGGTGTCGGTGAGGATGTGGAGAGAAAGGAACCTTCTTGCCCTGTTGGTGGGAATGCAAACTGGTGCAGCCACTGTGGAAAAGAGTACGGAGGTTCCTCAAAAAATTAAAAATAGGGGCGCCTGGGTGGCGCAGTCGTTTAAGCGTCCGACTTCAGCCAGGTCACGATCTTGCGGTCCGTGAGTTCGAGCCCCGCGTCGGGCTCTGGGCTGATGGCTCAGAGCCTGGAGCCTATTTCTGATTCTGTGTCTCCCTCTCTCTCTGCCCCTCCCCCGTTCATGCTCTGTCTCTCTCTGTCCCAAAAATAAATAAACGTTGAAAAAAAATTAAAAAAAAAATTAAAAATAGAATTATGACCCAGTGATTCCATTACTGGGATCTACCCAAAGAAAACAAAACTCTAATTTGAAAAGACATAGGCACCCCTATGTTTATCACAGCATTATTTGCAATAGCAAAGATATGGAAGCAACCCAAGTGCCCATAGATAAAGATGACAAAGAAGGATAAAGGAGATGTGAGATATATCACATATATATGTAAATGGAATATTATTCAGCCATAAGAAAGAATGAGATCTTGCCATTTGCGACAACATGGGTGGACCGAGAAGGTATCGTGCTAAGCAAAATAAGTCACTCAGAGAAACACAAATATGATTTCACTCATAATGTAGAATCTAAAAAACAAAACAAAACAAATGAGGCACACCTGGGTGGCTCAGTCAATCAGTTAAGTGTCCGACTTCGGCTCAGGTCATGATCTCGAGGTTCATGAGTTCGAGCCCCGCGTCGGGTTCTGTGCTGACAGCTCGGAGCCTCCTGGAGCCTGCTTTGAATTCTGTGTCTCCCTCTCTCTGCCCCTCCTTTGCTCACGCTTTGTCTCTCTCTCTCTCTCTTTCAAAAATAAATAAACGTTAAAAATAACTTAAAAACAAAACAAATGAAGAAACAAAGAATAAAAGAGACAAAAAAAACCACACACTCTTAAATACAGAGAACAAACCGGTGATCGCCAGAGGGGAGGTGGGTGGGGGATGTGAGAGAAAGGGGATTAAGAGTCCGCTTATCATGGGGAACACTATATAACATATAGAATTGTTGAATCAGTGTATTGTGCACCTGAAACTAACAGAACACGGTAGGTCAATTATACTTCAATTTTTAAAAATGGTTAAAAAAAAAAAGGAAAGAAAAGAAAAAAAGTACAAAGCTCTGCCCCCAAGCAGGATAGGCTAGTAAATCAAAACAGTTTAGATTCCCAAAGTGGCAAAAATTGATGCCACTCTTAAAAGGCCTAAAGTGTGCATCATAGCTTCATTTAAGTCATCTCCAGGATGCCCCATGCGAGGCTCAAACTCGCAACCCTGAGATCAAGAGTCATGAGCTTTATGCACTGAGCCAGCCAGGCGCCCTGTTTATCACAGCTTCATTTAATTGACCAGTCTACTTCCTATGAGAACCGGATGGACCTTCTGCAAACTCAATCAATCCTACTGCAAACTCGATCAAGGGCCAGCCCCAGTTTCAGATACCGTTTCTTTTCCTTCTTGTTTTTGGTGGTAAAATACCCAGAAAATTCGCCCTCTTAACCGTCTTTAAGTGTGCGGTCCAGTGGCATGGAAGCACATTCGCGTAATTAGGCAACCAGCATCACCATCCGTCCCCGGGACTCTTCATCTTGCAATCCTGGAGCTCTGTCTCCACCGGACACTAACTCCGTCTTCTGTCCTTCCCCCCATCCCCAGGCACCCACAGTCCCCAGACGCGGTGTCTTTGCCCGAGCAGACTAACCTGGCCTCGGGTGTGTATGGTGTGAGGCTGTTGACTCAGACACGGGGCATCTGAACCCCTGGACGTGGGAGCTGGAAATCTGCATTTCACAAGCTTCCCAGAAAGGTGTAAAGGAAAAAAAAAATGCCGTAAATACTGTAAATGTTCGTGTAAATATATAGCTTGTAACATAATAGCCCGTAATGAATGGATGCAGTGAATGGAAGACATTTACCGTGTTATTGTCATCGAGCATTCTGGACTCTTACATTTGACCACGGAGTGTCTACTCTGGATTTAGCAGGAAGCTGATGAAGCTCAAGCTTGGATCTGCTCCCAAGGAAGGGCATAACCTAGTAGAATGTTCTGGAACGGAGGAAAGGCCTGGGTTGTCACCAGGAAGATTTTCTGTGGAAGTGTGTCTGACAAATTGCTTGAAGAGAAACCAAAAGCATAGACATCAGTCTACAAGAGCCACTCGTCTGATGTGATTTATTTTTTCACTGAGTATTTTCATACTAAGTCTGTATTTACAATTTTATATTGGAATGTAGCCCCACAAAACCTGGGTCTGCCTCTGATTTCTGAGGTCTAGAATGGTTCTTTGTTCTTTAATAACTTGGTCCCATTCTCCCTGAGGCTCGTAGTATGCCAAGCACCAAGGCAAGTGGTCTGGGCCCACCCTCCACAACAGAAACGAGCAGTGAGCACATACGCGGCTGGGAATCTCCTTCCTTCACCAAGGAACCCAGCCTCACAAAGCTGTGACCAGCCCCTGGGGCCCCTGCTCCCTACTGCCCCCCAGTGGATCTCAGGTGACAAGACACCACCTGTACACTGGGTGTGCCCATTAAGTGCCTTTCTCACGCCGCTGAAAGTGCCTGGGGCTTTGCCAGGGCCTCTCAAAACCCAGAGCGAAACTGGTTGCTCACTGGGAACTCTCAGTGGGTGGCAGCCTTCTCCCGCACATCACATGCCCTGGCAGCTCCCTGCAGGGCGGTCACTTGGCTGTGAAGAGGGATACATGTACACACACACACACACACACACACACACACACACACACGCAGTCAGTACCCCAGAGACACAGCCACACTGGTAAGCGGCCAGGCCAGAAGTAAAACCAAGGGAAAAAACACCATTGGCTGGGTTAGTTCTTTTCTGGGATGTCTATAGCAACCTAGTATGTTTTTGTTTTTTTTTTGTAAAAAGGCCACATAATTTGCAGCAACGTGGATGGAACTGGAGGGTATTATGCTAAGTGAAATAAGCCAGGCAGAGAAAGACAGATACCATATGCTTTCACTCATATGTGGATCTTGAGAAACTTAACAAAGACCACGGGGGAGGGGAAGGGAGAAAAAAAGTTACAGAGAGGGAGGGAGGCAAACTATAAGAGACTCTTGAGGACTGAGAACAAACTAAGGGTAGGTGGGGGGGTGGGGGAGAGGGGAAAGTGGGTGATGGGCAGGGAGGAGGGCACTTGGGATGAGCACTGGGTGTTGTATGAAAACCAATTTGACAATAAATTATATTAAAAAAAAAAAAATATATATATATATATATATATATAGCCACATAAAGGGACTCCTGCATGGCTCCATTGGTTAAGCCTCCAACTTCAACTCAGGTCATGATCTCTCAGTCTATGAGTTCAAGCCCCTAGTCAGTCTCTGTGCTGACAGCTCAGAGCCTGGAGCCTGCTTTGGAGTCTGTGCCCCCCCCCTCTCTCTCTGCCTCTCCCTCTCTCAAAAATAAATAAACATTAAAAAAAATTTTTAAATATGGCCACATATGGATATTTCAAATAGGAGATAGTTGCCCATGATGGGGAAGCCCCCCTCTGTCTTGCTGCTGTGTCCAGAGTGGTCACCCCAAAGCATGGGGGTGGGGGAGGTTCTGCAGAGCTGTAGATTTTTTCCAGACATTCCCCGCAGGCTATGTTCATTCTGATCCTGTTACAGATAAACCAGTGGGAGACTCATTGGCAGAGTCTGGGCTTCACAGGCAGAGTAGAGCAATTTGTAAATGTTTATTAGAGGATCCCTCCTTGGCAACGTGCTCTTTATCCTCCCTCATGGAAATGAGATTTGACCTCTCCAAAGTAACTGGTGCCGGGGAGGGGGGGATGTGTGGGGTTTGGCCCCAGCCTGAGTTTCCCAGACAGTTCAGTGCTCTGGTTATCCTTGGGCCATTGGATCATTTCACCCACTGGTTTATGAGAGACACAGGAGACTTTTGTCCAACCAAGCGTGATAACCAGACAGTTAGATTCAGTCATGGGATCATAGCAGAGAGGACGTCATAAGTGCTGGTCACCGGGCACGATGTGGGCCTCGTTAAAGATCATTAAATGCCTCTCTGAGTGAGGCAGCCTCCCCCACGTAGAAAAAGGCTGCACTGCCCTTCGTTCACCTTTAGGAACACCTGGGGAGGAGCCTGAGGGGGTCCTGTGGAGGAGGCTGGTATCATCCCTGTTTCAACAAGCCCAGTTCAGAGGACCGGCTGAGAACTTGTGGGCAGCTGTTGCCTATTCCGACTGGGAAGCCGGCTTCTCACTGCAGGCCCAGAACCTCACCTGCCTGGGCACGCCTCAGCTCCTTGCCAGGGCCCAGGTAGCCACCCGGTCCAGGCTCCCCGGAACGCCTGATCCCGTGAGTCACAGGTCTGTCTACACTCCCCTCCTTCCCGGCTGCTTGTCTTATAGCTTGATTGGCGTCAAGTCAATGGGAGTCACAGGGTTGAGGACCCAGGTGGGGCTCAGAAGCAAATATGACCCAAAGAGGGAAAGGGGCCTCTGGCCGGCCAGTTCTTACTGTCTTCAAACCTGTGTCAAAAGAAATTACGTATTGGGAACAAGGACCCTGCTCACTGTGCACCCAGCGCGGAGTCCTTAACCCAAGGAGGAAACCTGACATCATGTGGTGGGTGTGGGCTGCCCCTCCTTATCCACCTGCTCCTGGAGACTCGGGAAAACAGGCTTACATTCTCAGGAACAGGGAAAACCAGCAGAAACTGCTCTTTCTGTTCTCCACACCCTCCCCCACGTTTGTCCCCGGGACGCACAAGTTTTGGTGGAGCCGATATGCAAAGTGACATTAGGGACTAGGGGTAGGAGTCGGGGCAAAAGGACTCCGTACAGCTGGGGTCCAGTCACACTGCCTGTTTGTTAGCTCGTGATGTTTATTAGGCAGCCACCACGTGCTGAGTTCCTGGGGGTCACAGAGGTGCACTCAGCCCTCGCCCTGCCCTCTAGGAACTTACAGTCTAGCCAACTGGGCCTGACAGGTGGCAGGACAACACTCCTGGCTGGGGGTGCACCTGTTGTCTTTTTTTTTTCATTAAAAAAATTTTTTTTAATGTTTTTATTTTTGAGAGAGAGAGTGCGAGTGGGGGAGGTGCAGAGAGAGAGAGAGAGACAGAGAGAGAGAGAGAGAGGGAGACACAGAATCCAAAGCAGGCTCCAGGCTCTGAGCTGTCAGCACAGAGCCCGATGCGGGGCTCGAACGCACGGATGGTGAGATCATGGCCTGAGCCGAAGTCGGACACTCAACTGACTGAGCCACCCAGGCGCCCCTCACCTATTGTCTTAACACTGACTCCTCCAAAAATGCCCACAGCGTCCCACCCAAATCAGTGCCCAGGCCACCATGGGTTTGTGACATAGTTGGACTTAGTTAACATGCCTGCCAAGTCAGCTCCTCTTGTCCCTAGTGCCCTGGTCCCTTGCTCGGGATGTTGGACTGGGGATGGCCGGGAGGACTGCCAACCTCCCTCGAATGCCCGCCCAGTGAATCCTCGTAAAACAGGAACATGCCCAGCAGGCTGCAGCTGCCCCCCCCCCCCCGCCTCCTGGGCACGCAGGACTGGGGACCGCAGTCCCCTCCCTGGGTCTTCTCAGGCTCCCCTTGCTTCCATGCAGAGGGAAAAGAAGCCCGAAGAACAAGTTGCTTCCAGTAACTTGTCCTAAGGAGTAGCAGGGAGCAGTTTGCAAGAGAAAATGAGGAAAGGTGGTTCCCCGCTCCTTTATTTGTTCTTATCCCCTGAATTTCTGCCGCTCTGGGTGACACACAGGCCCTGCTCACCTCACACTGGCATGGACTCTGCTGGGCCCAGGCCCTCCAAGCGACAAGCTTCCTTGGGGCCACAGGGCACCCTCCTTATCCCACCCCTTCCTCACACCCCAAGACCCCCTAGAGGTAACTTAACGCTGAGGAAGTACGTCCAAGGCCCTGTTACAATGCCCCCAACCCCAGCAACACAGAGCCTTGGCTGCACCCAGTCCCTATAACTGAAAGCATGGGACAGGAGAGCCCAGGAGCAGAGGTGATGGCTGCCCAGCCTGTAGAGCCCCTCAGGCCATTGCTATTGTGTGTCCAGAGGTTCCAAAGCTGAGCTGTTAAGGAGCCAGGCCCAACTGGGAGGGCAGTGACCAGTCAGAATAGACGTGAGTTCCTGGCCCAGTCTTTGGGCTGGTGCCAGCTGCCCAAGCATGGCTGGCCCGGTACCAGGGCCCACCTCCAGTCGCTGCAGTGGGGGGGCTCCTTCCTCCCTCTGCAGCCACCTGCCCCCTTCGCCTCCACCTAGACGCACCCAAGTTGTGGTGAGGCTGGGCTGCTCCACTGATTGCCTTAAGCTGAGCCCGCACGGCCTTCAGTCGCCACACAGATCACGAACATCCAGGTTCCGGTCTGTGGATGCTGGGCTGCTACCTCGTGACGGGAACAGCAGCTGGCACCACGGGTTTCCTCTGTCTGCCCAGCGCCCCAGGTCTCTTGCAGCCAGCAGGGTCCGTGGACTGGCTAGGGGGCTACCAGGGCCTCCAGAGGCCGCGGGGAGGTTCAGGAGGCGCGGGCGCAGGCGCGGCCGGCGGGGAAGGCGCGGGAGGGCCGCAGGAGTCCCCAGCGCGCCCCCCGTCGGGGGTGGTGCCGGCCGCCCTCCGCCGCAGGTGCTCCAGCAGGCGAGCGCTCACGGCGGGCTCCAGGACGCGGCAGGCGGGCAGCACACGGGCCAGACGCGCCAGGCAGGCGCGGTAGCCCTCACCGTAGCTGTCTGAGGGCGCTGCGGACGGAGAGAGGCGTGAGGCACGCGGTGGGGCGTGGGGCAGGGCTGCGGCGGGGCGGGGCGGGTCACTCACCGGGCGCTGCCTCGGGGCCGGAGGACGCGGGCAGCTCCTGCAGGAAGCGCACGGTCATTTCCAGGATGTCCGCCTTCTCCAGCTTCGAGCAGTGGGAGCTCTGCGCCCGGCCACGAGGGAGAGGGGCAGAGAGAGACGCGGACAAACGAGACACATCTCCGGCCGACTGCCGTGAGCGCCGGGGTGTGGGGCGCGCGTGGCCGGGGGTGGGTCGGCCCCTCGGCGCCAGCCACGCTAGGGCTCGGCCTCGGGCGCCGCGCGGAGGCCCCTCGCCGGCTCCGGGGACAAGGGCCCCTCGGCCCACCCGCCCTCCTCGCTCTGCGCCCCGGGAGTCCCCACCCCCGGCCCCCGAGAGCCCCGGCACCCACCTCCCTGCCCAGCAGCGGCAGGATGAGCCCCTTGAGTTGCCTCAGGCTCGCGTTGATGCGCGCGCGGCGGCGCTTCTCCAGCAGCGGCTTCAGGCTCTGCGGACGGGCGCCCAGGCCGAGGTCAGGCGGGTCGCATCAAGGTCCCCGCCCCGGCCGCCCAGCCCTCAGTCCCCAGCCCCTACCTTGCGCAGCTCCGCCGGGTCCCCCGCCCTCCGAGGCAGCCCCATGCTCTGCGGAGAAGCGGCGCGCAGGCCGAGCCGGGAGGAAAAGAAGAGCGGCGCGCAGCGGGGGCAGTCCCGGGAGGGTGGCGCCCCGAGCCCGCCGCCCGGCTTTAAGGAGGCGGTGTCGCCCGCCCCGCCCCGCCCCAAGGAGTCTGGCGGCCCGGGGTCCCACCTCCCGTCTTTGTTCCTTCGCCGGGTAGGGGCGAGCGGGTGACTGCAGAGCCCCCCAAGGTGCTGCCCTCGTGCGGCCTTCGCATCCCATCTGCGGCGCGGTCGCGGGCGGGGGGCGCACCCGAGCACCTGCAGGGGGTCTGTGGGCGCCATCGGAACCTTCGCGGTCCTGACCTTGCTCCTTCATTCGCGCCCAGCACCTCCTGTGAGCCCCGCCCCAGGTCGGGGCGGGGGACCTAGCGGCGGCAGGAGTTCCCACGTAGGTTTCGGAACAAGGGGAGGGACTCCCCCCACGAGTAGCTCTGCCGACTGAAGGGCTGAGCTGGAAGGGGAAACCGAGGCCCAGAGTAAAGTGGCGGCTAGCCTCTGGGAACTGGCCGGTCGCTGGAGGCCTGCCCTCGCTCTAACGACCTCACAGAATCTTCCAGCGGCTCACCAAGTTAGGGATCATTGGGTTCTCCCGTGCTCGGATTTGGATGGGTAAACTGAGGCCCGGAGAAGATGAGGCAACCAGGAGCCCTGGGCTCGTTTTCATTTCAATTGGCTCCAGAGGCGGGTTCCTACCCGCGGGACGGTCGGAGTTCACGTGACGAGCGGGACGGGGCGGTCCTGGGTGCCCCCTGCCCGCTGTCCGCCTCGGCCCCGGGGGTCCGCCGGGCCCGCCTCCGCGCCGCGTGGCCGTTGCTGTGCCAAACTGGCTGGGCGTCCCCCGCCCATCTGCTCGGGGCTGCCCTCCCCCAGCCGGCTGGCGGGGCAACGGACAGCCTTGCGGACTGGGACTGCCGGCCGACCTGTGGGCGAGTGGGGGGCGAGACCCACAGACCAAGGGCCAAGAAGAGGTACGCCCGGGCTGGACCGACAGGCGCTGTCCAGGGTACTAGACGGATGTCCTCCCTCGCTGCCCAAACCCCGTCTCTGTCCCCTACCCCCGCTGCTCGCTCCAAGTCCCCCCACCCATCCCCCCCCAGCAGGGCCTGAGAAGACCGACTTGGCTATCAGGAAGGGGCCTAGAGCAGTCGGGGTGACCGGGGAGCTCAGGTCACCCATCCTCATCTGTGACACTCAAAGGACCAACTGGTCACCATTCATGGACCACGTGCTGTGTGCCAAGCACCTGTTAGCACCCCCCCCCCTCCATTAACCTCCATAGCAGTCGTAATTATGAGAACAAAATTCCCAGCAAGGCCTGGGAATGCCTGAGCCCCTGTCCTCCTGGCATCATTGAGCCCAGGATATCTATGGACCAGCCCCTTCCAAGTTAATGAATTGTTCTTTAAGGGCTCAGAAAATGATTTTGCGGATCACTTAGTGGATCACTGACGCCTCACGTGTCCCATCCCCCCCCCCCACGCACCCCTCCACACACACGCTGCCTGACTCAGCTCTGTGCCCACAAGCCCACCCCACCCCAACATTTGTATCTTTGCTGACAGACCCTGATAGTAGCTCCTGGGGGGACAGAGTAGGAAGATTGCTCCTAGAACACCCCCCTCCATGCCTGTGGATCACCACTGGAAGACTGAAGGTGGGGAGCAAACTCCCTTTTCAGCTACTCCAGATTTTAAGGTTTTTTTTTCTCCATTCTCCCATTGCTGTGATGGACTTTGGCCAGGTTGACCCACTGTTCCCTTCAACCAAAGGATTCTGGAGGTTTCGCTGGTTACCTAGAGCCAGGAGTTATTTATGACCAGGGGAAGAGGTAAGACAACTGAGTAGGCAGAATATGGGGGTGCAGGCTTTAGGGGAGGGGTCACACTCTGCCCTGGCTCCCTGCCCTTGGGCTGGGGGAGAGGTGTGAACAGGGTGGGTGATTGGCCTGAGCCCAGAAGGGGGATGAGAAAAAGCCTCCTGGTGGGGAGGGAGCTGACATCTGGAGGGCACAGTGGAGGTGCTCTGAGCATTTGTGTTACCCCAGGCAAGATACATAAAAAAGAAAAAAACAACAACAACAATCTCCTGGTGCCTCAGTTTCCCCAGCTGTAAAATGGGTATAGTGATTGTACCTCTCTCATAAGTGTCGCTGTGGAGATTAGGTATACAGGTGAAGGTGAAATGACCACCTTTCACCGTGGCCATTTATATCACCCATCCTGTCTGCCAAACAAAGTGTGGCCCACAAAAATCATGGGGTGCACAAGATGGGCACACTACACGTGCAGCTGAAACCACAAAATAGGGAAATTAAGTGAAAATTCATCTGAAATTAAAAAGGGAAGAGCAGGGGCGCCTGGGTGGTCAGTCATTGGGGCGTCCGACTGTTGCTTTTGGCTCAGGTCGTGATCTCATGGTTAGTGAGCTGGAGCCCCACATCAGGCTCCGCACTCACGGTGCAGAGGCTTCTTGAGATTCTCTGTCTCCCTCCCTCTCTGCCTGTCCCCCCCCTCATAAATAAATCAACATTAAAGAATCCCTACCAAATTGCTTTAAAAAAATAAAAAGGGAAGGAGAACCCCATCACAGGTAAATATATGCCTCCACCTGTTATCACCCAAAGCAGATCCTGCTGTTAAGAAGGCAGCCTCAGAACGTTTTCTGGACCCAAATGCCCAAACCCAACCATTTGATCAGTTTGGCCATCTCTACCAAGGAAGTTCCTGGCGGGTTCTCCCCACAGAACTCTCCCAGCATCACAGCAGTGGGAGCTATAGGGCTGTTCGGAGGCTCCGGACTGGCTTTTAACAGCATCTTCCAGAATGAGAACTTGCAGCTGCAGCTCATTCCCTCACCTGTGACCAAGGAGGGAGGCCTCTCTGGGGCCTGGAGACCAGAGACAATCCTAAGGCAACCGGGGAGGGACCCCGCTCTCTGGCTGGCTTGGCCGCCCTCTGCCCTCTCAACTTCTGGGCAGAGGTTCTGAGGTGCTCTTCCGTGCCTGGCGCTTTGTCGGTGCCCCCCCAATTCCCCAGGAAGACTCCCAGCCCCTTGCAAGATCCTGCTGGGGCATCCAACTCCCCAAACCCATCACTTTTGTTTTGCTTGTTAAACAAAGGAATGTCACATAACTCCCTCCAGCTTTTTCAGAAAATGCACTTGCCGGTTTCCCTGAAGCTTAGAGAATAGGTGGGGCTCAGGCAGGTGGCATTCCAGAGTCTGTCATACTCTGTCCCCTCCAGCTGCTGGGTAACAGGGAGGAACTTGAACTTCTCTTGCTCAGAAGAGGGACTGGTGGCGCCTGAAAGCAGTGTAACTGAGCCCTGCGCTGGAGGGAGCCAAAGACCTGTGGGGGCGAGTGCATCTCTGTTCTGATGCGTTTATGTTAAAACCAATTTGAGGTAAGATTCGTCCCTTCTAACTATCAATGTCTCTGTGTTAAAGTTCATATGCAGGCGGAGCTTAGCGTAGTGCCCGGGGAAGCCGAAGGGCTTCCACAAATGTGTTCCTGTTGGCGTGGGCTCCCTGGGGCTGTCGGGCGGGACCTGGTGGAGCCCGGAAAGGACAGGGAAGGCCTGGGTCTCAGCCTGAGTTTGGGCGGTGTTCTGAGAGGGGTCTGAGGAGATGGCCAGCGAGGACGGCCGCTCACAGGCGACCTTTATGGAGCTGTCCCTGTCCACGGTGAGAGAGGCTCAGGGTGTCTCCTCTGCCTTGCTGCCATGGCGACAGCACGTCACCCCCATCTGGCCCCCAAATGACAAAACCGTGTGAGACGTGAGGGTGTCCAGCACCAGGGGAGCCACCTTGGGAGTGAAGAACATGAACGGTAGGGATTTTTAGTCATGGAGGAGGTTCGGGGCGGGGGGCCCCAAAGACCAGCCGTTTTAGCTCTCTCTCTTCACAGCACCCCCTGCCACTTGCAGGCCCCACGGCGTGCCTGCCACTGGGTGTGCTAGAGAAAGGCAGCTCTAGTGGGCATCGAGTCAGCTGAAGCATGGAGGATGCCAGGATAAGACTCCTCCCTCCCTTCCCTTGTCTGCAAACCACTGGGTAGGGGTCCCAGGCCCCAGTTGTCGCAGGTCCCATGGAGGGAGTGAGGTCGTCCTGGCCGTTCGGAAACGGGTGGAAACCCACCAGGCCACTCAGGCCCCAGCAGCTCTGGTTTCCCGCGGCACCTCGGAGCCCTGCAGGTAATGGTGCACAGCGCCACCGGGTGTCAGCCCCAGAGTCCCACATGAGGACTCCCACTGTTCCTGGAAGCAGGTTCATTCTACGGCATGTCTACAGCTCGGGGCATCCCTGAGCTGGTCCTAGCTAGGTGCTGGGTGAAACAAACCCTCACAGGGCTCCAGTCGGGGGGTGGAGGAGGGGGAGGGGGTGGGGGGGTGAGGGCTGGGAAAAGAAGGGCACAGGCTGTTTCAACTTCACAAGACGTGCTGACTGCGCTCCCACAACTATGCAGCCTCCGCCTTCTGGCAGCTTGTCCTCCTGTCCAGGGGGCTACGCCTCCCTCCAGCTCCCACGAAAGGCTTCCGGCTATGCAGGCAGGCTGGTTTGGCACACGTGTGTTCTGGCCCCCTGCCTCCTGGAACTTTCCTGAGCCCTCAGGGAAGTGTCCTGGCCCTGCTCCCCAGGTGACTGCTCTGCTGATCTCCCCACTGCCCCCAGCCCTTGCATTCCTACTTTCCTTTCTCCCTATTTGGCAGCCCCAGGCCCCCAAGCTCACTGTTGACCACCCGCCCCCACCCCCCCCCCCACCCCCCGACACATACACCAGACAGAGTCTCTGGGGACTCTCTAAGCCCACAGCCTCCAGACCCAGAAACCTGAATGTACACCGGGCATTCGTGCCCCTTCCTCTTCTTTCTTCTGCCTCCAGGAGGCTCTGAGGACACTTCTTGGGGCCTGGAGGGCCCAGCACCTGTTGCACCCACTTTGAAACAGACCCAGAGCCCCCCAAGGACTCGTATGGCCTGTTCCTGCTGCAGGATCTTTGCCCTGGCAGCCATCCCTGCCTGGAATGCCCTTTCTTATCATTCAAAACCCAGCCCACCGTACCTCTTCAGACGGACCTTTCCCTGACCACCCACGTAGCCCCTACAACTCGCTCTCTAAGCCCATATTTCCGCGCTGGCGACACTCGTCACTCTCTGGAATGGTGGTAATTATTTGCTGGCTTGTGTCTCCAGCGCTTGGAACAGCAGGTAGTGGGCACTGGGTTGATGAATTAATTCGTTTGGGGGCTCTGTTCGCCAGCGCCTGGACGGCTCTCAGATTCGAACCCAGTTTGGCCACCCTCCGGGGGTCTCTATTTATACGTGAGCCAAATCAGGAGAGAAGTCCCCGGGCGCACTGGCCTTTGTCGCCAGCCCGCGGGGCGGCGCGGCGGAGGCGGGGCGAGGCGGCGCGGGGGGCGGGCCCCAGCTTTACGCCGGGCGCCCGCGGGGGGCCCCACAGCCCCAGAGCGCGGCGGAGGCGGAGCGGAGCGGGCGAGGCAGTGCGGCCCGAGACCCGGCCGGCAGCCGCTCCGCCCCCCCCCCCCCCCCCCCGGAGCCGCAGGGCCCCGACGGCCGCGCCGTGGACAGGACCGGTGCATGGCGTCCGGGGGAACGCGCTGAGCGGGTCGCGGCGCCGCGGGCGGCACCATGGCCCTGGCGCTGGCGCTGCAGGCGGCGCGGCAGGGCGAACTGGAAGTGCTGAGGTCCCTGCACGCCGCCGGCCAGCTGAGACCCTCGCAGCGGGACCCGCTGGACGCGCTGCCGGTGCACCACGCTGCCCGCGCGGGCAAGCTGCACTGTCTGCGCTTCCTGGTGGAGGAGGCCGCCCTGCCCGCCACGGCCCGCGCGCGCAACGGAGCCACGCCGGCCCACGACGCCGCCGCCACCGGCCACCTCGCCTGCCTGCAGTGGCTGCTCTCGCAGGGCGGCTGCGGAGTGCAGGTGGGTCCGCGCGGCTCCCTGGGCGCCCTGGGGGTTTCCTCCCCAGGGGGGGAGCTCTGGCCCAGAGCCGCCTTGGCTCCAGGGTGGGTGAGATTGGTCACCTACCTACTGAGCTTGCTCCCGAGCTCCTTCCAGAGGGCTTGGGGTGGGATGGGCTCCCCAGATGGAGAGCGCGCCGGGAAGACGCCCCGGCAAGCCAGGGCCACTGCCTAGAAGAGCACTGGGTAATGGGGAGCCAGAGGGAATTGGGCTTACCTGGGCCAGTATATAATCTGGGACAGGGCTGGGGAGGATGGGGAGAAGAGCAAAGCACTGATCCAGGGGAGTCCTGGAGTGTAGGTGGGGCACGGAATCAGAAGCCCAGGTCTCCTGAGAGCAGGTCTGGAAGAGGGTGGGCAAAGTGCCACCCCCGGCAGGCCACCCCAGGCAGAGATGCAGGTGTCCCCAAGGCCAGGGTGTGGGGGAGGGGTGATGGGCGTGGTAAATGGGGCCTCCCCAGGGCCTTAGCTGACCCCGGGACACCAGCGCCTTCCTCCCTTCCAGCTTCGAGTTGCTTCTCCAGCCCAGCCTGAGTCTTCCTGCCCCAAGACCCCACCTAGTTGGTCTCACTCAGTGGCCCTCAGGCGGATATAAGCCTGGCCCCTCCTGGGCTGGAGGAGGAGGCAGCTCCGGGCCCTAAGTGTATCTCTGCATTTCGCTCCTGCTGGCATTAGAGCATCCAGCAGGTACCGGGCTTGGGGATTCAGTCACGCTCCTGATCTCCTGGAACTGTCAGTCCATGGGGGCAATGGACCATGCAGTGGGGTGTCAGGGAGCTAGCTGCGTGGGCGAGGTGGCTAGGAGTGAGTGGCCTCTGCAGGGAGTCCTGGATGATGAGAAGGAGGTGACCAGGTGCCGGTCAGAGAGTTCTAAGTGCAAGGAACAAGGAGTGCAAAGCCCTCGGGCACACACATTCTTATCCTGTTGCAGAAACAGCCAGGAGGAGGGCATGTTTGGGGCGGGGGGGGGGGGGGGCAGGGGAGGGTGCTGGGAGAAGCCACCATAGGCCGGGGCTAGGAATTTGGATGATATTCTAGTTGTGGGGAAAAGCTCCTGGAGAGAGGACCCAGAACTGATTTCCCACTTAGCAAGAAGGAGAGAAGGCAGGGGTGGCCCAGAGCTGGCTGGTTGTGCCCTAAGGATGACCAGACCCCACCCCACCCCCCCACTTCAGGATGGCAAGACCCCCCTTCCTACCCTTCCTGGGAGATGGACGGACTGCTTATCTGCTGGCTGGCTCTGTTATCAGGACTTCCTGGCACATGGTCCACACCCACTCTTTTGGGAGGTGGCACGCCTCCCTCATCCCAGGGTCCAGCCTTGGCCGGAAGCCTCCCTGGCCACTGCAGAGGAGGTAGAGGAACAAGTGGCCTTGTGCCTGGCTTATCAAGTCTCCCTCCCTCGAGCCCCAGCCAGCCTGGGTGCTGAGGACGGAAGTGGGGTGGGGGGAGGATGACCTCGATCCCTGGCCCTCCTCAGCCCAGAGAGATAAGCAGCTTTAGGGTGCGGGCCGCAGCACATGAGGCTCCTGGGGCCTACGCAGCTGTTGGAGGCTTGGGGACAGGCCAGAGCCCATAGGCCCAGGTTCTCTCCTTACTGTCCACCCCCACCCCTCCCCATGCAGAGGTCCGGGCTCAGGGGGACAGACTGAAGCAATCTTCAGCCCCTGCCTGGGCGGTCCAGCACACAGAGGGCTCTCAGTGTTGTGCTCAGCCGCCTCTGTGCCGCCTGGTCCCCCTCACCTTCCTCCTGCCTCCTTCCTAGCCCCACAGCCACCCCCAGAAGCTGACTGGTGACTTACTGGTGGTGGCCCCTGTCCCCTCTGTGCCCTCTTTTCCTTGTGCCTCTTTTATAAGAGCCTCTGAGATTCACCTTCCTCAAGCCTCCTTGGCCACACCTGGCCCCACGGGGCCTCTCTCTGGGCAGAGGGGCTTCCCTTCCTTGATCCTAGTAAACCATGCCCACCTCTCACTGCTTCCGCACCCCCTTCCCTGCCCGCTTCTCCATCATCCCACGTGCTTGGTGCTGGGAGCTCGTGCTGTTCTCGAACCGGTGCCCACGCTCCCAAACTCGCCGGCCTTTGAGTCCAGACTTCTGGGTTCTCTGTGATTCTCCTCCTCCAGCCCAGGTGAACATCAGCAGCACCTGCCAACCCCCTCCCGCCACAGAGACGCACACACCTGGGTGTTCATGGATGACACATTTAGTACTTCCGGGCCATGATCATCAGCCTGCCCCCTCGGGGGTGCCCTGGAAGGTGTCCTACCCAAGCCCCTCCCAGGGGCTGCCTCGAGCCCACACCTACCACTGTTGGCTGACTGTCCGGGCCCTGCCACCGGTACCCAGAAGCTTCCTCCTCCACAGAGCAAGAACGCAGCCTGTTCCCTGGGCCAGGAACAGGGAGTCTGCTGGGGTGCCGGTGGGGGGGCAGTTCTCTGCACTGATGTTAGGGTATTGAAGGTACACCAAGCTGGAGGCCTTTTCTCATGTGACACTTGGGGAGAGGGAGAGGGAGGGACCAAGGGTTAGATGCAGGGGCTGCCCCCCATAGTCCTGATGCTAGCTTGGTAGAGCCCCAACAGCCCACCCTCCCTGCCCCAGCCACCCTTGCTCACTCCTTCAGGTGTCCCCAGAGCATCTGGGGGACAGTTTCTCCTGCAGGGAGGATGAGAGTGCTATGTCCTGAAAGTCTACTATATGCAAGTAGTTCCTACCCGTGACCTGTAGCCTCAGGAAGCCTGGCACGGATGGCTGCCACTTATGAACTGGGGCCGGTTAGGTGCCCGAGGACAGAAGGGCCCCTGTGGCCGGCGGGATGTGGGGCAGGACAAGGCGTCGGGACTAATGCGCTCTTCTCCCACAGGACAGAGACAATTCTGGTGCCACAGTCCTGCACCTGGCTGCCCGCTTCGGCCACCCCGAGTTGGTGGAATGGCTCCTGCGCCATGGCGGTGGGGAGGCCACCGCGACCACAGACACAGGCGCCCTGGCCATCCACTATGCTGCCGCCAAAGGAGACTTCCCCTCCCTGAGGCTCCTCATCGGGCACTATCCTGAGTAAGGACAACCCTCCTCGCCCATCTTCTGGGTGCTGCGGGTGGGCGAGGCCTCCAGGGACTGCCTGGAATCCGCCCCTCCAGCGTTCCAGGGGAGTGACCGCTTCTGGGCCACTCCAGTGGCCAGAGGGCCAGGCCGAAGACAGCTCCTACCCAGGCTGCAATGTTTCCCTTCCTGGCGGGCCGCCCACAGCCACTTGCCCCAGAGCTTTGCAAGCAGGTGTCCCCCAGCACAGCTGCCCCTGGGGGGCTGGGCACGTGGGCCAAGGTCACATGCTCCTCTCCAGGGAGCCTACGCGTGTGGCTCTCTTGAGCTCTGGCCTGTGCCAGTTTGCGAGACTATTCTAATGGGGGGTGGGGGGCAGGGGTGAAGATATGGGAGAGCTTCCTAGACCGCTACTCAAGAAGGAGGAGGAGCCTCCTCCTGCCCCCTGATTAGGCTGTCCACAGAGCAACCTGTCACTTCCTGTGGCCCCTCAGCCCATTCCCACCACCACGGGAGGTGGGGCCCCCAATCCTCCCAGGGTCCTCAGCCTGAGTGGCAGGTCTGAGAGAGCTGCTGAGCAGTGAGCTGGGAGCTCCCCAAGGTGGGGTGGGAGCATGAGGAAGAATGGGGCTCAGTGCAGAGCAGGGGAGTCCTGGGAGGTCCCTGGGGGAAGGGAGGGAGCCAGTATTAGGTGGATCTGGAGGGAAGCAAGGGTCCTAGAGGATTGTCTCAGGGGAGTGGGACAACAGTGGCCCCAGGGACCTGACAAATGGGGGCTCTGATCAGTGACCTTTGTCAGTCCAAGTGGGTGCCTGGGGTGTAAGCAGTGACAGAGGACCGAGTCTCAGGAGGAGAGCAGCCCTGAAGTCAGAGGGCCGATCCTTACCACTGGTTCCACACCCGAGGGAGCCTGCAGGACAGCTGGCTGCCAGAGAGGAGGCAGGAGGGCTGCCCGGCCCCATGGCCCCATGGCAGGCTGGCCCTATCAGAGCGATGTTGGGCAGTCCTAAGACCCCCAGCTCAGCCTGCAGTCGCCTTGCTAAGCAGGCATGGCCTGGTTTGGTGGGTGGGAGCCCAGCAGGTGCACGGGCCGGGACTTCCCACCGCCATCCCTGCCAGAGGCCGCTTGGTGTCACTTCGGCATGAATTCTCTGCTCTGGACAAGCTAAGGCTTGGGTCACATCAGAGTCCTTGGGATTTAGGGGAGGGCCCCAGAGACCCTTGAGTGCTCCCCACCTGGCACCATCAGCAATACCCCTGGGGGACCTGGTCCCGACACTTCTGTTCCACCCTGTCACGTGACACAGAGGACACTGAGGCCCTAGAAGGGGACGAGTGGGCCGTGGCCACCCTTCTGCACCCATAAGCCTCCCTCGGCACACGTAATGGGCCCCCAAAAGCCAGGCTAATGGCAATGCCAACTTAGCCCAAATGATGTAAACTGAGAGAGGGCTCCAAGCCCAGCCCTGGCAGCGCTGGTGAGGAACGTGGGCGGGAGGGGTAGGGGTGGAGCCCCAGGCTGGCCCCTGAACCCCTCCTCACCGAAAAGCCTGGGGCCTGGGATGAGCTGGAGCCCTCCATGGGCTGCGATCCCAGCCTCGGGAAGACTGGCCGGGCCATGGAGCACCATCGCGGGCTCCGGGCCTTGGGAACGCTGACCCCTCCCAGGCCATGCCAGATGCTGGCTGTGATTGGGTCCTGGGGCCAACTCGGAGGCCAGGTGGCCTGGGCTGATGAGCCATCAGCCCCTCAGAGGCCTGTACGCATCTCACAGAGGCGGTCAGAGGACTTGGGTCCGTTCCCGCCACAGCGTGTGACCTGGCTGATAAGAAAATGCTTTTATGTGCTTGCCTCAGGCAGGAGGGGGCGGCTGGGAATTGGGAGGCCTGCTGGGGGTTGGAGGTCAGTGCCCATTTAGACTCCTATCTCGGGGGTAGAGACTCCTGCTCTCCAAGGCGGGGCATGGAGAGGGCAAAGGCCCAGGCTGTCCCCCAAGCCACAGGGCTTAACCCGGGACCCGGGCAGCCTGGCTGTGGAGGCTGTGACTCCACGCTTTTCACTCTCCTGAGCCTCCGGGGCCTGCTGTGAAGCACAGTGAATTATTCACAAGGGCTCAGCTCTCCCTGGCGGTTGGTGAGGGAGGAAGGGCTCCCAGACCTACCAGTGAGAAACTCGATCCCGCCCAAGGAGGCTGTGGGCAGCAGCGGGCCATGGCCGTGCCGAGCTGCGGGGAAGCGGGCGGGCTGGACAGCCTTGGGGGAGGCCTTGCTAGAGCCAGGCTGCACCTTAGGGTGTTAGAAAAGGCTTCAGATTGCAGGGACACCCCACGCCCACCTGCCTCTCCTCCAGGGTATCCCAATCCATTGGGCGAATTCTTCCAGAGGTGGAGGAATTGCTACAGTGGCCTCTGGGGCTGTTTTCCCGTGGGGATCCTCCCCGCAGAAGGAGGGTTCCTAAGCTGGCAGCATGGAGGCTGGCAGGAACTGGGTCTGAGGGCGATGGCCAGGAGCACGGACCCTCCTGGCCAGGAGCACTAGTGGTTGGTAGAGGGGAACCAGCTATCCAGGCCACCAGTCGGGGCAGACAATATATCGCCTCAGAGCTCCTGACCACCTTGCCAGCGGGGTGCTGGGGCCCAGGAACTACCTCGTGCTTGCTTGGCCTCAACCATCTGCTCACCTGGGGTCTATGCAGCTGGAGGGGAGCCCCAGGCTCAGCTCGGACCCTTGGGCTTGAGTTTTGAGGCTGGGGAGAATAGTGGAGGGTGGCGGGGCTCTGGGCTCTTCCTTCCGTTGGGGCCCCGTGCTCTGCCAGACGTAGCCAACTGGAAAGTCAGTCTGTCCAAAGATTTGCATCAATTCCACCTCCTTGCAAGTATCTCCTTTGCCTGAGGCCTCCCCTGCCCCGGGGCAGAGACTGGAAGTGCCCTGGCCAGGGGTCAGGATAAACCCGGATGAGCTCCGACCTGCTGAGTGCTAAGTGCCTAGCACCGGCCCCCCGCCCCCCCCACCGGTAGTCTGAGCCTTATAACCACCCCAGGCAATAGCTCTGTAAGCAGCCCAGTTTACAGATTGAGTTATTCAGGGATAGATTGAGATTCAGATTGAGCTCAGTGGTAGAGCATTTGACTGCAGATTGAGTTATTCAGCTAATGTTCATTGAGTATCTACTCTGTGCCAGGCAATATCCTTTCCTTCCTTCTTTCCTTTCTTCTTTCCTTCCTTCCTTCCTTCCTCCCTCCCTTTCTTTCTCTTTCTTTTTCTTTCTTCCTTCTTTCTTTTCTTTTCTTTTCTTTTCTTTTCTTTTCTTTTCTTTTCTTCCTTCCTTCCTCCCTCCCTTCATTCCTCTTTCTCCTTCCTCCCTTCTCTCCTCCTTTCTTTTCTTTCTTTCTTTCTTTCTTTCTTTCTTTCTTTCTTTCTTCTTTTCTTCCTTCCCCCCTCTCTTCATTCATCTTTCTCCTTCCTTCCTTCTTTCCCCCTTCCTCCCTTCCTTCCTTCCTCCCTCCCTTTCTTTCTTTCTCTTTCTCCTTCCCTCCTTACTTCCTTCCCTCCCTCTTTCTTTCTTTCTTTCTTTCTTCTTTCTTTCTTTCTTTCTTTCTTTCTTTCTTCTTTCCTCCCTCCCTTCATTCCTTTTTCTTTCTCTTTCTTTCTTTCTTTCTTTCTTTCTTTCTCCCTTTCCCCCTCTCCCTCTCCCTCTCTCTCCCTCTCTCTCTTTCTTTCTAGAGTGAGAGGGAATGCAAGTGGAGGAGAGGGGCAGACGGAGAAAGAGAGAGAGAGAGAGACAGAGGATCCTAAGCAAAGTCCATGTTCAGCATGGAGCCCAACACAGGGCTCGATCCCATGAACCATGAGGTCATGACCTAAGCCTAAATCAAGAGTTGGATGCTCAACCGACTGAGCCACCCAGGGCCCCCGTGCGAGGTAATATTTTAACGTGCCAGGGATACATCAGTGAATTAAACAAATGTCCCTGCTACACAGTGTTGACAGAATCAGACATGGCGTCTCAGAGAGGCTAATTGAGCAGCCGAGGCCCCACCAGTTCCCCGGTTCCCTGTATGGCCTTGATCAAACCACATCCCCTTTCCAGGTCTGTCTCCCACTCCTGGTCCAGTCCCTAATCTCTCAGGTCTCCCCACCCTGGCCCTCTTGCTGTCCAGCTCTTCTGCCTTTGGGAATGCAAGTCAGATGCCCGGACTGGCCACAGTCTCCCTGATCACTGATAGAGAAGGCCATTTGCCCACAACGGCCCAGGGGCCCTCCTCACCCTGGCCCAGCCCACACGCCCCACCGCCAGCCGCTCCCCCCTCCACACCCCGTTCCACCTCCCGGGCCTCCTTGCTGCTCCTCCACCAGGCTGGTACGCTCCAGCCTCGCACTGGCTGTTCCTGCCGCCTGGAACCCTCTCCCTAACTTGCAGTCTCTCCTCCACCCCCACTCCTCCGCAAGGCCTGCCCACGGCCTCCTTTAGGTTGTCACTTGCCCAGCAGCACATTCCTCGCCTGCTTTATTTTCCCTCGCACCCTCGTAACCACCTGACATTACGTTCTGTGCATCTTGGGGCGTTCTCTTGCCGCCGCTCCCCAGCCAGGGAGAGTGGACCTCGTCTTCCCCATCCTGGAGGCCCAGTGCCTGACGCGCACTAAACATTGGTCGAAAGCATGAGGAGGCCGGAAGCCCTGGGGCTTGTCCGGCCCCGCGTGCAGCTCACTGAGTGACCTCAGATGGCACTCCGAGCTGGGCGTCCCTGGGCCCACCTGGCAAACAGACCAGCTGAGGCCCTGTGCGAGGGGACATCACAGAGCTCCCCGTCTGACTGCCCGTCTCACTCACCCCCCCCCCAGTTACTCAACAACGAGCAACTAGGCACGCCGTCAGAGCTTGGGGTGTCATGAGCCCTCGCAGCTTCTTGGAGCCCACTTTCCGGGAGGCTCCAGGGCAAACAAGGGGACAGGTGGACAGCACGTGCCTCATTCACAGAAATGTATTTGCATGTGTGTTGGCTTGCCATCTGGGAGCTGCAGGGGAACCAAACTCTGACGGCAGGGGTCTGCTCTTTGCGTGGCGCTGCCCCATCCTGGCATGTGGCAGCCTGGTGACATGTGTCCCTGGAGTGAACCAAATAGGCACACAAGACGTCTCCAGTGACCAGTGCCATGAAGCAAAACAGGGTAGTTTGGTAGAAACCAATGGGGTTGTCTTTAAATTCAGGGGTCAAGGGGCACCTGGCTGGCTCAGTCAGTGGAGTGTGTGACTCTTGATCTCGGTTGTGAGTTTGAGCCCCCACGTTGGGAATAGAGATTACTTAAAGACAAAAATCTCAAAACACACACACACACACACACACACACACACACACACACACACACACAAGAAATAAATTGAGGGAGTCAAGGAAGCCCTCCTAGAGCAGGTGAGAGCTCATCAGAGACCTGGATAAAAAGAAGGGCCGGCCCTGCAGAAACCTGGCGTGGCAGCATCACAGGGAGAAGAACCAGCAGAGGCAGGTGCTGAGGTGGGATCAAGTTTGGCTTTGCTGAGGACCAGAAGGAAGGCCTGGGAGGCTGGGGGAGTTGCAGGGAAGGGTATTCAGCCCGGATGGATTGGGCGTAAAGCGTCCTAGAACCTCCCTGAAATCATCACTGCATTTCTTCCCTGCATCAAGCCGAATTTGGGATCTTTTCAAATGAGCCAGGAGGCGTGAGTGGAGGCTAAGAGACGTAGAGCCACCAAAGGACCCATGATTTTATCCAAGGCGGCCTTACCCCTGATCCTCATAGGATCAGCTCCTTCCCGACCTCCCTTGGAGCAGAAATTGTTGGCCACCAGAAATGCTGTTCTTTGACCTGAATCTGGTTCTGTGGGCGGGTCGCTCCTTGCTGCCCGCAGCAGTGGCAACAGCAAGCCGGCACCGGTCTTGGACGGAGATTTCCAGCAAGCATTCCACTTTTTCTGTGTTGTCGCAGTTCACTCATGTCCTCTTTTTTCCAAAGAGGGAGAAAAATATGGTTCGTGTGATTGTTGCTAGGGAGTTTCAGGCGTATAAAGAGGTCAAGGGTTGGGGGTCTCCAAAGACTCCTAGAGCTTGGGCTCAAGGGAGGGTAGTGTGGTGTCCTTTGCCAAAATGGGGTTGGCAGGTCGGGGAGGGTTTGAGGGAGAAAGGCAAGAGATCTGTTCTAGGCACGTAAAGTTCCAGAGGCCTGGGCAATGCACACAAGGACCGGTGGGCGGAGGTGAGGGCCGGATAGAGAGACTCCAGGTCCAAGCTAGAGAGAGGAACAGCATGGGGGTGCAGGTGGCCTTTGACCCTGGGAAGCGGATGACCTTACGGGGGGGGGGGGGAAGACTGTGTTCAGAAAGGGGGCCCTGGGGCATCCCCACATTTGGAGGTCAGGTGAAGGCCAGGGCCCAGCAAAGAAGACTTAGGAGGCTTGGCGTGGGAGTCGGCTGCTGGTACAGGAAGCCAGGAGGAGCAGGTGTTCCGGAGAGGGAGGAGGGGCACGTGCTAGGGAATGGCCAAGTCAGAGGAGCATGAGGAAACCCCTGGGGTTGGTCACAGGGAGTGACAGTTGAGACCCAGTGGGTGGGGGAGGGGGGTGGCTGGTCAGGATGCGACTGCCACACCAGGAGGCAAAGAGCCGCCTTCCCTCCAAGGAAATGTGCAACCTTCCAAAGCTTCCTCTTCCATTCCCTCATAAGAGGCAAGGAGATGCCGGACAATTATGATGCCCATTTGCCGTATTTGGAAACTGAGGCTCAGGAGCTTAATAACCCACTAGGGTCCTCCTTAGTGAGCTACAGAGTCAGGGTGGTGGCTGGAGGCCAGGGCCAAGGGCAGGGGCCAGGACTGGAGTGGTTACCCTTCGTGTCACTTTGGCTAGAACCCGATGGGTTGGAGCAGGTGGGATCCTGAGGCCAGAAGTACCCCCGCCAGACCCTAGCCCCGTCCTCTGGGTGACCCTCCACAACAGAAACAATGCCTGGCCTGACCTGTGTTGGGCTGAGCCCGGACACCCCAGCCCAGCCGCGTCCCCACAGAGGTACAGGGAGGAGGGATCCCAAAGTATAACAACGGTTTCAGGCTCATGCCAGGTGACAGGCCTGTGCTGAGGGGTCTCCAAGCATGTTTCCTGGCGATTGCTACCCCTCTGCAGACAGCTTTGAGATCAAAGAGACAAGAGGCAGGATGCTGACACAGCTTGGGGCGGTTCAAACCCCAAGTTCCTCTTTTTTTTTTTTTTAAAGTTTATTTATTTATTTTGAAAAAGACAGAGACAGTGTGAGTGGGGGAGGGGCAGAGAGAGGGGGAGAGAGAGAATCCCAAGCAGGCTCCGTGCCTGATGGGGGGGCCGAAGTCACACGCTTAATCGACTGAGCCACCCAGGCGTCCCCCTAAGTCCCTCTTGTGCCCAGGTCTTTCTCTGCCTGTCTCTCATCGAGCGGTCCTAGGCTTCTTTGCACAGTATCTGGAAAATGGGAACAATGCCAGCACCTCCCCCATCCGTCGCTGAGAGGACGTGGTGAGAAAGCTCTGTGCTCATCACGGTGCCTGAAACAGACCTGCTTTCACTGGTATCGATTATCGTCGCCACTATGATATATTCAGCTCTCCACTGGAAATTAATTAAGTTTGCTCCTTGTGCTCCTCCATATTTTTCTGATTTCCCCCAGTGAGCATGAGGGTGTCCCCGCCCTTCTTGCCTCCAGGCCGAAGTAGAAGGTGACAAGGCCAGGGACCCCCTTTCCCCGCCCTCGCCCTCACCCTCGCCCATCAGCATATCTGCCTCATTGTGCTGGGGCCTCCTGGGCTGGAGGCTGTGGCTCCAGGACGGGAGAGGCTGAAATGCTAATTGGAAGGCTGGTAGGCAGGAACGTTTATTGAGTGTTTACTCTGACCCAGGGACTCCAGCGGGGAGCGTCGGCCACTGGCCTGGCAGGAGGTTGTGCGCAGGACTGCCCCCTCCTGCTGAGGTCCTGCCCTGTGCCAGCTTCTCAGACCTTCTCAGACCTTCCCAGGCTGGCTGGCCACCCCTGGATGGTGGACACCTGCCAAGCAGGGGGTGCTGGGAGGGCAGGGCTCCTGGCGTATCTGGCGCCCCATGGTGTCGCCATTGCCTCAGACCTCCCCAGAGTAGGCCTCAGTGGGTCCTGGGTGGTGGCCCCCTCAGCCTCTGATCCCCAGGACCCCAGCACTCACTGTGCCTTGGTTACGGGGTGAATAATTCAGGCCACTGAGTGTTGGTCATGAAATATTAAACAGGCTGTTACTGTCACATCAGTATGTGAATGCATGTGTGGGGGGTGACGATGGCACTGGGGCGTGGAGGCTGGTGGCCGCAAGCCAGACTGTTCCTGGGGAGAGGCGTGTGGGTGAGTCTCTGTCACCGTGTGCCCTGTCAGCTCGTGAGCACCGTTGCCCTGGCACGGGTTGGGTCACGGAGGGCAGCCAGGCATGGTCTCTGTCCCACCCCAAATGTGTGAAGTGCCACACTCCGCATCAGCCCTAGAAAATGGCAGCTCTGTATCTAGGGAGGAGGTGCCCGGGCCAGGAGTGAGGAGAGAGCAGGGAGGCGCCCAGTGTGGGGCTGCAGGTGGCCTGGGGTCAGGGGTCCGGGAAGTGGACAGGCACCAGGGTTTTAGGGACAGGGAGAAGTCAGCTGGGAAAGGGACCAAGTCATGTCATGACAGGGTGGGTGAGAGGGCAGAGAGAAGAGGACTGGGTGGCCTGGTGCCCATGTTGACGGACAGCTGGGCGAGCACTTGGATGAGGGAGGGAGGGCGTGGACGGACACTGGCGGAGTGTGTGACTGATGTCGCCAGCAGATAGATTGGGGAGGCAGATGGGCGGGAAGATGTGAAGTCAGGTAAGAACTGCACTTCCTGGGGCACAGAGGGCTGACCCAGCACAGGGGGGCTCAGCCCCTAGGGAGCTTCTGAGACTCGCTGGGGAGGGCGGTGGGCACACAGCTCCTGTGTCTGGTCCTGGGTTGTGGCTCCACCTAGTGCCCAGCTGTGGTAACTGTGCTCTGGGCTGTCCACACCCAGACTCCGTCAGTGGCAGGGCCAGCTTCCCTGTTTCCCGGCAGCACTCCACCTCATGGGGTTGACTCCCAGTTCCCCGGTTAGGACTCTTCTTCAGCAGCTGGGGAACGGGCACGAGGAGCAATGACACCCGCAAGCTGCCTCAGGGAAGCCCCAGGAGTGAGCACAGGGAGCGGCCTCTTCACTCCCCGTGTGCCTACTGCATGCACCAGGCTCTGCATCACAAACATACGCTCCAATGCCATTTACCAGTTATGCGACCTTTGGCAAGTCAAAGCCCCTGAGCCTCAATTGCCCTTATGCAAAACAGGAATGACAATAGGACCTAAGCTGGGGCATTCGATGAGAACCTGCCCACCAATATCGTGTTGAGTAAGAAGTTGCTGCGGCCAAGGTCAAAGAGGTTGACCTGCTGTCTCCTCGAGGATTTTGATGGCTTCCTGTCGTACATTTAGGTCCTTCATCCATTTTGAGTTTATTTTTGTGTATGGTGTAAGAAGGTGGTCCAGGTTCATTCTGCTGCATGTAGCTGTCAGGTTTTCCCTCTTCCTTGCTGAAGAGACTTTTTATTCCATTGAATAGTCTTTCCTCCTTTGTCAAAGATTAGTTGGCCATACGTCTGTGGGTCCATTTCTGGGTTCTCTGTTCTGTTCCATTGATCTGAGTGTCTGTTCTTGGCCGGTCCCATACTGTCTTGATGATGACAGCTTTGTCATACAGCTTGAGGTCCAGCCCGCCCACCAATATAGAGCACACCAGAGGTGCTTGGTGAATGGTGGCCTCCTGTACAGTTGCCAGATTAACAACAGGATATCCAGTTTAACTTTAGATACATGGCAAATAATGTGTTAGTATAAGTATGCCCCATGCTTTGTTTGGGACATACTTATGCTAGAAGATGATTTCTTGTTTCGCAATTCAGAATTAACAGGGCATCTTGTGTTTTACCTGGCAACCCTACTACTCTGCCCTCTGGGAGTTAAGTCTTCCAGGGGAGGCAGAGGCCAAAATCAGTTACGTTCAATCAAGCATGATAGGCAGTCCGTGGAGTGAGCCCAGGGCCGTACAGGGCACAGAGGTAGGAAAGGCAGGCTCTGCCTGGGGAAATCAGGGCAGGCCTCACTGAGGAGGGATGTGGACTGAGTCCTAGGGAGGAGGAAGGAAGTGCATTCCAGATAGAGAGGGACCTGATCAAAGGCATAAAGGTAAGACAGAAGGTTTGGGGACTTGGGGGCTCACGGTGACAGTGGTTCAGTGTGGCTGAAAAGGTAAGAAGAGGCCAGCTCGCCACATCCTTGTAGACCTTGGTGAAGAGGTTGAGCTATTTACTGAGGACAGGGACTAACTCGGTCAGATGCACACGGAAGCAGGGAGGCTGCTGGAGGGGAGTGGCCAGGCCAGAGGGGCCCCCCTGAGGGAGGCTGGCACAGGACCGAGTCCAGAAGGAGTCAGGTATAGCGCGACCCGGTAACCAAACCTCCTCCAACCCACGCCCCCCGCCCTCCAGAGCTCCCCAAAAGAGCGCGAGGGGCGTTAAGAAGCTCTGGAGGCAGGTGGGCGCTGAGAGCCCGAGGTGGGTGCTGTGTCTCCGCAGGGGAGTGAATGCGCAAACCAAGAACGGTGCCACGCCCCTGTACCTGGCGTGCCAGGAGGGCCACCTGGAGGTGACGCAGTACCTGGTGCAGGAGTGCGGCGCGGACCCGCACGTGAGAGCCCAAGACGGCATGACCCCGCTGCATGCCGCGGCGCAGATGGGCCACTGCCCGGTCATCGTGTGGCTGGTGAGCTCCGGGGCGGGGCGGGGCCCGGGGAAGGGCGGGGTCTGCACGCCCAGCCGCCGGCACCGACGGGGGCGGGGCCTGGAGGGGCCCGGCGCCCAGCCCCCGCCCGTCTTTCCCCCGCCCCCTCCCGCCCAGGTGAGCTGCACCGACGTGAGCCTCTCGGAGCAGGACAATGACGGCGCCACGGCCATGCACTTCGCGGCCAGCCGCGGCCACGCCAAAGTGCTCAGCTGGCTCCTGCTGCACGGCGGCGAGATCACGGCCGACCTGTGGGGCGGGACCCCTCTGCACGACGCCGCTGAAAACGGGGAGCTGGAGGTGGGCACGGGGCCGGAGCGGACGGGGGGGGGGGGGGGTGGGGGGGGGGAGGGTGGGACGGGCGCCCTCTGCTGGCGCCGAGCTCTCAGCACAACCCTGCCCCGGCGCGGGGCGGTGAGCGGGGACGGGGGGTCCGGGCTGGCGACCGGGGTCCTCAGTACTCGACCCCCGCAGTGCTGCCAGATCCTGGTAGTGAACGGCGCGGAGCTGGACGTCCGCGACCGTGACGGATACACGGCGGCCGACCTCTCGGACTACAATGGCCACAGCCACTGCACCCGCTACCTGCGCACCGTGGAGAACCTGGTACGACCTTGGCGCTGCCCCCTGCTTAATCTCGTCCCGCACCCCGCCTCTCCCTGCCCCCAGAGGTAGGTGTTGTTACCCCTTTACCGTGGAGGAAGCTGAGGTTCGCAGACATGAAGCCCCTTGTCCCTTGTCCGAGGTCACACAATGAGGAAGTGTCCTAGACCATTACCCTTCCCAGCCCAGAGCCACTGACCATTTGAGGCGGGAGGGGGCGAAGGAAAAGGGTCAAGGGGAAGAGGACCAGCGTCCTCCTGGTAAGAAGGAAGGCTTGGAGAAATCGCAAGACACTTCATACCAATGGGAATGGTCAAGTCCATTCACCTGCCCACAGCCCATAAGTAGTAGCTCATTTAACTCTCCACCACCTCTAAGGTGGGTGGTGTTAATGTCTCCATCTCACCCAAGGTCACACAGCTGTTAAGTGGTGGAGTCTGAGAGGCATGGCCTGGAGCCACTGCTCTCGACCACGACAGTGTATGTTTGCTCACTTCATGGCTGCTTCATAACGAAACTTCTGTTTAAATTATTTTATTATGGTTGTGCAGCTGGGAAGTAACCTACTGGGACTTGAGCTCAGGTGTGGTTGGTTCCAAGTTCAGGGCACTGCCTCATCTGGTGTAATGCCTTTGGGACAGGAGGGAAGACAGAGGGTGGGCCTCCCAGGTGCCTTTCAGCTCCAGGGGGCAGCCTGGCCAGAAGAGGGACTAGGAAATGAGGTCTGGGGGGGAGAAGGTGGGATGGCCTTTTGCCCACAGCACCATCTGCCCTGTCTGCAAGCACACAGGGGCACCCTGGTACTGGGTACTCCAGAGCACAGCTAGGCCCAGCGGTCGGAAACTGCAGCTGGACCCAAGGAAGAATGTCCCCCCAAAACGGCCGCCCAGAGAGCGTAACGGTCTGTCACCAGGGTATACAAACAGGGGTGGATGCTGTGGATGCTGCACCACAGGTGGCTCTTTCCCACTGAGAGAGGGTACGATTCTGTTTGGAGGGTGGGGTGGGAGGAGGCACAAAGCCCCAGCCCTTCTGTCTCTAAGTAAGCAATAAATAAGCAATAAACACTATCCCTTGAATCCTCACTCTGGGACACAGCCTGCCAGCACTTTCTAGCGTAATCTCAGCCTCCACAGTAAATTAATACTAACAGCTGACATTGTGTAGCATGTACTGGCTACCATACTCTGGCCCTTCAGTAACTGTTAAAATCTTCCTCATACCTTAATGGGGGCAGGAGATACTGTTATCCCCACCGACAGGAAGGATAAGTGACTTGCCCAAAGTCACTTGGCTAGTAGGTGGGAGAGGTGAAAATTGAAGCCAGCGTTCCGGGCTGCAGAGCCTGGGCCCTTAACCTCTGCTATCCGTGGGGTCAGGACTGGGCACCCCCATTGCCCACTGCTGATGGCCAAGAAAAGAGCATTTTCATCTTCCCCCTACCAGAAGCCCAGCCCCTATGCTTCCCCTTGGCTCATGGAAGAGGCAGCAGGGCCTGGCCCGGCCCCGCTGAACTGGGTGGGCTGTGGGCCCCTCGGCCCCCTCACCCAGACAGGCCCAGCTGCAGCAGAGACAGATCCAAGCCATGCAGAATGCTGGCCCAGAAAAGGCAAACACTCCCACAGAGCCCCTAATTACAGGGCCAATGAGCAGGGCTGCTGAGCTGTTACCTGGTGCGAGGCTTGCCTCCTGCTCCCAGGGGGCCTGTGACACTTCTCAGGCAGGGGAGGGGGCGCGGGGCAGGGAGGAGCAGGCCTGGGCAGGAGGCAGCAGACGGAGCCAGCCAGCGGGCTTGCCAGCAGCAAGGCCAGCATGGGCAATGTAAGCGAGCCCCCACCCCAGCCCGCTCCCGTCCCATGGGAGGGTCAGGCCCATGGGCGGGGCATAGACAGTGGTGGGGACAGCATGCCTGTGGCCTGAGCCCGGCTGCCCTCCAGACTCAGTCGGGCCACCCCAGGCCCTGCCCTTTCTCCAAAGGCCCCATCAGGAGACAGGCTGGGCTGGTATTGGGATTCGCCCCAGTAGGGCAGGGAGAGACCAGGGCTGCTGGCCGGGTAATGGGAAATCAGTCTTCCCTGCAAGTTGTGGGGCCCCACCCGCCTCCCCTACCCCACCTGCCCCAGGTGTTCCCATCAGCTGCAGCTCCTGAGCCCCTCCCCGCAGATACACTGGAGCCCACCCCTCTGGCTGGTGCCATGGCAGTCTTGCCCTTGGGGTCCAGACCAGGGCCCCCTCTTCCGGCCATGTCTCCACCCCCTTGAGCAAAGAGGGGCTGGGGTGGGAGTTTCCCAAGAAGCCCGGGTCCTGCTGCGAGGGGGCTGGGCTTGAATCTTAGCCTGGGAAGAACCCAACAGACATTCTCATTATGGGGTGGGAGCCCAGAAAGGGAAGCGGCTCGGCCCGGGTCACACAGCAAGGACATGCCGGAGCAGGACCCTGGCCCGAGCGCACCGGTCTTCGTTGTCGACCTCATTGCCTTCCCTCCTGTTCAGAGTGTGGAGCACCGTGTGCTGTCCCGGGATCCGTCTGCTGAGCTGGAGACCAAACAGCCCGACTCGGGCATGTCTTCACCCGATACCACCGTGTCGGTCCAGCCGCTGAACTTTGACCTCAGCTCACCCACCAGCACCCTCTCCAACTACGACTCCTGCTCCTCCAGCCACTCCAGCATCAAGGGCCGGCGCCCCCCACGTGGTGAGCGGGCCAGGCCGGGAGGAGGGAGGAGGGAGGAGGGGGCGCAGACTGGGACAGACCACCGGGCCCTGAGGGCCAGCCCCAGGCCCACTCTGCCCACCGCTGACGCCGGAGGCTGCCCAGGTCACCAGGAAGGGCTGCTGGTCCTGGTGAGAGGCCGGTGACACTTGTCCTGGTGTGTGCTGCTTGCAAGCACACCTGTGCACCCACATGTACTCTCCCTGGGACAAACCCCACGTGCCCCCTCCAGATGACTCACTCGCTCACACACACAGATGTTCACCAGACGTGACACACACCTGTGTGCCCTCAAGAGGGCACACGTGTTTGCACAGCACACAGGGACGCGCATACACACCGTGCAGATGCACGCACACACCTACACTACAGCACAGACACACAACCTTCCGTCCCCATATCCGGGCACGTGTGCACATTAACACACGCACACCCCACGTCCACAAACCGATGCAAACACATTTGTAAATACAAAGAAATGCGCAGATGCTTGCACACCTGCACACACCAACGCGCAAATGTTAGGCAGAGGCGGGCACGCGGGTATTCACGCGCTGACCACACGCTGAGCCTAGGTGGCCATCCACCTGTGATACCTGCTTCCTGCTGCCAGGTGGTGGCGGCAGAGATGGTGGGGTGGCCCTGCAGTTTGGGGCATGGCCATGCGGACTCCTGCCGCCCGGCCCTGTCAGGTCTGAGCTCAGGAGCTACACCTTCACCCTCCGGTTGGGCCCTGCGCTGCTGGGGCTCCCAGTGAGCTGTAGAAGCCGTATCCCTAAGCCCACCTCACCCCTTGGCGCGTTGCTTCTGGGTGGAAGGGGGTCTCAGTCTTGGGGACTCTGCAAACTCCCACACCCCGCCTTCCCTCCCTCCCCAGGCCTTGCCAGCTCCAGAGCTGCAGACATACAAAGCTACATGGACATGCTGAGCCCCGAGCTGGGCCGACCCCAGGGCAAGATGGGGAGAACCACACCACCACCACCACCCAGCTTCCCTCCGCCGCCCCCACCCCCAAGCACCCAACTGCCCCCACCCCCACCAGGCTACCCGGCTCCCAAGCCCCCCGTGGAGCCACATGCCGCGGACATCTATGTGCAGACCAAGAGCAAACTCCGCCATGTGGAGAAGGAGGCCTTCAAGAAGGAGGTAGTGAACCTTCTCCCAGCTGCCTGCCTCCCAGCGCTGGGCTGAGGCCAAGAGACTGCCTGGCTCATGGACACAGGGCAGGGGGGGGGGGGGGCCCAGGCCAGTGGCCTATTCAAGAGTATAAACTCCTGGCTAGCCCTGTGGGGGACTCAGGGCTGGGCACTGGGGACAGGGAGATGAGTCAGATGAAGCCACTACCCTCTCGGGAACTGGTGATGGGTGAAGGAACATATGATCAGACAGCCGGGCCTCTCAGGGAGCTGGGTCCTCCCCGACCTCTTGCACAGCGTGGTGGGGTGGTCACGGAATTGGCAGAGACTGCCCCCTCCGCAGACCTACCTGCGCCCAGAGCCCCAGGCTCAGGTGGGGAATGGCTCCCAAGGGGCTGTCTTCCAGGTGGGAGATGAGGGGGCAGGGAAGGTGAGGGCCAGGAGGAGGGTGGAGGAAGGGAGAGAGGGACCCAGCACTCAGTGGGGCCTGAGGGAGGGTAAAGCTGAGGTTGGCTACCCAGTCTGAGGCTTGACTGCCCAGGCTGATGGAAGGGCCAGTCCTGAGATGCGACGTGTGGGGGAGAAGCCAGCCTGTGGGGAGGGGGGCTGTGTCCAGTGTGGGCACATTGAGTGTGAGGTGCCCAGGATGTCAGGGCCTCTGGGGTCCTGGCTGAGGCTCTGGAGCCAGAGGACTAGTCTCGGTGGCTGAGAATGCTAGTCGGGGAGCCCCCCAGGGGGCCCCCGGGGGTGCTGGCCAACAGGGCAGAGCCCGCTGGTCTGGGACATGGAGGGCAGCCTGAGACCACAGGTGGCTGAGTATGGGGTCTAGGCTCCGGAGGGTCCTGTGGGAGCCCTGACCTGTAGTTCTCCCTCAAGCCCAAGGCAAACCACTCCAGAGCCAAGCTGAGTAACCAATTTGCCCACAGGTGTTCCAGGTCACAAGGCCACTGGGTGGGGGAGGGGAGGGGCAATTTCCACAGCGACTCCACCCTCCCCTCATGCCATCTGTGGCCAGGCTGTCAGTCGGGTTCCCCTTTCATCTCTGTGAGGTGGAGAGGGCCCAGGAGAGGACTGCAGAGGGCCAAGGGCGGGCGGACTTTCCTGGCCCGCCGTGTGGGCTCTGGCCAAAGCACAGCCTGTGCCCCCTCCACTCCCCTGAGCCCCAGGATCTTGAGGTCCCGTGCCCCTACCCGCTGTGTGCGTGCAGGGCCGCAGGCGACAGGCAGCTCCACAAAGGGCCCTTTGTGTGCCCACTGCGCCTGGCGCCCCCGCCTCCGCCCCCTGGGCCTGGCCGTTGCTTGACCGCCGCGGGAGCAGGGTCGCGGCATCCGCGCCTTGGGGCTGCAGGGGGCGCCGAGGGGCGGGCTGGCCCAGAAAACAAATCCTGTGGTGTCGGGTTTCCTGCAACGAGAGCCGGTTCGGGTGGGGCTTGGAGGTCCGGGGCCACCGCGGGGACGCACGGGCGGGGGGTGGGGGGGTGGATCAGGCGACAGCCCCCGCACAGGGACTCGGCCTTTGGCCCCGCCGCCCCATGTCCTTTTCCCTGGGCTAGGCTTAGCAGGGGGCAGCTGCGATGGGGCGGGCCACCGCGCTGTCATCCGAGCCCGCCTTGCCGCCCCTGAAACCCGAGGCTTAGGCGCGGGTGTCGGTGTCGCTTACGCGGATGTCGATGGTTTCCAGATGCGGGAGGGGAAGGGCGGGGGCGTGACCCGGAACCCGGGGGTACCAAACACCCGGGGCTCCACTGCTCGGGTGGCTCCCGCACTCCGGCCACGGGGTATGGAGGGGACAAGTTGGGGGGGGGGGTGAGGGCTGGAGTGCTCGACACCTAGCGGAGGGAGAGCGGAGCAGGGGCGGGGCCACATCTGGCTTACGGGGCAGGCGAGGTGCTGCGGCCGGTCGTGGCGACGCAGGTGGAGCCCCCGTGGCATCCCCCCTTGCTGGGAGTGGGTCGGCGCGGGATTGGCTGGCCCTGGGTGATGTCAGGGCGACAGAGCTCATAGGCGCTCTTGGGCGCGGGCGGGCAAGGGCTGGGCTGTAACCCGAGAGGAAGGATCAGGTGGCGCAGGTGTCGGGTCCATGCCGCCCCCGCCGCCAGGTGCACAGCGGGGGCCACCGGCACTGGCGCAGGTAGGAGCAGCCCCGGGACCGCGCGGCTTAGAGCCTTGGGCAACCAGGAGCCCAACAGGACAAGGGCTCTGAGAGGGCTCCCTCGGGGTCGGGGTCCCTGAAAGAGAGGGTTCGGCAGAGCCTTGGGGACGCGCAGGACGGCCGGGTAGCCAGGCGTGGGGTGAGGCAGAGGCCTTCGCGCTGGCTTAAACTGCGAGCTGCCCCTTCTCCGGCTCCCCCTGGCGACTGGGCTGGGTCAACCCGCCCCTGGTCCCGCCCCTTCTAGCCTCACTGGGGGCCCTTGTGGCCCTTGGCCTGCGCCCAGAACCCCTCCCTGGGGGGGCGACCGAGCCTGCCCTTCCCCGGGACCCTCGCCCCATCCCCGCTCGGAGGACCGGAGGGCCTGGGAACCCGGCTGCCTGCACCCCTCGACGGCCGCTGGCCATGAGCCCCGGGAAAGTGAAGAGCTGGGGGGGCGGGGCGTGGGAGGCCCCGGGGACCAGCGCCTGAAGCCCCTCCGCCGCTGTCTTCCCGCAGCTGAGCTCCCGCGACGGCCACAACGGGCTGCGGAGGCAGGACTCCAGCCGCAAGCCCCGCGCTTTCAGCAAGCAGCCCAGCACGGGGGACTACTACCGCCAGCTGGGCCGCTGTCCCGGGGAGCCGCTGGCCACACGCCCGGGCATGGCGCACAGCGAGGAGGTGCGTGCCTGCCAGCCCGCGCCCGCCGGCCGCCCGGGACCCGGCCCGGCCGCCCGCCTCTCACTCGCCAGCCCCTCCGCTCCCCCGCAGGCGGCGCTGCTCCCCGGGAACCACGTGCATAACGGCTGCGCCGCGGACCCCAAGGCGTCCAGGGAGCTGCCCCCGCCGCCCCCGCCGCCGCCGCCGCCCCTGCCGGAGGCCCATAGCTCGCCGCCGCCGGCTCCACCTCTGCCCTTCGAGGGCGCTGGCCCTGGCTGCGGGCAGCGTCGCTCCTCCTCGTCCACTGGCAGTGAGTAGGGGCGGGTTGAGGGGTGGGGGCGGTGCCGGCCCTGAAGGGGAGGGAAGCCTAGACATCGCTCGTTCCCCAGCTGCTGCTGCCGCCCTGGTGCTCCCTCCGTTCCGACTCGTTCTTCGTGCGGCAAGCCCCTACCCCAGTGAGGACCTCACCCTAAGAGGAGGCTCTGGGTTGCCTCAGTGTGATCTCAGCGCACCTCAGTGACCTCTCTGGGCCCGCGTCCCATGCAGCAGGGAAGGTCTCCCAGCTCTGGCGGCTGGTGTTTCTAATGGGCTGGTGCTAACTGGGCAGCTCTAAGTAGAACTGGATTCAAAGAGGCAGGGCCCAACCTTCGTCCTGCCCCTTCTCTATCCTGAGCTTCTCTTCTGCTCCTCACCCCTATCTCTTGTTCCTCCAAGCTAGCTAGCTTTTCTCAGATGCTTCAGGGGCTCTTCCTGGCCAGATACCCCAGAGGCCCCAGGCCAGCTACGACCCGGCTATGGGGACGAGGCCAGTGACCCATCATGCTCTGCCCTTTCCCTCCTGATGACCCCCATGGGCATCCTTTTAAGGTCTAGGCTGGTGAACAAGATTCCTGGCTTCTCTTCTGTGAGGTGGGGCAGTCTCTTGCATGCCAGGGCTCCTGCAAGGCCCAGGAGGTGGTGCCTCGTGTGCGTGTGTGTGTGCGTGCGTGTGCACGCGCACGCCTTCTTCACCCAGCCACTCAGTGCAGGGACCATGTTTAGTGACATCCAAAGCTTCATGTCCCTCACTAGGCGTGCAAGGGTATAACCGGGTCCAGGGTAGGGCCAGCCTGGGTTCCCTTCACATCCCTATGGAGCCTCAGCCCCTGCTGACCAGGGCCCATTGTAGCCTGTCCACCACCAGCTGAGCCTCCAGAAAGGGCCCTAGCTCTGGGGTTAGCTTTTTCTTTCTGGAGCAAGGCTGATGCTAGGAACGGAAGAAAAATAGACTTTGGGCTTCTCCAGAAACCCCTTCTCAGCAGAGCCTGGGCTGGGTGCCCTATCCCAACCCAATGCCAAGTTTGAGGCCCTTGCTGGGGGAACCAGGGCCAGTGGCAGCCCTACCCAGTCCTCAGGGACAGCAGTAAAGCCTGGAACTGGGTGGACCACCCTTGTGGAGCCCCAGAGCAGCCTGAGCCAGGGTCAGATGAGCTGGAAAATTCCTCCTCTCCTGTCTCCCCTCCTCTGCGTGTCTCCCTCCCCTCTTCCTGCCCTCCCTTCTCTATCCACACACACCCCCCCCCCCACTGTCCTAGCCTCACCCCGGCCTCCTCCTTGTCCTAACTTTGCTGTCACTTCTCTCCTCTCAATCCCTAGAAGTGAGAGTCCTGAGACACAGGAAGAGTGAGTAGCTGCGTGCGGGGCTCCTGGCTGAGGTGCGGGGCGGGGAACAAGGCACGCTCAGGGGAAGCAAGGCCAAGGACCTGGGGCTTTAAAAAAAAAAAGGAGGGGGCAGGGCCAGGGGCCGGCAGGCCAGGGGTCCTCCACACTACAGGTGGGGCCACTGGCCCCACAGCTACCTTCCTACCTCCACCACACCCACACACACACCCACAAATTCTACCCATGGCTTTCAGTTTTGCCCAAATAAATGAGCCTGTTGCCAGTGCCTGCCTGGCAGCTTTCCCTTTTACCCCTCCTGCTGCTCGCTCAGGGATCCCCAACCTGGGGAACCCAAGAGCTGTTGGCCTGTTTTGTTCCCCTCACCCAGCCCTCACCCCTCCCTGGGTCTCTAAAGACAGCCCTTCCCAAACCCCAGCCGCCTCCGCGGGCCTTGTCAGAAAATGCAAACTCCGTGCACCTGCCTATTTGCATGCTTTTCACCTGGCCCTTCTTCCTGGGTGACTTCACCCCGTATCCTTAGTAAAGGCTCCGCTTTCCTAGGTCCCCCAGAGCTGAGCAGCGCTTTGCTACACGACGGGCTTGCAACCAGTGTGTCTGCGTCCATGTCTGTCTGTCTGTCTGTGTGGGAGGTGGGGAGGGGACTGGCTTGGTTCTGGTATCCAGGGTCCTGAGCCCATATAGCCACGGAGGCCCCAGGCAACTCAGTCCAAGGGTCACTGAGCTTTGCTGATGCAGAGAGGGCTGGAGGGAGACTCCACCCTGGCTGGCAGAGCCAGGGAACCCAGGACAAAGGTCGGGTGGCTGGCCTTAGACAGGTAGTGTCTTAGAGCTGGTCAGTCAGTGTCCTGGGTGGAGACATTCGCTGGAGTCCCCAGGGCCGGCCCAAGAGCCAGCATGAACTCCCAGGGGCCTCCAGGCAGGGCCCCCATGCCCCGTGAGTAGGGCCGGGAAGATGGTGGGGCTCTGTGAGCTGTCAGCGGGGAGCCTGCCTCTGGGGTACCCAAGAGCCGCCCCCAGGGCCTGGGATCTGGAGAGCTGTCATCTGGGGCCCGGCCCCTCCCGACTTGGGGAGGGGGAGGCAGAGGGGCAGACTAGGGGCGGCGGGGATGCAGACCTCGCACCCCCCCCCCCCCCCCCCCCCGCTTGGCCAGCACCTCCTCTCCTGCCTCCGTGCAGGCACCAAGTCTTTCAACATGATGTCCCCGACGGGTGACAACTCGGAGCTACTGGCGGAGATCAAGGCCGGCAAGAGTCTGAAGCCGACGCCGCAGAGCAAGGGGCTGACCACGGTGTTCTCGGGCAGCGGGCAGCCGATCTCCCAGGTAGGCGGCTCGACAGGTACCCCGCCCCGCCCCCCCCGCCCCACCCCCGCCTCCCCCGTGCCGGCCGGTCACTCAGCCTCGCCGCCTCTCCCTGCAGCCCGAAGCGCCGCTGCCGCAGGCGTCGCCCGCGCCGTCCCGGGCCCGCAGCCCCACCCCGCCGGCCGTGGGGCCCCAGCCACTGCTCAACGGCAGCGTGGCGCCGGCGCCGCCCGCCACCCCGGCGCCAGGCGTGCAGCTCGACGTGGAGGCGCTCATCCCCACGCACGATGAGCAGGGCCGGCCCATCCCCGAGTGGAAGCGCCAAGTGATGGTGCGCAAGCTGCAGCTGAAGATGCAGGAGGAGGAGGAGCAGAGACGGAAGGTGGGTGGGGCGGGGCTGCTGCGCCCGGGCCCATCCCCCACATCGCCGCCCGGCCTGCGGGGGCCTTTCCACCTCAGGCGGCTCCCGTTGTCCTTGGGGGGCGGGAAGCAGGGTTGGAGGACCTCCCCTGCCCTGGGGACTGTCCTTCCGTGAGACGGGCAAAGCTCATCAAACGCGAATGTGCTTCACGTCGCCCGGGATCTTGTAAAAATGCCGATTCTGATTCAGGAGCTGTGGGTGGGGTTGAGACTCTGCGTGTCTGGGAAGCTCCTGGTGAGACTGACCTGCTGGTCCAGGGACCGCCCTCTGCGTGGCCAACGGGCTTTGGGCTGCAGTCAGACTGGCCTGGGCCCTTTCCTGCACCGCCACTTTCCAGCCTTCGAGACCGAGCCTCATCCAGCCTCAGTTTTCTTATCTGTCAGATGATTGACCGTCTTTGGCTGGCAGGGTGGTTTGCCACTGACCGGCTCAGCACGTGTTTCCTGGGTGCTGTGTTCTGTGCGCTGTTGTAGCCTCTAGGGATTCTTGATGAATATCTCAAGGCCTTTTCAAAGGTGGCTTTGGGGGGTGGGGCGGGAGGGGGTCAACCAACAAGCAAACACAGCATCTCAGTAGAGAGATAAGTGCCCCCAAGAATACAAAACAAGGTAACATGAGAGCCTGAGTGAGCAGGGAAGCCAGGGACGGGGCTGTTAACAACACTGCCCTCACTGGGATGGGGCATGCAGAGGCCTGGGGCTGCCCTGCACCCACCGTCCTATTTGGGGTGGGGCCAGTGTTATGAAGGAGGAAGTGAAGTCCAAGGTGGACTTGGAAGATGAGCGAGAGGTGGGCTGGGAACAGAGTGGGGCAAAGAGCAGGCTCAGTGACTGTCCTGTCAGTACAGGGGCGGAGCTGGAGAGATCAGTGGGGGCAGATCACCAAGTCCTGGCCTTGAAGAAAATGGACTTTCTCCTGCAGCAGTAGAGAGCCTGGGAGAGGGGTTAAGTGAGGGAATTAGCATCATCCTGTGTGTCTGTGAGGGAACGGATTGATTGTAGTGGGTCAAGATGAACCGGGAGGATGTGAGGACGACCCCCCCCCCCCCCCAGCCCAGGCTGCAGAAGCCCAGCACTAAAGTGAGGAATGAATGAAACTCTCAGAAGTTCCTGGCACACCTAGCTCATAAAATTATCATCCCTAGTGCCGGGGACAAGGGGTGAGAGCTGAGGCTTCAAGCTGGTTCAGCAGTAAAACACTGGCAGCGTGCACAGGGAGGGCTCGGGCTGTGGGGACAGCTGACAAGAGGTCATCAGTATGCGCGAGGTCCCTCTGGGATGTGGCCTCCAAACAGCAGCCCTGAGATGGGGTGGGAAAGGGCAGCCTGGCGTCGCAGCTTCAACGCCTTTTGCATGTTCCTTCGGTGGTGTAATGAGCAACCAAGCCAGGTGTGGAGACTCCCTCTGCCCGCTCAGTCTCTGCAACAGCGCCCAACGACCCCGCCAGCGACCAAAGTGGACACTGCCCAGCGCCCGGAGTAGCGGCCTGGGCCGAAGTCTCGCCCCAGTGTAATCACCCGCCGGCCGGGCGTGGCCCATCCCTGCCAACAGAGCCCCGCGGAGCCATTACACCACCCAGGACATGCAAAGGGCGCCCCCCGGCGGCCGCTGCGGGAGCCGGGCCAGAGGGAGACGCGCCTCCCTCCCCTCTCTTGTCTTCCCCGCCTTAGCTGACGTCCGCCAGCTCATGCTGCTACCCCCGCGAGGGCTGGAGGTACTCCAGCGCGCACAACGCCATCCTCGGGCCCTTCGGCGAGCTCATGACCGAAGCCGACATCCTCCGCATCGAGCAGCAAATCGAGAACCTGCAGGTGTTGCACAAGGCGCAGAAGCTGGAGGCGCGCCTGGAGCAGCTGGAGCTGGAGTTGGAGCAGCTGCTGCCGATTTCGGCCGCCCTTTCCGCGCCGCGCTTCACCGTCGATCCGCGCCGCATGCACGGCCGCGCAGCCAGTCTGCCTGCCTGGTGCAGCAAGATCTCCACGCTCCTCAAGAGCATGGCCACGCTGCTGGCCGCGCTGGGCGGCCGGCCCGCGCACCTGGCCGAGCTGCTGGCCGCCGACACCGGCCAGCCGCTGGCACCGCTGCCCGACGCGCCCTGGCGGCCGGGTCCGCTCTGCCTCGGCCGCTCGCACTCGCTCAGCTGGTGTCGCGAGGCCGTGGCGCGCGAGATCCTCGAGTGCGGCGTCTCCGTGCAGCATCTCCGCGCCGTCTACGAGCTACGCGCCCAGGGCTCGGCGCCCGCGCGCGGCTCGCGCCGCAAGCTCTCGCTTCCCGCCGCCGCCTCGGGCCGAGAGCCCATCCTCGAGGAGGACTACGTGGCCGCCGGCGCCGGGGAGCCAAGCGCCCCGGTCGCCAACGGCTTGCCGGCCCCCTGGGACTCCGTGGGCGCGCTGGGCCCGCCCGACGCGCCGGACCACCAGGCGGCGCTGCCCGAGCCCCAGCAGCTGGCGCGCCAGCCGTCGCTCTCCACCGAGCTGCGCGGCGTCCAGGACTACATAGATATGCGCAAGGAGCGCATCGTCTACCTCTTCCTGGAGCACTGGCGCAAGTGGACCTTCCGCGGCCCCCGGCGCCACGCCCAGGCGCGCCTGCGCAGACTGCTGCCCCGCGTGGTGGCCGCCGGCACGGGCCCCGGCCCCGAGGCCGCCGACGCTCTCCAGCCGCCGGCCGGCGACGGCCCGGATGCGCGGCTGCTGCGCCTGCTGAAGCAGCGGCAGGTGGTGGGCAAGCTGCTGGGCCACTGGCGGAGCCTGCTGCGGCAGGTGCCGGTACGTCCTTCGTGTGGCTCGGGCCTGGCTCACGGCCTGTACTGGCCCGAACACTTTCTGCCGCCCCTGGACGGCGGCGCGCCCCCGCGCTACGACAGCCTCACGCTCGACCTCTTCATGCTCGGCTACTTCCAGCTGCTGGAGATGGGCCTGAGCCGCGAGGAGCGCAAGTTCCGCCACCTGCTGTGCTACGAGATGTTCGACCGGCTGGGCAGCCACCCGTGGGAGCTCATCCGCCTCTTCCACCGCGTGGTGCTCGAGGAGGTGGAGGCTGGCCGACGAACCTGGAGCGACGGCTTCGAGGACCTCAGGCGCCAGTTCTTTGGAGACAGCCCGGAGGCTGAGCCAGCCCGGGAAGAAGAAGCGGAGAAGGAGCAAGAAGAGAAAAAAGAAGAGGAGGAGGAGGGGGAGGCGGCGGCGGAGGAGGAGGGGGAGGCGGCGGAGGAGGAGGGAGAGCCGGCAGAAAAGGTCCCTCCGGGTCAAACGGTGGACTGGCCAGAGGGGCAGCCCGAGGCCCCAGCTCCTGCGCCGCAGCCCCCCAGCCCCCCTCCGCCAGCCGCGCCTCCCCCGACGTGGGACCCTCCTGGTTCCGAAGCCCCTGTCGAAGACCCCCTGGAGCTGGTGTCTGAGATGGGCGAGTTCAGCAACGAGGACATCTGCCGCTACATCGACCGCAGCTTCTCCTTCTGGAAGGAGAAGGAGGCAGAGCTTTTTGACATCTGAGCGGCAGAAATCGGAATTTCCCCCTCAAGCATCTTAACCCAGGCTTGGATGCCCGTCTGATGCCCTCTGGAGGCCAGAAGCCCACAGGAAAAACCCAGAAGCCAGCAGGGTGGCCTTGGAAAACCCGGAGTATCCAGGACCAGTCTGCCAGAGCCTTTGAAGCCCACTGTGACCAGATGTGGGGCAGTGGCTGCAGTGGGCAGGGCACAGGGCAAACCAGGTGTTCCCCTCTGGGCCTACAGTCTCGCCCGGCTCTGCATGGGAGGCAGGTAGAAGAAGCCGCCCCTCTGAGTGAGGGACCGTGGGTCCCCCCTGGGGCAGTGTGGCTCTCCTCTCTTTGGTTTTGCACTGGAATTCACAGCTACTTCTTTGAGGTCAAGGGAGCCACATGTGTAGTGTTCGTGTGACGTGTTCTCCTGTGTAACATCCACGTAATAAAACTCTTTGCTGTAAGCTGCCTGTGTTGGATGCCCGCCTCCGCCCCTGCCAAGTCGATGCAGCCACACAGTTGTAGAGGTAGTGTCTACTCCACTTGGGAACAGGACGTGCATAGGCCAGGGGGTCCTTCGCAGTGGAGGCCAGCTTGAGCCCCTCCGAGCTGGCTGGATCTGTGGGGGCCCAAGTATGGGTCTGCCCAGAGAGTCGAGGTCAGGGCCCTGGAGCCATCCGTCAGCCTGCCCTAGTGGGAAATCTCATTCTCTGCTCCTTTCCTGCACCTTAGCTCTGACCTGTCTGGCACCACCTCTAGAACACAGGGGGCCTGAGTTATGAGGGGGCAGAGCACAGGAGGCCCCCTCTAAGGGGGTCGTGGCCAGGCACCTTCATCTATTTGCTCTGTAGAAGGACGTCTGTATCCCATTGTCCCTGACTAGCGCGGGTCCCCCGGGGTTGGGGGTGCACCTCCCCCCAAACCCCACCTCCCAGCGCATGCTGGTCCTGAAGTTCTGTGCTTGTGTTTCAGGAGGAAGAGGAGGAGGCCCGGCTGGCCAGCATGCCTGCCTGGAGGCGAGACCTCCTGCGGAAGAAGCTAGAAGAGGAGAGGTGAGCCGGGGGACCGGAAGCTTCAGGGCCTGGTAGGGTGTCTTGATCACGCCCCTGAGGTGGTGGCACCAAATAATGCTGTCTCTTTTTCCTCTAGGGAGCAGAAGCGGTGAGTGTGGGCCGACCTGCTGCCCCTCCCTGGCTTAGGCACAGTCCTTTTGCCCCTTCATCCAGCCCCATCTTGAGCACACCCCCTTGTCTGGTTTGTAGCACAATCTCTCTGCTCCCACTAATGCCACCAGACTCTTCTCCCCCAGCAACTTAGCCCCTGCCCCAAAGTCTAGATCTTCTGCCCTGATAACCTCGGCCTGGATTACCGAGCCCCTCGTCTCCCACTAACCTAGCCTTCAGTTATAACCCAACTTCAGTACCAATAACCTTGACCTCTGTCCCGCAAAGCGTGGTTTCTGCCCAGTAATCTAGCCCAGTGCTTACAGAAATATAACACGAGCCACTGTGCAAAGTTTTCTAGTAGGCACTTTGAAAAAATAAAAAGGTAAAGGTGAATTTAACATTTACATTTTACTTAGCCCAAAATATCCAAATAGTATTTCAATATGTAACCAGTGTAAAAGTCATTAGCGAGATGTGTCACAACTTTTAAAAAGCAGTCTTCGTGATGCCGTGCGCATTTTACACGTATCCTGCATCTCAGGTCTGACACTTCAGATGCTTAGTAACCACCTGAGTTTAGTGGCTGCCTTGTCAGCAGCACAGCTCTAGCCCCTATTTTATTTTTTATTTTATTTTTTTAAACGTTTTTATTTATTTTTGAGACAGAGCATGAACGGGGTAGGGGCAGAGAGAGAGGGAGACACAGAATCTGAAACAGGCTCCAGGCTCTGAGCTGTCAGCACAGAGCCGGACGCGGGGCTCGAACTCACGGACCGCGAGATCATGACCTGAGCCGAAGTCTGACGCTTAACCAACTGAGCCACCCAGGCGCCCCTCTAGCCCCTATTTTATAATAACCGTCCCTAATTAGCCACCACTGCCTCCCACTAATGTGGTCCCTCCTACTTGGGTCCTGCCCCCAGGACACTCCCCGCTCACCCTCTGCCACACTTCTGACCCAGCACCCCTGTTTCCAGTAATACCCCAGCCAGAAATAACTCAGCCACAGCCTCTCCCTCACCCAGCTCCTATGTGTGCCCCCGTGACTCCAGTCTGCCCCCAACCAAGCCCCTCCCTGTTCCCACCCTATCCTTGTGGCTCCTGACCCGACCCCAGTCCCCAGTCCCCCAGCCCTTCTGCCCCTAGAACCCATTGCCCTGGCCACCCAGCCCCTGCCCCCAGTAACGCCTTACTTGCCCCTCACGGTGCCTGGCCCACCGTCTCACGCTTGCCCGCGGCTCTGCCCCCCGCCCCATGCCTAGGAAAGAGGAGGAGCGACAGAAGCAGGAGGAGTTGCAGCGAGAGAAAGAGCAGTCGGAGAAGCTGCGGACGCTGGGCTACGACGAGAGCAAGCTGGCGCCCTGGCAGCGACAGATCATCCTGAAGAAGGGGGACATCGCTAAGTACTAGGTGCCGCCCTCCTGCTCGCAGCCTCGTGAGCTCTGGGGGCCCCAGTCTCCGCCCCGGCCTGCCCGGCTCCGGCGGAAAGGGCTGGGAGCCGCGCTGCCTTTCCCCTCCCGCGCTGGAACCTCTCCCTGACCCCGCTCCGGCCCCCGCATGCCCAGCCCGGGGCGCCGCTGGAACGCGCCCGCCGCCGTCGCCCAGGAAAAGTGCCCAAGCAAGCTGTTGACGCAAAAAGATGCTGCTTATTTGCATGCCTATTTACATATATTTGCATGTTCGGTGGAGGTCGCGCAGAGCGCTCCCCAGCCCCGTGGGTGGCGACCTTGTTTTCCTGCGGGGCGCGCGCCCGGCCGCAGCCCCCTCCCCCGCACCCCGGAACCCACGCGGCGGGCGCATCCTGGGCGGAGGCAGGCCCCGCGCTCGGGGAAGGGGTTTTCCTCCCGTCGTGACCCAGATCTGCACCCGGCCCGCATTTCCCATCCCCGCCGAGGGTTTCCTCTCAGTCATTTGTTTACCAGAAACGATGAAACCGGCAACCTGCCCGTCGGGACCGAGTTGCCGCTCCGGGGGCCCAACCTCTGCCTCCCCCCCCAGCCCCTCCCCCTGGTGAAGTCCGCGCCCCCCTCCCCCCCGGGTCCCACGATTCCCAGACCCTTTCATGACGCTGGTGGCGTGAGTGCGAGGCAAGGGTCCCTGCGCTTGTGTCTCCACCTGCTTCCTCCCCGTCCCCGCCATCCCGCACCCCCATTAAAGCTCTCTCAGCCGCCGCGGCTGACGTGCACTCTCTCGCGCTGTCGCCACGACTTCCTCTCTCCGTCGGGTAACTAGGCCGCGGCCGGGCGGGAGCGGGGCGCGGGGGCGGCCTGGGCGCCAGGGGCCACACTGGGTTCCACCGTGGGTCCCCGACCCTGGGGCGCTAGGACTTCCGGGCCTTTCGACGACGCCCCCCAGGAAACGAAGCCGGGGCCACTTAACACCACAGCCCCTCGGAAACACCAAGCAGTAGCTTTTCTTCACAGATTTAATACCCAGGCCTCGGCCAAAGTCGGGCCAAGACACTGCTGAGCCACCTCCTGCCCCCTCCCGATATCCGTCGATGCCGCTTGGCCTCAACCAGAACCCCAGGGGGCGCGCGGCAGGGAGGGCGGCTGGCGCTGCTACGCAGGGCCGTGCCAGGAGCTTATTAAGTGACATAAGATGTCTACACGCATAAGTAACCGTACTTAGGGCTTCTGCAAGGGCCGCCAGAGCCCAGAGGCGCCCGGGGTGGGCCCCCCCTCCCCGCCCCCGCGTCACGGGCCGCGCTGCAGGCGGCTGCGCAGGTCCTCGGCGCAGCCGTCCAGTCCCATGCGCTCCAGCGCCGCGTAGACGGCGCCCAAGCCGGCGGGCTGTTGCTGACGCCAGCGCTTGAGCATCTCGTACTGCTGGTCGCGGAAGCGGCCGATTTCCACCTCCACGGCCTCGATCTCCGCTTCGCGCAGCCCCAGTGTGCGCACGAACTCCTTCCAGCGCCGCGCGGGCACCGCGTCCATCACGTCGTAGAGCTGCGGGCCCGGCTGGAGCGTGGCTGCCGCGGAGCCCGCAGGGGGCGCTGGCGAAGGCGTGGGCATGGGCGGCGGCGGGTCTGGGGACGGGCCAGAGAGAGTCGGTGGGGAACAAGAACGGAGGCCAGAGGCGGGACCACGGGCAGAGCGGGGGGACCAGGGGGGTGCACCCCGTCCGCCTGGGACGGGAAGTGGGCAGGTGGTGCCTCAGGAAACCATTACTTCTCATCTTAGGCTCAGGAGAATGGGGTGAAGGCCAGTGAGGTCTCTTACCGAGGGCTCTGCTGCGCAGCTGGTCCCAGGACCACGTCACCTCCGCGCAGGGCGCCTCCTGGTTCTGAGGGGAGCCAAGGGCCCAGCCATTGCCTACCAAATGCGTGGCGCGGACCTTCTCGATACTGCTGGCTGGAGCTAGAAGGGTGCTGTCCCTGGGTGAGAGGTGGGTGGCCTGGAAGCCAAGAGAGGCCCCAGGTCAGCCTGGGGTCACCCCTTCCTGGGGTCTCTGGCTGGGAGTAGCCATTCCCTGGATCAGTCAGCATTCTTGAAGGCTGCCTCCCGAAGTCCCCCCTCATCTCTCACTGGGTGGCCCAGAAGAACTATTTCCTCTGCCTGAAATAACCCTGTCCTGGTTGCCCTCCCCTGTGGCCCCAACCCTGCCGGAGGCCTCCCTATGGTGACACTCATCTCACTGAACTGTCTTCTGTTTACCTGTCTGGATCCCACCAGACTGAAAGCCACTTAGAGACAGGTGCCTTGCTGCTCTCATTCACCGACTACTCAGGGAATTCACATGTGTTCATTAGGCCTACTCTGTGCCTGCCAGCCACCGTGCCCCGTGTGGGGGACCAAGAGTTATAATACGGCCCAGCCTCTCAGCTCCAGAAGGCTGAGGCCTGGGTTCTTGCTCACTCTCTTCCCTGAATATTATTAATATTCTTACCTGCAGGGGAGTCAGGGCCTCCAACCCAGCTTCATCTGCTGAGAGACAAGAGCATCTCATCAGCAACCAGGCAAGACTCCTAGACCTGGGTGCTGGTCCAGCTCCTCTTGGGTTCCTGTGCCACCCCTGCCCCCAGCACTCTCTCCCTCAGTTTCCCCCCTCTGCATCAGGGGTGAGTGGGCTCTGGGCTACCCATGCTAACCCGATGCCCCTAGAAATGTGCATGCGTGCACGTGCGTGTACTTACTAGGAACCGTGGGCTTGCAAGGCTGGCAGCGGTGGTATGTGTAGGTCAGGGTGGCACCGAGCAGGAGTGGGACCACCAGGCCAGCCAGGAGCACCTGCACCCAGAACACTGAAAGAACAGCCGGTGAGTGGTGGATAGGAGCCACACCCCAGCCTCCCCAACCATCCCAATAATCCTGCCCAAATTCCCAGCACACCACCTACTCTGCCTCCAGCCACAGACAGTCACACAGGGCTCAGGACAGCTCCCGAGGGTGCTCCTGCAAGAAGAGGGGGTGGGGTGGGGGGCGTGAGGGAGTAGACACCAGGAGAGGTTACCCGTCCTCTCCATCCTGGAGGCCCTGCCCTCCCCAGGTCTCTTCCCTGGGCACCACAGTACCCTGGAATGTTCCCAAAGGACTGCTGAAACTTCACTGGTGTCCCCAGAAACAAGAGCAGCAACCGCTATTTATGGAGCTTTTTCTAGACTAGATTGAGGGTTACTAGAATGTCAGCTCCATGAGGACCAGGATTTGCCTACATTGTTCCCTGTTGGATCCCCAGCACCTAGAACATCTCTGGAAAATAGTAGATGCTTAATAAACACTTGCAGAGCAAATGAATGGATAAAGTGCTTTACCCCTTAACCTGTGCCCCAGGGGTGGGGGGGCAGAACCTGCTAACATCGTCACATGGAGAAGCCACAGATCGGAGTGGTGACGTCACTTGCCCAAGATCTCCCAGAGAATGAGTGGCAGATCATAGTTTTGAAATTGTATCAACTTGACTCTCTATAAACGGCCAAATCCTATGCTTCCTTAACCTACAGCTGGAAAGATTACTAAAGGACACAACCCCTTATTTATCTGGCATAAGGTGAATGCAGATTTCCCTTCAGTATCCAATGTCTGCCTGAAATGGCACCCACCCACCACAGGACCGAGCTCCCTCCACCTTCCCGGGATCCCCACTCTGCTCCCAGAACCCCCTCCCTGTCCCAGGGCAGCCAGGACATTACGTGGGGCAGGACACACAGCTGTTGCCATATTCATAGAAGCCAGGCAGGCAGGTCCCACAGTCGGTGTCTCTGACGGAACCTGCAGTCCAGGAGATGGCTTGTGTGTCAGGAAGGGAGAGCGGGAGTTAGGGAGAGGGGGGGTGTGGAGGGGTAGACAGCCCAGAGCGGGAGTACTCACAGGGCACCCGTGTGTGGCGGTGCAGGGCCCTGCAGTCTGAGCACGGGTGGCAGCGGAAGGGGGAGCCGTCCCTGCAGGACTTGACCAAGCACTCGGGGAACCAGCCCGGGTCACAGCCACAGTGGGCATCTGCCACTGCTGAGCAGTTCGTCAGGGCCACCTGGGAAACTGGCAAGAGTGTTCAGGGAGATGGGGAGAGTGGAGGCCATCAGGGCCGGAGACCCCCCGCGGGGACCCCGGGCAGATCCCCTGGAGAATGGAGATGGGGGCAGCCCAAGACGGGGCCACCCCCAAAGGGAGAGGAGCATGGAGATCGCCCCAGATCAGAGGCTGAGGCATATATGGAGATGGGAGGGTCATCAGGAAGTGAGGGGGCAAGGGAATCCTAGGGTGGGATCGAGGGGAGAGGGGCCTGGGATGGGTGGACACAGGGCTGTCGCACCAGAGGTTAAGCCCAAGCCAGCCACCTCCTTCAGAAACAGCCTGGCCATGGCCTGTCCTCAGGAGTCCCCCACTGAGCACTAGGTCCCTCACCCTCTTCATCACAGGCCTGGCAGCGGGTACAGCGGGTCTCATGGTGGTTCTCCCGGGCCAGGAAGGTGCCGCGGGGGCACGGGAGGCAGGTAGAGGCACCGCAAGGCTTTGGGCAGGGGGCCTTCAGGTAGTGCCCTGTGGAAACCAGACCCGGGTCAGACAGTCAAAGGGGGTTCCTTCTTTCCCCTCCCTCCTCTCCTATCTCTGGCTCCCTACTTCCTCCCCACCCCTGCCCACCTCCCCTGTCTCCTGACCCCGCCTGAACCCCATCTCCCTCTGTCTGCCCTCACTTCCCCTCCACATCCCTCCCACCCCTTCGGCTGCTCACCGGCTGGACAGCCCTTGCAACAGAACAGACCGCTCCTCTTCTGGAAGTTGGAGGCACAGTCACACTTTGGACTGGGTGTGCCGCCCTGGCCCTGGGCGCCCAGCAGCGCAAGGAGCAGGACCTGGAAGACAGGTGGCTGTTGGTTGTGACAGGGCTGGCCGTGCGGGCCCTCCCCGGCCTCCCCCCCTTCCGAGCCCCCCACCGCGTTTGCCCTCAGAGAGGCCCTCTTCTCAGGTTCTTGGGCGGGAGGTGCCATGGATGTGGGGTAAGATGAGCTTCCCTCCCCCCGGTGCACAGAGCAGGCTCGAGAGAGGCAGAGCGAGGTCTCCAGCCAGCTCCCCCCACACGTTTCCCTCTGCCAGGGCACCAGGGCAGGCACCGGGGGGCCCCGTCCCCACTCCTGGTTTGTGTAAGGTGGAGGACCCGGATCCTTCTCTGCCTGGGGCCCCTAGACCCTTCTGGCCCCCGGGGCGGGGGTTTCCTCTCAGCGGAAGGGCCCCGCCCGGCTATGGCTCTAACTAGCGGAGTCTCTAAGTGGAGAGGGGTTGGTGGTGGTGCTGGCACACTTCCCCGCGAAGTGGGGCCCCATCGTTCTTAGCGCAGCGACCCAGGCCTGAGGTCAGGCTCCAGGCTGCCCGCCCCCCTCCACCGTGCTCCCACTCACCGCAGCCACCGCTGCCGTGCAGCCCCCCAGCCGCAACTCCATGGCTCCTGGCGCCTTGCTGGGCCCTCGGATGACAGGCGTGCGCCAGCCCGGGGGCTTCCCCCGCTCCGCCCGCTCTGCCCCAAGCCAGCCCCGGGGGAGCCCGCCTCAGGGGTGGGGGCCAGGGCGGGGCCCCCAGCCCACGCAGCCTGCCCCTGCGCACCTGAGCTCACCTGAGGTGGCCTGGGGGCAGCAAGGCGTACACAGGACAGGGCAGCATCCAGGTCCCCCGCCCCCCCCGCCTGGGTTCTGGCCCCGGCCCTGAGACTACAACTTCCAGGTGAAGTGACTTCCCTCCTTCGGGCCTCAGAGCCCTCCCTCAGCCATGAGAGGTTGGGCCACAGCGACAGCGACGCAGCTGGGAGATCCAGCCTCCCCAATACTGCCTGGGTGTGGGTACAGGGGCCCCGCCCCTGCAGGGGAGTCCCAGCGGGCATTCTCAGTAGAGCCTGAGACGCATCGCCCGCCCTGGCATAAGTTTACGGGGACCACCCAGGGCAGGGCCCGTGAGGGACCTCGTGGGAGGGAGAACTTCATGGGGTATCCTGGGTAGCCCTTGTGGCTGAGGCAGGGGATGGGGGGTGATCTTGGGGGTGCTGGTCTGGTCACCTCTGCCCTGTTAATTCACTAATGCTTCTCCACAGTCTCCTCCGGGGGTGCCCTACCACAGACAGAGGGCGACAGGAGTGAGAGCCCCCTGCCCCCTGGCTCAAGTGCACCTGAGTCAGGAAAGGGGCTGGTTCCAAAAGCAAAGAACTTCTTCTGGTAGTATATACAAGTCTTTATAAAAGAATCAAAAGCTCAATAAATATGCAACTTTACACAGAGCCCAACCCGAGCCTGGGGTGGCCAGTGGGCCTGGGAGAGAGGGAGGCAAGGACAGGAGAGCAAACATCCCGTTTGGGGCCGGATGAGGGTGGAGGTGGGAAAGGCCGCCCTGGAGCCCACCCCAGGATTGGAGCTGGTGACTTCAGGGAGCAGCGAACAAGGGACCCTGCGGGGGTCGGGTGGACAGGTTAGTGGGGGTGGCCTTGGGGGGAGTCCTGAGGAAGTACTGCGGCCTGGGCCTGGAGCTCTGCTGAGCCCCCCTCCACTTCCATCCAGTCTGGCAAAGTGCAAATCGGGGGTCCTGCCCGGCGCTCTGGCTACTGTGCGGGCAGCAGCCGGAGCAGGGACCCGGATGCCCCAGGAGGCATGCTGTTTGCTGTCTCTCGGTCAGTGGCACCCTCGGGGGCCTCCCTCTGCTCAGACCTCCCTGCAAGAGAAGGGAAGGGACAGACAGTCCTTCCTTGATTGATGCCACTTCCAGAGGGGGCTCTGGTCACCCTCCCTGCCCCACCAGACTCCTTAGGCCCCTTCCCCACCACCCACTGTAGACACTGCCATTCAGGCTCTGAAGCAGGTCTCAGGCTCCCTTCTCCCATCCCCACCTCCTAATGCCATCTGCTCCCAGCCATGACAGTGCCCCTACCCATCCCGGGACTCAGTGCCCCCAAGGCCAACACACTGGGCCACAAGCCCTCTACCCCAGGCCACTCACGAGGCAGTGAGCGTGGAGTTAAGCAGCAGGGTGGTCCTGATTCGGTACAGTTGGGCCAGCGTCAGCTTCCGGTGCTGGGCAGAGATCCCTGGGTGGGGCTCGGGCTGCACCCTGGGTGAGGCCCCCAAGGACAGCTCTCTGCTCCTCCTGGTGGGTCTTTCGGGCGCCCCAGCTGGGCAGCTGGTTCTGCCCTCCAGCTCTGATAGCTTGGGGCCACTACCAGGGCTAGGTGCCCCCCGGTGAACCCAGCTGGGCCCGGCTTCCTGAGGGGAGCCCTGAGTCCTCGTGCCAGAGACCGTAACGGCCAAGCAGAGTTCTGACAGACTGCGGCTGGGGGCCGGGGGCGCTCCACGGGCAGTGGCCCCTGATAGCAGCTGGAGGAGGCTAGCCTCAGATTTGGACTTGAGCAGGTGGGGCGGGCGGGGCAGCAGCTGGACAGGGGTGCGGCGGCGGAGACGGGGTGAGGGTGGGGGTGAAGGGGCCTGTGGTAACTCTGGGGGCCGGGGCGCTGGCTCCACCACAGGGGCTGGGGCCACAAAGTCTTGCAGGGAGGTGGGGGAGAGGGTGCCGTAGGCAGAGTCCATGGAGCAGGAGCGGCCGTCCACGGGCCCCAGGGGCAGCAGCTCGCTGGTGGGCGTGACAGATGAGGCAGTGGTACTGAGAGAGGTCTCGTCCGACTGGGAGCTGAAGGGGCCACCCTCGAACTCGGGAGAGGACAGCGGCTCCCCAGGCTCCACCACAACCATGGCCAGGGTCTCCGTGGAGCCATCTGAGGCACTGTGGGGCCGGGAGAGGACAGTCAGCCCAGCCTCAGGAAGCCCAGATGGCCTGGTATAGCCAGTGCTTGGCAACGCAGAGGTCCACAGCCTCCGCCCTCCCGACTTGAGGCTCAGAGATGGCAAAAGCATGTGGCCTGTGAGCCAGAGCTCCCAACCCTGGGCCCACAACACAGATACCCATAATGATGTCTGTCACCATCACACTCCTCCCTCCAGCTGGACACAGTGCAACAATCCTCAGCTCAGGGGCGCCCGGGTGGGTCAGTTGGTTGAGCGTCTGACTCTTGATCTCGGCTGAGGTCATGATCTCATGGCTCGTGAGTTTGAGCCCCGTGTCGGGCTCTGCACTGGCAATGCGGAGCCTGCTTGGGATTCTCTGTCTTCATCTCTCTCTGCCTCTCCCCCACTTGCTCGCTCACGCTCTCTCTCTCTCTCTCTCAAGAATAAATTAAAAAAAAAAAAAAAAAAAGAATCTTCCGCTCAGCTCCACCCCACTGGCACTGGGGGATCAGAGTCAGCGCTCAAGTTCAAAACCTTTTGCCATCCCGGCCGGGACTCTGGTGGGAGACAGAGCCCTCTCCCTCATGTTGTGGTCACAGCACGAAGCCATTCGGAGGAAGGTGGGGAGTCTGGGCCCTACCCGGTGTCAGCAGCCCTGGGGTCAGGAGGGCCCCGCTCGGGGTCAGCGGCCCTGGGGTCAGGAGGGCCCTGCTCAGGGTCAAGAGGGCCCTGCTCGGGGTCAGGAGGGCTGGGCCGCAGCACTTGCCCTGCTCTGGCCCGCTGAGCGGCCCCAGGCGAGCATACCAGTGCTGGGAGTTGAGACTGTTGCTGCTCCTGCGCAGGATGGTGGGGGAGCTGGCGGCAGAAGTGCTACTCTCCCCCGCTTCCTCCTCGTCCTCGTCCTCGTCCTCTTCGTCCTCCTCCTCTTCCAGGCTCTGCAGGTGCGGCTGGCTGCCTGGCTGCTCCTGGGTGCGCAGCTGCTGCAGTTGGTTCTGCAGGTGGGGGAGGGGGTGGTGAGCGGCTCCCCCCGACAGGCCACCCTGGCCACCCACCCGCCCACCACTTGGCTCTCACCTGGGCGTTGTAAATGGCGTCCACCCAGCCACGGCACAGAGCCTGGCCGCTGGCCTGGAACGTGTAGGCCCCCACAGCACTGTGGAACTCATTCAGGTAGATGAGGAGAAAGGAGCCTGGTGAGGAGGGACTCCCATCAGTGCCAGCTAGGACCACAGCCCCTGCCCATCACGGCCCCCTCCCCACCCCACCGGGAGCAGGGCCGGCCTCCTCACCGGGGTCTCGAAGCTCCCGGCACACAATCTTGTCCACCAGCAGCGGTGGCCGGATGACCTTGGTCCTCTCGGCCTTCTTCACCGCCTTGGTCACCAAGAGTAGGTCCGTGAAGAGGAAGCAGTACACGTCCATCTGGAGTGGGGGTGGGGGGAGCAAGGGGAGCAGGCCAGGCCCGGGATCAGGGCCAGGGTCTTGGGACCTCAGCCTATCTGCCGTGATGCCCTCTCCTGGGCTGGGCCCCTTCCTGCCTGCACTTTGGTGATGTCGCTGGGGGCACCCGGGTTTGGTCAAACGCCTTCCCTGCTCCCTGCCCCCCATGAATCTGGGAATACAATTAAGATGAAGAGCAAGGTGGAGCTAACATACTTGTCATTTATTTCAATTAAAGGTTTACATTATAATTTAAAAATAATTCCAGAAATTGGTAAACCACAAGAAATTATAATATTCTCAAATGATAGAGAATAACTGAACGAGGCTCAAAGACTGCTTCCATTTGGGTGGTTCAAAGCATGTCTGAAGATTTTGAGGCTTAAGTGACTGTCAGCCAACAATTAAAGGGTCCAGGGCAGCAGTGCTGAAAGTGTTCACTTTTAGATAGTACACAATATAAAAATTATTCTTTTTAAGGGGCGCCTGGGTGGCTCAGTCGGTTGAGCGTCCGACTTCAGCTCAGGTCATGATCTCGCGGTCTGCGGGTTCGAGCCCCGCATCGGGCTCTGTGCCAACAGGTCGGAGCCTGGAACCTGCTTCGGATTCCGTGTCTCCCTTTCTCTCTGCCCCTCCCCCGCTCACGCTCCATTTCTCTCTGCCTCTCAAAAATAAAGAAATGTAACAAAAACAAATTCTTTTTTTTAATTAATTATTATTTTAGAGAAAAAGTGTGTGCCTGTGTGAGAGAAAACAGGGAGGGGCAGAGGAAGAGAGAGGATCCCAAGCAAGCTCCAGGGTCAGCCAGAGTCTCGTGCAGGGCTCGATCTCACAACTCAGGGATCAAGATCTGAGCTGAAATCAAGAGTCAGACGCTCAACCGACTCAGCCACTCAGGTGTACCAAATAATTCCTTTAAAAAAATTATGTTTATGATAATATTAAGATATTTGTATTTTTCACTTTGATCCCCTCAGAAGTGAAAAAGCAGAGCTTTCCAGAGGCTACAGGACATGTGATGATATCATTGTGATGGCTAATGGACTTCTGCTTGTGTATTTTTATACTTTCTAGAATTTCCTATGGTAGTAGTTTAGATTGTAAGTATTTTCAGAGATTATTTCAGTTTGTTCTCAAAAACAATACTATGTGTCTCTTATTTTTGTTTATAGGTGTTATTACAATAAACTGTACCTTAGTTATAAAAAAAAAAAGGTTTACATTAAAGAGAAAGAGGGAAGTGATTTTAAAACCACAATTTGCAGGCTCTGGGTTAAGCACCTGGGATTAATAGCTCAGGAGCGAGGCTCCAGGTTGTTCCTGGCCTGCTCTTGGAATGGGCCCCCTCCCTCCCACCAGGAACCCACATGGCACCAGCAAGTGGGCAAGACCAGCATCCCACGGGCTGTGTGGTTGCTGCCGTATCTGTAAAGAGTAAACGGCAGGCAGATCATCAGCCCTCGTGTGACCACAAAGTCATCCCTTCTTGAATTGCCACCCAACTGCCAGGGCAGCTGAGAACCACTAAATAGGGCCCAGAAGGTCCCCAGGAAAGGGTGGTCCAAACGCACAGGGGAAGAGGGGGTGCAGAAGGGGCCCCGGGCGTGAGGTGGTCCCTAGACTCACCTTGCTGTCCTTCCCCTCCTTCATCCTCAGGCTCCCCTCCAGCAGCAGCTGTCGTGTCTCCTCGGGGGAGGCGCCAGGGATGGGTGCTGTCAGGTCCAGATGCAGAAATTCCTTCAGGAGCTGGTGATTGGGGGCGGGGCAGGGGGGGGGGCACGTGTAGGGAGGTCACGGTCTGACTCCCCTTCTCCGCTGGAAGTCCGCGCGAAAGATTCCCGGCCTAGGCGCCTGTCTGCCAGGGTGGCCCCTCCTCCATTCCCACGGGGCCAGGGTCCCCCGCACAGGCAGCCTCCCACCTTGTCCACCTCGTCGTTGCTGCCCTCCACCACCTCGTAGGCGTCGATGCGGCTCACCACGGCCGCCAGCCGCTGCCGCTCTTGCCGCTGCCGCATGCACGCGTTCACGTGGTGGATGAAGCGCTCCACCGAGTCGATCTGCAGGGCGGGCAGGCGATGGCAGGTTCAGGGCCAGGGTCTGGGGGCGGCCGCGAGCTGCGGAGGGACCCCGCGCGCCTCCCCGGTTACCATGGTGACGACGGCCTCCTTGGCGCGCGGCTCGTCGGTCTTCCTCAACACAGACTTGAGCAGCAGCGGGTACTTGGTGAGCCGCTGGTGGGGCTTGGCCAGCATGTCGCTCAGCTTCAGCCGCTGGCACTGCTGATGCTTCTCGGCCCACTGAGGCGCAAGCGGGGACTCGGCTCAGGGCGCGCCCCGCCCCCGGGCCCCAGGCCACGCCCGCCCCCCCGCCCCCCGTGCACCTGCTGCCCCGGTGGGCCCAAGTGTCCTGCGCCCCGGCCCTTCCTCACCGTGACGTATGCCCGGAAGAGGTCGTTGTCGCGCAGCAGGCCGCGCATGTACTCCATGCAGCTCTCCTCCTCCATGCAGTATCGTATGTAGGGCTTGAAGAGGGAGCCGAACTGGCCCGGGACGGAACAGGCACGGTTACTGCGCGCTCTCCCCGGCCAGGCCCTGCGCCGGGAGCCTCACGAGCCCTCCCTCGCCGCACTTTCGCGACCACCCCAGGCTGAACTTCCGCCAGACAGAAAGGGCAGATGGCCAGGTGGGGTTCAAACCCTGGCGACCAACTCGGAATTCCTTGCCTCCGACCACTAGGGGTCACGTGGCGCCAGGGTCGGGAGGGAGGCCGGGGTGGTGGGCAGACGGGATCGGCGCCCTAGCCCTGCCGCGGTGTCCCCCACCCCCCGTGTCCGTCCCGGCCCGTACCATCTTGAAGCCTCTGAGGAAGTCCCCGGGCTGCAGCAGCGCCCGCGTGCGCCGCGCCTTCTCCAGCACCGGCACCATCACGCTGCCCCACAGTCCGCGGTGCAGCCGCACGATCTCGGGGATGTTGCTGAACAGGCGCTCGGCCTCCACCTGAAGGGGCGGGAGGTGCGCTCGGCCCCGCCCCCGACCGGGCCCCGCCCCTCCGGCTTCCTCCTTGTGTCCCGCCCCCCGCCCCGCCCCCAGCGGCAGGCCCCGCCCCCCGGGGCCACACCTCACCTCACACAGCAGCCCCGATTCTTGCAGGTTCAGGAGGCAGCAGAGGAACAGCTGTGGGGGCAGGGGGCGCTGCAGCTGGGGGGGCGTCCCAGTCCCGACGCCCCCCCACCCCCAGGCTGTTAGGCTCCCCTCTACCCCTTACCCCTCCCAGGAAGCCCTGAAGCAGCTTGGGACAGAGACGGTTCACCCCTTCAGAAAAGGCCCGACCTCCACGGCCCACCGGGGGCTCATCCTGCCTCGTCCCCAGAGGGAAAGCTCTGGGAGACTGGCCTTGCAGTGACACCTGGAACTCTCTCCTCCAGCTTTGTCCTGGCTCGGCCCCAAGTTTCAGCTAAGGAGTTCTTCCCGAACCCCAAGCCAAAGATAGGTGCTCTCCCCAGGGTGAAGTACACACACACACACACACACACACACACACACACACTCACACTCCACTTCCACAGGCTGGGCGTGGGCTGCTGGGCACCTGGCACACAGCAGGTGTTCAGAGACAGTGGCTGAATGAACGAGTCCAAGAGTGAACCTAGTGCTCAGCTAACTTGGCAAACTTGCCCAAAGCTTTCTTTCCCTGTTCTTCTGCAAAGCCCTAAACTCTGTTCAGGGGCCCCCAGAGGGAGGCCCTGGGGGGCAGGGAGGCAGGGTGCGGACCCACACTCACGTTGGTGATCACCCTCAGTTTCTTAATGTAGGAGGCTTCTGTGTGCAGGAGCTCCCACACCGCCTCCTGCTGGTGGCACTGCCTCCGGGACAGCTTCTGCGGGAAGTGCAGGAGGTTGGCCAGGAGTCCCAGAGTGTGCCAGGATGACCCGGGAGGGGGTGAGCCACCTTGCAGGCAACCTCCTTTTCCCCGTGGAAACATGAGGTCCCCCAAGTTCTGCACCCTCTTCCACCACTAAAACAGCCAAGCGGCACACCGCATGTTCCTCGCCTCAGTTTCCCCACAGCCTGGTGGGGAACACCTTGTCACTGGGTCCTTGGAAGTGTCCCCTTTCCCTGAAGGGAAGGGAGGAAGGGCCGCGGCTGTACCCACCTCAGGCCCATCAATGAGCTCCCGCCAGCTGTCTTCCAGCCGCAGACAGGCATCCTCCTCCTCCTCCTCCTCCTCCTCGTCCCCCTCCTCCTCCCACGAGTCGTGGTCGAAGCGCAGCCTGCGGGGCAGCCGCGGCAGCCCGAAGAGGCTGTAGGCGTGCAGCTTGCCCTCCAGCTGCTCCATCTTGTCCACCTCCTGGAAGGAGACCCACAGCTGGGGTCAGGGGACGGGCCCGCCAGCCACCCTGCCCCAGGGCCCACGGGACCACATACCCGGCCCAAAGCGCTGGTGCTGGGGCCCGAGCTGAAGAAGCCACTGAAGCGACTGGCCGCCCGGTTCTTCCAGCTGTCGCTGCCACCGCTGCTACCACTGGGCAGAGAGCAGCTGGAAGGCGTGGGGGCCTCCTGCCCAGGGATGCTCGTCTCCCCCAGGAACTCCGACATGTTCTTTCGGCGGCGGCCAGGGGCCTGGCCGGGAGAGGGCGATCAAGGCCAGGGCCCCCCTGACCCTCACACCCCCCTACCCCACGGTGGGTTTCCTGGACCTCAGGGAAGCTGAGACGTGGGAGGGTCTCTGCACCCCCGCCCTGGGATGCCACCTCTTCTAAGACCCGTAGATGCTCTGGAGGCTGAAGATCCAGGCACAGGTGTAGCTGGACCACCGCCCAGCCCCCAGCCCCAAGCACCACACAGTCACAGGCACACTTAGATGCACAGCTTATAAGCACAGCTCCAAATGGATACACACACACACACACACACACACACACACACACACACACACACACTCCTCAGGCATTAGCAGACTCTCAGAGACAAGACCCATTATCTTGGGGCTCCCTATCCTCAGAGCCACCCCTATTTTCCAGAAGGGGAAATTAAATCCCAAGAGGTGAGGGGCCCAGCTGACCTCCCCTCTAAGGTCCCTCCCCGCCCCCAGCCCTGACACAGCCCCTCACCAGGATATCCAGGCTCTCCCGGCGGCTCTGGGGTTCCACACGCTCCAAGGAGGGGGGCCCGGCCCTGGCTGGCCGCAGGATTGGCAGACTCAGGGATTTGGAGTCCTTCACTCCCTGTTCCACCTTCCCCTCGTCCCCCGGTTTGGCTGGGGCAGCAGTAGGGGGCAAGGAGAGGTCCTCAGCATCCAGGCCCGGTGGAGAAGGGAACCTAAGACCTCTCTCTCCTGGATCCCAACCAAGGCCTAGCTGCCCTCCCGTGAGGCCCCGCCCTGCCAGCACCCATTGCCAGGGCCCAGCAGAGACACCTGTATGGTAATGAGCCAGCTCAGGGCCATGGCCAATGGGAATCTGAGCCTGGGAAGAAGCAGCCATCTCCGGGAGGCCCAGTCAGGCCCCAGCCACCCCACCTGCCAGGTTAACTGCTCACCTTTGACCCGCAGGTAGTGTCCCCCGAACCTGTAGGCCTCAAAGGTGAGGGACAGGGGCGTGTTGGATTGGTCCAGGTAGATATCCACCTTGCCCAGCGTGATGCCCTTCCTTTCAAATACCGGCAGCAGCACCTCCCTGCCCCAGGATGGGAGGGGTGGCTGTTAGGGGGCAGGCACACAAACCCCCACCCTATGCCCAGCCCCAGCTCCACCCCACCTTACCAGTGGGAAAGGGAGCCACCCGCAGGATCACACACAGGTACGAGGACATACAGGTGTGCGTGCACACATAGCTGCCTACAGAGGTTCGCACGCTCCCACATGGGTCGACACACAAGCCAGTGCTCCCATGCCCTCCCGCTTCCGTGTCTGCCACCAGGGTGGACACTGTCACGTGCTGGTCCACATCCAGGAACCGGGCCATGCACACACGTGTTGGAATCCATGGGTGGGTCCGCTCACTCACCGGCCACCACACAGACACACACAGTTATGCCTGCAAGGAACCCCCGCACCCCCGGCCCCACTCCCCCTGCCTCGGCCCCACCAAGCCCTACCCCAGCGACTTCTTCTTCATGGCTGGTACGATCTCTGTCTCAATGTCTACATTCAGGTCAAACTTCAGGGTGAAGCACTCCTTGCTGGGGTCCTGAAAGGGTGTGGTTCTCAGCTTCTGCACCCCTTGTCTCGGCGCCTCCCCGCCTACCAGGGTGCAGGATGGGAACCCCAGCATGGGAGTGAACCCGGGGATCTCCCCAGCCTGCCTCGGTCCCAAGGAGGTGCCCAGTGTCCCTCTTGCCCAAGGGAGGTGTTCCTGTGGCATCTCCCATCCGGTAGTGGGCGGCAGGGCAGGGTGGGCAGGGAGGGACCCATTCACTCCAGGCCCCGTTCCTGGTCCTGGAGCTCAGAGCAGACGGGCCCAGTCTTGGGGATGGAAAGGAAAGGGCCCAGGAAGGGCAGGGGCTGACAGGAGCCCCCCCTGACAGCCCGGGGGCTCCTTACATCTGTGTGTCTCCTCCTTGCCTTCTTGGAGAGTTTCAGGCCTGTGCTCTTCCGGTCCCTGCAGGACAGAGGGCAGAGGCTGGAGGCACGGGTAGGCCCTCACCAGGGCGGGATGTGAACAGGCCCCGGCTGCCCACTCTTTGCTCACCCCAGGCGATCAGATAACTAACTCAGGTGCAGCTCAGGCAGGCCAGGGCCCACAAGGGGCTGAGTGCCCTCTGGTGGCCAACCCAGGAGCCACACCCAGTGGTACCTAGACAGGAGTCTGCCTGCGCCAGGCTGGAGGCTGGCCCAGGCTGGGCAGCTTCCTCCAGGAATCAGGGCATCCACAGGGACATGGAGGGGTCTCCAGTCGGGTGTTCTGAAGCCTCTTGTCCCTGGATCTCTGATCTGAGATCCAGCCTTGGGATCCCTCAGGTGTCCGCTTTGCCCACCTACCCTTTGCCATCCAGAGAGCTTTCCTCTTCCTCCTCCAAGTCCGCTGCAGGGCTGGTGCGTGGGGGGCATGACCGGGTAGACACGTTTCTGGCCAGAACAGAGCCTTTGGGGTAAAGTGGGAGGAAAGGTCATGCCTATTCCCTCCCTGGCTGCCTTCTTAGCCTGCTACCAGTCCTGGGAACCCCCCACCCCCAACAAACTAGGGCCCTTCAGGTCTGTGCAGAGAGGGGCTCAGTCACTGCTGATCACCCATCCATCCCTAGACTCAAAAAGACACAAGCACCCTGGGATGACACCCCAGGTGATGCCCTGCCCCCAAACCTGTGGCCTCAGTTTACCCTTCTATAAAATGGGGATAAGGAAGCTCTGCCTTTGGGATTGTTGCAGGAAGGAACCAAAGTCTATGGCTCCTTCTCTCAGGCCTCCTCTCCACACAACCCCCCCACCACTGTGAACACACCCGGAGTCCCAGGAGGCCTTGGTAGAGGGGGAGAGTCCTTCTGTCCATCTGACCAGCTAAAAATGGAGACACAGGGTTGGCATTTCTGGCCAGGCTCAGATGCCTGTAAGTCACCCCAGCACAGCCAGTTGGTGCTGGGCCCGGGCCAGGTCCCCACTCAGCAGGAGGGTTTCTGGTTCCTTTCTACAAGCTCCTTCTGACCTGCCCACACCCACCCCTACGGCCCCTGCTCGCCAGCAGCCTGGCTGGAGGATCTGCCCAGCAGTCCCCTACCCTGAGGAAAAGAAAGGGGCCTTTTCCATGCTGGCCCAGGGCGAAAGGCAGGAGCAGGTATGGGATGTGCAGAACCAACGACAAGGACCCAGAACCCGGAAGAGACAGGCCTGCTCTCAACACGGGGCACAGTCCCCCAACCTTTTCTCTTGTTTAAAAACTTGTAGCACAGAAGGAGCCACAACGTACTTGGGTTTCATGATTTACAGTTAACTCTTGTTCTTCTTCTTCTTATGTTTATTTATTTTCGAGAGAGAGAGAGAGAGAGTGCGAGCAGGGGAGGTGTGGAGAGAGAGGGAGGCACAGAATCCAAAGCAGGCGCCAGGCTCTGAGCCATCAGCACAGAGCCCGACGCGGGGCTCAAACTCACAGGCCGTGAGGTCATGACCTGAGTCAAGTCGGCCGCTTAACCAACTGAGCCACCCAGGTGCCCCAACTCTTGTCCTTCTGATGGCTCGTCACAGCTCCAACAGCTACCAAGACACCGTGCCCCTAAACAGGGAGTTCAGAGCTGCTCTGGGAACCCTACGCGCCCAGCCGGGGTCCCTACCCACGCTCACCTTGGGGAGGCAGGTCGAAGCGGACGTGCCCATCATAATGCATGGCGCTGTGGAACTTGCTGTCACAGGCCTCGCAGAGGTTGAGGGGCCCCCGGCGGTGCAGCTGCTGGCAGTCAGCGTGGTGGCATACCTTGTGGGGAAGGAGGGAAAGGTGGGTCGGGCCGGGCCCCCATAGAGGGTCAGGCAGGCGGGCCTGTGGCCCGACCACTGCAGTGCACAAGTGGGGTTGTGGTCTGTCCGAGGGCTGCTCTTCATTTTCCAACCGCCCATTCCCCACAGGGTGCCCTGTGCTGATGAATTCACTCTGCAGACCTTTCCCAAACTCCACCGTGGTTCCATTCTGAGGGGTGCAGAGAAAAGCAGATCCCTGCCCTCGAGGAACAGATGGTGGAGGGGAGACTTCCTGTAAGGAACCACGAGGCTGTTGCTACCAGGGTCTCTTCCTGGGGTGCAGGCATGAAGGGCACCCCAAAATGCTCAACGCTGCCATTTGCTTCTGCCAGCTCAGTGTTGGAACCGGCAAGCCCTTCCTGTCCTCCCCTCCAGACCCTCTGCTCTAAGTTCTGTGACCTGTCTGGCCCCTGCATGGCCAAACTCGCATGGGACGGAGGGGGTTCTGGGGGAGTTAGGGGCAGGTGCTGGCAGTCTGGGTGATCAGGCAGTACCCTTCCCCCCACACACACCAGTATTTACTGTATTTACCGTATCACCCTGTACACGTTCTCCCCCATCCCTGTGGATAACTGTCCCATTTTCTCCTCTGCCCTCCGGCTCCCACAGCCTACCTCTGACCCCTCCGCTTCCTACTTTCCTTGTCCCCTGCCCCCACCCCAGCACAACACATCCACCCGCCTGCCCCACACTGGGGGCGTCACCGTGCTCCGGTCCCAGCCACCTCCCAGCGAGCCCTCCCCTCCCCTATAGTGTCAGGCTCCCCGTCTATTGGCTCAAGACAGGTTCTTCCCCATCTGCGGCTCCCTTTTCCCCCGTTCCCTTTCTGCGAAGCCCTTTCTGCGAAGCCCGGTGAAACAGGTCTCCATCCTGACCACTTCCTACTTTTCCCTCCCAGTACTCGTTACCTTATTTTCCCTGGCTTTCCATTTTTAAACGTTTCAAACCTACAGAAAACTGTAAGAACGGTACAATGACATCCACACACCTTCTACCTTCCCCCGTCACGAACATTTTGTCACACTGGCCTTCTCTGTCACCTACCTCTCCCCTGGCGCAGAAGGGCGTGGGCGTTCTCCTACAAACCCCCAAAACAATGGGCACCCTCGGGGAACCGAACGCTGGTATATGATCCGTCTAAGGTCCGCTGTCTGAACAATGGCCTTTATAGCTTTTTTCCCCATACGGGAGCCAATTCAAGATTCGCGCATGCGTTCGTTTGTATCTGTTTATCCCTTTAAGAAAGAGTTCTCTGTCCTTTTTGTTTTTTCTTTCATCACACTGACGTTTTTGAAGCATTCAAGCCAGCAGTCTGGGAGAAAGCCCCTCCACGGGGATCTTTCTGGAGGTCCTTGGATGGTTTCAGGCTGAGCATTTGGGGCAACGACACGAGAGAGTGGACTGTGCCCTCCTCAGTGCGCCCGTCAGCGCGGCTGGCTCCCTTGGGGGCCTCGCGGTACTGCGTAAAGGCCCCTTTTCTCTTTGTAATGAATAAGTAGCCCGTGGGGAGATAACTTCGAGACATCCTGTTCCCGGCAATCTCACACTCCAGGGTTTTCACATCCACTGGTGACGTCTGCCTAAATCAAACATGACTACGACGGTTGCAACGGAAGATTTTCTAATTCTTCCCTTCTCTCGCAGACCCTCTCCCATCTCGGGCCCCCACCATGTTTTCTTTTTTTTTAATAACTGTTTTGTTTTGTTTTGTTTTGTTTATTTATTTATTTGGGGTGGGGGGGAGAGAGAGAGAGATTGAGAGAGAACCCCAAGCAGGCGCAGAGCCTGACGCGGGGCTCAAACCCACACATCGTGAGATCATGACCTGAGCTGAAGTTGGACACTTAACCAACACCCAAGAGCACTCCCTCCCTCCCACCATGTTTCTAAGTCCACGCGTAGGACCCAGCACTGCCACAGGTGGTCTCTTGCACACCGTCTCCTCCGTGGGCCCCAGGACCCCATGTTCTGCGGCTTTCCCCGCAGCTTTTGGCTCCCTTGCCTGCCTCCTGCCCACGTTTATCTGCATCCCATACCCCTGGGGACTCAGCCAGTCTCGTGACCCGAAAAGCCATCTACGTGCCGAGGGGTCCCGGAGGTAAATCTTCAGTCAGGTCCTCACCCAGGACACCAGACCAACCTTCTCCATGCCCCCCTTGGGTTCCCAGAAGCACCTCCCACTGCCCACGTCCTCTGGTGTGCTGCCGGACTGCCCCCTGCAGCTCCCTGCACCTCAGTCAATGGCAGTGCCTTCCAGCTGTGTGGGTGTATGGGCTGAATTGCGTCCCTCAGACAGGTCAAGGCCTAACCCCGGGTCCCTCAGGATGTGACCTTATTTAGAAATAGGGTTATTGCAGATGCCTTTAGTTAAGATGAGGTCATGCTGGAGTCTGTCACCAAGTGGCGTATGGGGTAATCCTGTGACTGGGGTCCTCACACAAGAAGAGGAGAGACAGAAACAGGGACACGTGGGAACGAGGCAACCGGCTTAGACTACACTGGGTGGCTCTCCGTATGTGGAGAATAAACTTCCCACGCAATCGGGGTTCACTGTCACCGCAGCTCCAGGGAATGAATACATTAGGCCCAAATCCCTGGGGTCACCTCTGACCGTTCTGTTACACCCCCATCCAGTCGATGGGATGATGGGACGACGCTTGCGGCTCTCCCTTCAATAGCTGTGGCTTCAACCCGGCCAGGCTCATTAGCCCACTGCTGCCCCCTGGTGGCCGTCCCGGTCACCTCCCAGTGGGATTCCAACAGTGACCTCATAACCGGTCTCCCTGCTTCCACCTGCCCTGAGCATCATCTCCGTGAGCAGCCAGAGTGGCCCCTGTTCAACCAGGAGTCACATTCACCTCCTCAGAACCCTCGATGGCTTCCCATCTCCCTCCAGGAAAGGGCAGAGTCCCGTATGGTGACTGCAGGGGCCCTCCTGCCCTGCCCTCCTGTCCTGGCTCACCCTGCTCCACCCACGGCCCCCTGGCGACCCCGACTCGCTGCCTCCGAGCCCTGACCATCTGCCACTCCCTTGGCTGGAATGCTCTTGCACTCTCTCTCTCTCTCTCAAAAATAAATAAGTAAACTTAAAAAACAACAACAACGCTTTAAAGTCAATGCCGCTCCACACTCTCTGTCCCCTCGGTGTCCTTTCTGCGTGGACCAGCCTGTTTCACTTTGGTGCCTCTCCAGCTCGCCAGCCCTGCAAGGACAGTGATTTTAGTCTGTCCGACTCACTGCCCTAGCTCAGGTCCTAGCCACTCAGCGAATACTTGTTCGGTCTACTAATCAGGGTGATGCAGGGTCACTGAAGAGTTTTGTCTGGGGAGAGCCCCATCAGAGATTTTCAAGGTGACAGACAGGGTGAGGACAGACAGCAGAGAAAGTAATCAAAGGGAGGAAGAACAAGTCTGATCGCTGTAACTCGGGGTCACCGTGTGCCTGGGGCCGCACGGAGGGCCCCTCCCCCGAGGAGGCAGGAGCTACGACTGCCTCTATTTTACAGACGAGGAAAGTGGGACTCAGGGAGGTTTCGAGTAACCTGTTGGGCCTCACACAGCCAGCGGAGCCGGGACTGGAACCCAGCGTGGGTAGCTCCAGCGCCTAGATGTCCAGCATATTCATGCCGTCTATCTCTTGGGTGGCTAAGAAGGGAGAGAGGAGCGGGGGAAGCCGGCCCGGGGGCAGCAGTCGGGCGGCCGGTGGGGGAGTGCTATAGTGAGAAGGGGAAGCAGTCATAGTTTGATGCTGCCTGTTTGGGCTCCTGTGTCCTCCTAGGCCTCGGTCAGAGAGAAAACAAAACAAAACAAAACAAAACAAAACAAAACAAGAACACCCAAAAACGTGGGCAGAGAAACGACAGCCAGCAGGGGGCAGACTGGGGACTCCTCTGGCTCCAGGGGGTCTGACGTTTCGAGGGCTGGGCCCTGGGTGAGCGGCGGGGCGTGGACACGATGGCCCAGACTCCCGAAGGCAGCCTGAGCACCACATGCGCCCAACTCCCACACCCTTCTCAGCGGTCTTCAAGTGTGTCCGTGGGGTTTTGGGCAGGGGTGAGGGGCGCCCCTCAGCCAGCGCAGCTGTTTCTACCTTCACTTCACCTACTCCCAAACAGTGTGAAAACCGCTATCCTCCACCATGGCTCTGCCTGCCCGGCTGACAGACATCAGCCCTGGCTTTGCAGATTCTGGACCCTCCTCCTCCCACCCCTCCCCCCACCAGCTGCAAGCATCTCCTCTTGACAATGACTCCGGGCAAGGCACCCACCCCACTTCAGCCCCTTCTTCCCGAGGAGCCCCGCAGTCTGCCAACCAGGCGGCCATCCCCCGCCTCTGCATCCAGCCTGGCAGCCGGCCTGGCACAGATGGCCCCTCCCACCCCTTCCAGGCCTCTTGTGATTTCCCCGCTGGCTTCATTTTGCTGGCGCCCAGGCACAGAGCGGTGGGACTGCGGACCTGCGGGTTACCCAGGCCCTAGTCTCATAGTGGGTGGGAGGTGACATGGCAGGGGCCATGCTAGGTTCGAAGGGTCCTGCGGAGGGCCTCCGGGACCCCTCCAGCCCAAGTCCCTGGCTCTCTGCCACAATCCTGTTTTTAAACCAATCTAACGTACGGGCGGCAGATTGTACACAGAGTCACTCCTGATAGCAGATTCAGCATTCCACGAACATTTATTGAGCACCTACTAGGCGCCCGCCCTGTGGAGGCACTGGTCTCCCTGAGGCGCTCAGGAGGACTCACTTCCCAGCTCTGTCCTGGGCTCTGGTGAACACCACCGCCGCTCCTCCTCCCGTTACTACCCGTAACTACTACCACTACTAATGGTGACGGGAGCCAGCGCCCCTCCACCGTGGTGACCTCTTCTGCTTCCATCCCCCCAGCAGCCCCCAGGCTCAGGGACAGCAGGGGCATGTGAAGGTCAGGCCCAGGACCTGAACCAGGTGGGTGTTTCTTTACTTAATTCAACGAGTCTGGTTGATGATGGCTTCCAGGAGCCCCCAGAGAGAACCTCAAGGCCAACTGGGAGGCTCAGACTGGGGTGGGCAGAGGCCCCTTGCTCTGACTCTGCTCCCCCACCCCTTCTCGTACCTCCATCCCCAAACTGCTGGATGTCCGCAGCTCCCTCTGGGAGCGAGGGTCTCCCCTGCGCTAAAACAGGGCAGCCCCTTCCCAAAGCCAGACTCTTGGACCTTCTCTCAGACCGAGGTGCCTATTCTCCACCTCCTTGTTGCCCACCACGGCCACCCTCTGAGAGCTGGCACCACCCCTGCCAGTGGGGGAGGGGCAGCAGGGTCCAAGGAAAAAAGTTCCCGGGACTCAACCCACCGAGAGGAGAGCCCACCGGATGGAACAGCCGGATCACCCAGCACCTCCAAAGGCAGCGAACGGACCCCAGCTTTACGAATAACAGAGGGGGCCCGTTGGGGAGCACGGTGGGGATGGGGCACCAGAAGTCAGACTTCCCCACTCGCACACCAGCCAGAGGCTGGAGCGGGGATGGGGGGAGGGTGGGCAGGGCCTGGGCGGAGGAAGGACAGGGAGCTGGGGCCCCAGCGCAGGGCCTGGCACCCACAGGTGAGTCGGGAGGCAGCCCCAGACACAAAAGGCTAAGGGCTGGCGGGCCACCTCGCCGCCCGGGGCCCTTCGGTCGCAGGGTGGGGAAACATCCCCAGGGGCGGGCCGTCGCGCGCACCCCCGCCCCGCCGCCCACACCCCGTACCTGGCCTTCGCCGTCGCGGGCGCGACCCTCCGCCGGACAGGGCAGCCCGGGGCCCGGCCTGGAGGCCGCGCGGCGCCCGGAGACGCCGGGGCCCGTCCCCATGGCGGCCGGAGGAAGCGGCGGTCTGCGCCGCCCGCCGGACAAAGCGCGGGGCTCCGCTTCCTGCCATTGTGCGGCCGCGCCCGCCCCCGGCTGAGCGCGCCGGGACCCCGGGGCCCCCGCCCGCCTCGGCCATCCCGGGGCGGCTCCGCTGCGACCCCAGCCCCGCCCCCGGCGCAAAGGTTGGGGGCTCGGGCGTCCCCGTCGGACCTGCTCTGGGCCTCGGGGAGCTCCCAGGACTAGGGCGCCCGGGCCAGCCCGCCCCGGCTGCGGAGTCCCGACCCCCCGCCCAGCCCCGCTGGCGCCCCGCTCCGCCCGGCCCTCCACCCCAACCCCAACGCCGACGTCTGGGGCCCAAAGGCCCCTCCCTTCAGTCCTGGAGACCCCGCCTCAGAACCTCAGCTCCGGGACCCTTTCTCCCTCTCCCAAGGGAGCCCTCCGAAAGCTGGTGGCAGAAGGGGGTGGGGGGCAGAACGGGGACACCTGTCTCTGCTCTGACCTCCAACTGGCCGGGCCACACATCCAGCGCTCAGAGCCCCTCCGGAGCGTCACCCTGGCGCCCGCGCACAGTCCTGGAGAGCCCAGCCTCAGAGCCTGGGCCTGGGGGACCCTGCTCCCACTGCCCAGGCCAGCGGTGAAGGCAGAGGAGCGGAGGGCTCCAGGCGACCACTGGTGGAGGCGGCAGGCGATAGGCAGGCACGTGGGTGCAAAGGGCAGTGATGGTAGATCTTCCGGAGCCCCCAGGAGTTGGGTGAGCCGGAGCATCGAGAAAACCTGGGAGCCCAACTCGGCTTTCCCCCCAGATCTCTGCTGCTCCAGGCTGGGTCTGGGTCCCTTCCACCAGCCCCACGGCCAGGGAGGCGCTCTTCAGAGCACTAGATTAGAGGGACCAGGATTGGGGGGGGGGGGTGATGGTGGGGTCCCCGCTGTAGATTACACTCACTCCCAAGAGGTGGGGGGCGGGCACTACTATGGAGTGACTCAAAAGTCTACAGGCAGGACTGAAGCCCAGACTTCGGACTCTGTTGTTCTGGAATGGCCTCCTTGGTACCCCATCTCAGTACCTCTGGTGCTGCAGGGGGGACATGATGTCATCACCCTACCCATCCCCTACACAGCTCCTCCTCCATGGGGTGGGGGGGGAGGGACAGGGCAGGGTCTCTGAAGATGGCTCTGAGGAGGCAGCAGTTTACTCCAATCAGGAGGTTTCAAGGACCACCTCCACTCCCAAAGCCCAAGCCATCCACTGTCCACACCACAGGCAGATAGATCTTTTGAAAACTAAAACCTGGACACCTCGCTCCTCCCTTAAAACCTTCCAGGAATTTGGAATAAAATCCCAACGTGGCTAGCCCCGACCTCACCTCCCGGCAGGTCCCTCATGGTGGTCTCCATGCTAGCCTGCCTCGCCATCCCCACGACTCACCAAGCTCAGCACCCACACCTCTGTGTTCTCTGTCTGGAACCCTGTGCCCCTGACCTTGCCACGGCTGGCACTGGATCCCGGCTTCAATGCCACCTCCTCAACAAGGCTTTAACCTCCTCTCAAAATAAGCCCCTTACATGTCTCACTTCCAATCCTCTTGAACTAAACTCTTTCCTCCTAAGCATTTAAAACTACCTGAAATTGTTTGACTTCCTTGTTCACTTCTTGATGACCACCCCTCCCCACTTGAATATCCTCTCCAGAGGCCAGGGTCCTTAGCTGTCTGGCCCACACGGTGCCCTCCACCCAGCAGGTGCTCAGTGTAGACTAGGAGAACAAATGGATGAAAGCAGAGGAAGGGTCTTCATGCCAGAGAAGGCCACGACGGCAGGGAAGATCTCTGCCAGGGTGTCCCTTCCTGCTGCCAGTGGTCGACAAAACCTTCCCCACTGCCTGACCGTAGGATTGCTTCTTTTTGCTAGCAAACGTGACCTCGGGCCTGCTGGCCTGGGCGGTGGTTTCTACCACATATTCTCTGTTCTTGCTGCCCTACAGGCTGACAGCTGAGCACTCCCAAATGCCAGGCCTGTGCCAGTATCCTGTTCACTACTCTCAAAGGAAGAGGCACGGTTACCATCTCCACTTAACAGATGGGGACACTGAGGCTTGGAAAAGTTAAGTGGCTTGCCCCGGGTGCAAAGTGGGGAAACAGAAGAATGCCTGTGCTTTGGACCACTATCCAGGGGCCTCAGGCAGGGTGGGGGGCATGGAGACCAGCTAAGTGGTGGTTTAACAGCAGGGCCTTGAGTTCTACCGGCTTGGGAACAGGGCAGGTCCCAAAGCCAGTTCAGGGGGATCCTACTGGCCTGGGGTTAGCAGGTCACATCAAGCAGAAACCTCGGGGGCTGGGCCAGGTAGGTCACCGGAGGTCACCTGAGTGACCAGGCCCTGGCCATTCCCCAGTCATGCTGCTGCTTGCTTCCTCCAGCCACGGCAGAGGGCCTGCTCCTCAGAAGGCCAGGGCCCTAGTGCCCCAGGGCCGAGAGGGAAGGAGGGTCAAGGAAGCTGCAGAGTCAGGGGAGGAAAGGAGCCCCTGGCCCTCACGCCAGGAGAGGGAGAAGGCCTCAGCAGACTCCTGGGTCCCCACTTCCTCTAGAGGAGGGAACTGAAATAGCCCATGCCCAGGACAAAGAAGTCCTCGGCCCTGGTTCCCTGGGGAGGGGGCCCCTCTCCAGCCCAGCCCCAGCTCCAGGCTCATGAGTCAGGACTGGCTTGTTGAAACTGATACCCAGAAACCAGATGCTGGGGCTGATGAATAATGGAGTCTCCAAGGCAGAAGCCCCCCTTCCGCTCCCCCGCCGCAGCACCATCTCCCAAACCCAGAAAAGCAGGGGACTGTGGGCAGTCCACCCCCACAGCAGGTGGGGGACCCGGCCTGGTCTTTGGTAAGACAGAGGAGCTCCCTGTCTAGGAGGAGAGACCATAGATCTGGGGCCAGCTCCATGTTCTTCCCACAACAACCAGCCTGGAGCACCTTGGCTAGAGGGACACCACTGCCCAGGGGCTCCCCATCCGGGCTGAGCTTCTCTGGGAGCCTACTGGCCCCAAGGCCCCATCTAGCTCCTTGGAAATCCAAGGGTGGAGGCTGCATGTTTGAGCAGGTCGGCCAGGGTGGGGCCAACTCTGCCAGGCTGCTCTCCAAACAGCCCACCCAGTCCCTCCCTTCCCCTAGGCCTGGGCCTCACCCCTTGTCCTTGGATTCTGGGGCCCACCTGGAGGCAGAGCCTGCCCTAAGGCCCTGCCCTGTGCTGGACCTCTCTGCAGGCCCAGCTACCCACGTGGGCCCCAGAAGTCAGCAAGGCCCCTACCACCCCAGGGAGCAGTCCAGCTGGGACCCAGTTTTAGGGACAGAGGCAGAAGCTGTGGTCAGTGAACCTCACCTCCTGCCCAGTCCCTGCACTAATGTGCCAGGTCCTGGAGCCCCAGATGCCAGCATCGAAGCCAGTGCCTTCTCCTGATACCTCTCTCTCCAGCACTGTATAAAAGTCTCCCTGAGAGGGAATGAGGAAGAAGGCACATGCCTGGGCTACAGAAGACCTGCTTCTGGGTCCCACTTACCCCTGCCCTTGCCCATCTGTGCAAAGAGGGCACTGGCCAGTTCTCTAGAATATTCTACCTAGGGATGGCTCCTGGGCCTTAATATGTGCCTGGACCCTGGCCAAGGGGCAGAAGAACAGTAAAATCCTCCTACAGCCCCACAAACCTGGGGAAGGTTACTAGGGAATTTGTAGGGTCCAGGACCCCCTCGGTCTCCATTTCTTCGTCTTTCATCAAGGCAAGCCAAGGACTCTCCAGGTCCATGGGTCTTCTCCCTCTCCCCTCCCCCAATCGGGTCCCGGCCGGCCCAGACTGCCTGAGGCTCAGACTCGCGCGCCCCCTGCCGGCCTCGAAACGACTTTCCGCCTCGGACCAACTCTCGGACGCCCAGATTGGGCAGGGTCGCCCGAGCCTCCCAGCCACCCCGCGCCAAGCCCCACTCCAGGATCCTCTCGCCCAGTCAACAATCCTCACACCGGAGAGGGGTCCCCATTGGCTCCACACTGCCCTAGCGCCGAGCCAACCCCACCCTAGAATCACTGGGGTGGGGGCGGGAGCTTGAGCCCATTCCACCCTCAGGTAAATGGAGGTAGAGCCAGTGGAGCCCATCGATACCCACCCCCGCCCCCCGCAGCCCTGGGACTGCGTCGGTCCCTTTACTCCCGGTTCTGTCCATTAATTCGGGGGGAGTCCTGGACGCCGGAACCACAGCCGTCCCGATCCCAGCCCCGTCTCGTCCCCAGCTTCCCCTTGAGACTCACCTTAGGGACATGGGTCTCCTCCCCTGTGGCTGGGGCTCGGGCCAAGGCTGCCAAAGCCCCGAGGGGCGCGCAGAGCCAGGGAGACCGGAGCCGCGGGGCGGGCTCAGTCGGCTCTGAGCCGCCGTGGGGCGCGGGACGTAGGGGAATTACGGTAGGCCGGCGCGGGCGCTACCACCTGGGCGGGCCGGGACGTACCATCGGCGCGCCCGGCTGGCGAGGGGGAGCGCGGGGAGCCCGGGAAGGAAGCGCGGCCGGCGCTGGGGGGTAATCTAGGGGCCGGGCTGCGGGGCCGGGAGGGAGGGGTCGTCACTGTCCCCGAGGGGGCTGGCTCTTCACAAATGTGCGGGAAGTTCCAAGTCCCTAGGCTTTAACCTGGGCTTGAAGACGGGAGGTCGCCGGTCCCCGGCGAGGGCCCGCGGCGGGAAGCAGTCCCGGCCTGAGAGAGGGAGGCCCCGGGGGGTCCAGGCGCGGAGACCCGCAGGCCGAGCCCGGCCGGGCATCGCCCCAAGCCAGGCTCGCTTCCGCTGGATTCTGAACTGTGCCGTCCACGGCGCCTGAGAAACGAGCCGCCTATCTCTGCCCCCTCCTTTTCCCTAGCCCGTGCCTGGCATGGCTGAAAAGGGGGCCATTCGGCCCTTTGGTGCTTCCCAGCTTCCCTCTCCCGGTTGCCTAAGTTCAGAATAACTCCGCGCTGGGCACGGGGGTTTCGGGGAGTGCACGAGGATACCGGGGAGGATACAGGAGTATTGCGAGAGGAACTGGCCCCAGCACACCAACCCCCTTCCCTAATTATCACTACGGGGTGGGCCTGGGGCCGATCTTGGGCTCAGGCCCACCATCGTTTTTCCAAACCTAGAACCCCCTCCCACAGGCCTGTCACCAGGCCAAGGCCTCTAGGCTGCCGGTTCTCTTTCCTAGAAGGCTCTGCCCTCTTTGGCAGCACTGACCTCACTGGGGCTGGGTCCACTCCAGGACGGCTCATCTTGGCCACATCACACATGGTGGGTCCTCTATCCCTGCCTCTTGGGCCTGGCGCCCCATGCCGTCACCCGCTGCCCCCAGAATGACTTAGCCAAAGCCCAGGACTTCTGTTTGCCCTGCTACTCTGGTTCTGCCGCTTCCTCCAGCTGCAGACTGGACTGCCACCTGCCTACAGCTGACCAGCATCTAAAAGTCACCCCCAGAAATCCCCAGAGTCTGGCCGTTCTCAAGGGCACCCTGGCCTCCCACCTCTCACTCCCAGAGCACCACCCGGGAGAATAGGTGACTCCCTCTCCCATTATTCACTACATCCTGCCCATTCTTTCCCCACAAGGATCTCAAATCCACCCCTTCCTCTGCCCTGTGTCCGCTGGTCTTCAGCTGGCCACCACTCCCCTAGACACACCTCCCCCTGACTCATCCCTGCCAGCTCACAACCTGTTGTTAAACCGGCAGGGAACTCTAAGGTCATCAAATCCAACGTCCACTCTGCTTGAATACTTCTAGGAATGGGGTGCTCACAACCTGTACACTGGGGAGCAGCTTCAGCTGTTGGAAACTTCCCATCCTGCCTGGGCCCTTGGAGCCAAGCAGAAAAAGTCACCTCCCTTTCCTCCTGATAGCTCCTTAGAAATGGGAGGCTCTGAGGACAGACAGATCTGGTTTAAGTCCTGGCCTTGCCTTGGTGAGTCACTTACCCCCCTGCTTCATGGGATCCTATCGCTCACGTGGAGATGGGGTGGTCCCTATGGCATAGGGAGGGTGTGAGGACAAGAGGAGGTCCCTTTGGGGAGGCATAGAAAGCAGGGCCTGGCACACAGTAGGTGCTGAATACATGAGCGGTGGCTGCTAGAAGCATCACCTTTGAGAATGATGCCCTGAGGGTCCCATCTCCAGGATAAATACCCTTGAGTCTTCAGTTCCCTCTGAAGTGATGGTCCAATGTCCCCTGGGCCAGCGAAAGCCCTCCACCATGTCCCCTTGTGACCTGGAGTGCCCTGCAGACTTTGACCAGATCACCCAGCTCAAGGGGGCCCGGCGAGGAGTTGGGGAGTCCGGACACCATCTGTCCTGTGGTTAATCTGCAGGAGGGCTGGATACTCACTATATCATCACCAGGCCCCCCTTGAGAGAGGGAACAAACACTCCCTTCATCTCCACCCCTCCCAAGACTCCAAGCTCCACCTGCCCTGGGGACAGGACAGATGTGCCATAAACATTTGCCATGCTGGGTGGGGTTGGCTGGGGTCTGGGCTGGAATCTGGGGAGGTCTCAGATCTCAGGGAGGGGAAGGAGGGCACGCCCAAAGCCTAGGGGTTTCTCTCCCCTTCCATGGCGGATGAACAGCTAGCATTCTCTTGAACCTACATCATGCCACACTCCACGCCAAGCACTTCACATCTAAGCCCTGTTTAATCCTACCTACAACTCAAGAAGCCTCAGTCTGCAGATGAAGAAACGGAGACCAGAGAGGTATAGTGACTTGCCCAGGGTAACACAGCTGGAAAGGAGTAGGCTTTGACCTTGGAGCCACTCTACACATCCTCATCCAGAGCAGGGGCAGGGGTACAACTTCTCTCCTGTGATCTCCGAGGCCCTGATTTCGGGGGGCTCCTGCTCCTCTGCTCACTCAGCTTCCCTCCATCTCCACACCTCCTCGTTCCTCAGGACACCAGCAGCCTCCTCCAGGAGCCTGTGCCCCGGAACCTCCAGGGCAGGGGGTAGGCGCAGGGCAGCTGCTTCATCTCAGAAGCCCCAGCACCCACGACAGGCTGAAATTTAAAAAGCCTGGAGACAGGCTTGTCAAACCCAAGTGCTGACTTCTCCCCTCCTAGGATGTCCGCTCCAGGAGGTCCTGGGCCTAGAAGTGGGCCCTGCACAGCAGACGCTACAAGCTCATTTGGTGAACGCATGAATGACATCATCTCCTTTAAAAAGCTAGTCCTGGGGCACCTGGGTAGCTCAGTTGGTTGGGTGTCCGACTTCAGCTCAGGTCATGATCTCACAGCTCGTGAGTTCGAGCCCCACGTCGGGCTCTGTGCCAACAACTCAGAGCCTGGAGCCTGCTTCGGATTCTGTGTCTCCCTCTCTCTCTGCCCCTCCCCTGCTCATGCTCTGTCTCTCTCTGTCTCAGAAATAAATAAAAACATCAAAAAACTTTAAAAATAAAATAAATAAATAAATAAAAAGCTAGTCCTATCCTGCTAGCCTTCTGAGCGTGGCTGGGGAAGAACAAGAATTAGGCCCTTGATCCCCCCTCCGGAAACAGCTCTGCCGGCCATGCTGTACAAGGTGGGCAAAAGCTCTTTCCTCTCTGAGCCCCATTTCCCTCACGTCATGCGAGAATAACACTTTCCTCCTGAGCTCTCGAGGGTTCAGTGACACAAGCATCAGGGCCCGACACCCCACCTAGGGCACAAGTGCGTTTGGTTGGTGGTGGTAATTGTCACCATCAAGGACATTCTTTGTTCCTCTTCCTCAGCAAAGCAGGATGTCATTTGCCTCTTCTCTCGCTCTCTGCTTCAGCCTGCTCGACCCCTTGGCAAGACTGGCCCCCCTGCCTCTCTGATCACTCAGGCATCCTTGGCCCCAAAGTGAGTCTGTGCCATTTGTCCTAAAGTGGGTCCTACGAGTGCCAGGGCCTCGTGTCTCCCACGGCAGTCTGGGTGACCCTCTGGCCCATGGCAGTCATGCCGAGTTCCAGGCAGGCCGGGGCTGGGCTGGAGCTAGGACCGGGAGGCTGCGGAGGCCCCCCACTTGCTGAGACCAGCTCTCAACTCACAGGCCTCACCTCTACGTGGTCCGAGCCCTCCTACCCTTGCCCCTGCCTGCAGCAGCTCGGGGACTTGCCCCAGGAGCAACTACCCAAGGAGGGGCCCCAGGGCTCTGCAGGCCCCTGGCAGGATGTATGTTGGGGGTAGCTGAGGCCAGTTTGTTGCCAGGAGCCCCCATCTGGGAAAGAGGCAACCAGCCAACACCAGAGCCCCAATGCCAGGCACCATCCGTGCCAGCAGATTGTGTCTGACATCACAGCCACCCCCCTGCCCGGTGACCACGGCAACTGAAAGCCTCCCCCTCCTGTCTCCGCCCCCAGAACAGTCCTCCGTGTTCCTTCTAACCTGGTCTTCCTGTGCAGAATGTATGAGCATGTGTCTGGGAGGAGGGGGGTGGGAGAGGGAGCTGGGGGGGTGGGAGGGTGGCATTTTTAATTTCCTGCAGCTGGCAGAGCTGAGCTACATGGTGGTTAGGAACACAGGTTCTGACATTACACAGAGCCGGGCTCTGGGTTCGAATCCCAGCTCTACTATATCCTGGCCATGTGTCCTTGGGTGAGCCATTAGCTCCCTGAGCCTCAGTTTCCTCATCTATAAATAATAACGACAGGACAGATCTCAGAAGGCCAGAAGGAGGAGACAGCGAGTCCTCAGCTCCACAGCTTGACACAGTAAGAGCTGGCAGTCATTACCATGGTCACTCAAATGCGTGCTGGAAGGGGCCACGCTTGGGTTTGAGCCCTGGCTTGGTCTCTCATGAGCTGTGGGGCCTGAGCCAAGTCACAGGACCTCTCTGAACCTTGGTATCTTCATCTGGAAAAGGGGGCACGCAGGCCGGCCCAACAGAGCTGCCACAAACAGCACATAAGGCACAGAGAGCATGTGGCACAAAGCCCGGCGCATAATGGACAGAGGTGCCCGGCGACGATATTTATCGTTCTCCCTCTTGTTCTGCCCTGCTGCTGGCTCCCAAGGCCTGGCGCTTCAGGACCAATTTGTCCCTTCTTCCCTCTGTCATTCCCATGGCACCCTCACTCTCACCAAGTCTCAAAGTGTCCCTGACCCATGCCCAGGCCTGAAGAGTGATCCAGTGCTCCAGGAAGGGGGCCAGCTGGGCACTGGAGCACAGCCTGAGCTGGGGGGGGGGGGCGGGGCGTCCTTTCTCTTCCTGGGTCTCAGCTTCCTCATCTGTGACATGGGGCCACAGCTCCTGTCACCTCAGGGTGGCCACAAGGACTGCAGTGCAGGAAAGGGCTTTGGTGTACCCCTGCCCCCTGTTCTTACAGAAGTCCCCTCCATTTTGCTGTTTCTGAGCCAAGGGCGGCCCCTTGGCCTCTTCAACAAGCCGCCCTGTGGCCCTGCCCACCCTTGAACCCAGAGGACACTGTGGGTATCCATGCCTGAATAGAGAGAGGGTTGGAGCCCTGTCCTCTCTGCCCCCGGCAACCCAGGCCCTCCAGCCTCCCTACCTTGGCTGCCCGCCCCTTGTCCATGCAGTTGGGGTTCTGACAGCGCAGTCCCTTTTCCTCCGCCAGGCTCTGGTCATCTGCAGAGGAGAGAAGCAGAGGGTTATCAGTCGGGTGGGGTCCAGGGAGGCTGCGCCCCAGGCCAGGGCACCCAGGAGGGCCCTGGGGCCCCAGTGGCCTCCAGACTAGAGGATGGGTGGAGCTGTCTCCTCAATCCTCCCTTCAAAGGAGGTCAGTGTCCCTTTCTCTTTTAAATGCCAACTTATCTGCACGGGAATCTGTTTGCAGAGCCCTTTTCTTGTTGCAGTTCCCCAGGGAAATTATCCAGATTCCACGGGGAGAAAACGTCTTTGGAAATGAGCTGCTCCCTCCCTCTGTCCCACTAGTGGGGGGCGGGGTAGCTCAGTGACCTTGCGGGGCTCCAGATTTCCTGGGGGATCCCCAGAGGGCTGCCGGGTCCGCGGTCCCTTCTGACCCCCTGACCTCCACATCACTGCCTCTGTGGATGGACTCCTCTTCAAAGGCCCGGGGTGTCCCCTTTACCCCGCGGTCCATCTTTGACCCAGAATTTGGCCCCCTCCAAGCTGCCTCTCTTCCTAGGGGCTGGGGTGCAGCAGCGGAGGGGGCTGGGAAGGGGCAGACAGGCTGCCCGCGCCAGCCAGCGTGCAGGGCCAGGGGAAGGGGTGCTGCTAAAGCGGGCCCCAACAAGGGGACAGAGTTTGGAACCCCACCGCCCTGATTCCGAGGCCGGCGTCCACCTCCCACCGGGAGCAGGCCTTACCCAGAGCAGGGGAAGGAGCGCGCCCTGCCGCCCCCCCCCCCCCCGCTCCCCCCGCCCGGCCCGCCTGCGCGCGGCGCCCCCCGCCCGCGCCCCTCCTCGAGCCGGCGCGGAGGTAGCCGACCGGCAGGCCTGCTCGGCGGGGCCGGGCCGGGGCCCCGCACTCACCCATGGAGGAGGCGCCGAGCGGCCGGGGAGGCGGGCGGGGCGGGGGGCGCCACGGGCCGGCCGGCGGGGCGGGCGACGGCGGCGGGGGACGGGCGCCAGCCGGGTGCCGGGGGAAAGGCCGGAGCGCCGCCGCCGCGGGACCCTCGGTGGCGGGAGGCGGGGCGGGGCAGGTGGGCGGCAGGAGGAGCCCGATGGAAGACCCCGCCTACGTGGGGCGTGGCTCCGCGGGCCGCCCCGCCCCTCTGCGCCGCGCCCCACCTCCCGCGTCTCCCGCCCTGCGATGCTTACTCCGCGCCTGGCTGAGCGGCGCCTGCACCCTGCCACGCGGGGTGTCCGCCGGGAGGGTGCGAGGCGATCCCCCCCCCCCCCGTTCCCCAACACCCTCAGCCTCCCAGACACTTCACATGAAAACACCTCTGGTGCTCAGGAGACGTTTTCTCAATCTCTTGGCAGGTGGGAATGAAGGCATTTTAGACAACTTTGCCATTTCCCCTGGCCCGAAAGCTACCATCTAAGTGGAAATGGGACCTTCCTGTAGGTAGGAACGCAGGTCGGAACAGCTCTTTGGCCCTTCATCTCCCACCCCCAGCAGAGTACCCGCATTGGGAAATGCTGTCACGGATAGGGGTAGGACTCCGCAAATGGAGTGGGCTTGGTGGCTACTGTTGTTTTGTTGGTTAACATTTTATTTTTTTTCAACGTTGTTTTTATTTATTTTTGGGACAGAGAGAGACAGAGCATGAACGGGGGAGGGGCAGAGAGAGAGGGAGACACAGAATCGGAAACAGGCTCCAGGCTCTGAGCCATCAGCCCAGAGCCTGACGCGGGGCTCGAACTCACGGACCGCGAGATCGTGACCTGGCTGAAGTCGGACGCTTAACCGACTGCGCCACCCAGGCGCCCCAACATTTTAAAAACTTTTGGGAAGTATGAACATGTACAGAAAAGTGCAGGAGCGCACAACTCAATAAATGTTCACAAAATGTATTTTCACAAAATAACCAATACCCAGTTCAAGAAGCAGAGCATCACCAGCCCCCCAGACGTCCCATCCCTTCCCCAACCCCCCACCCCGCGGGGCTGCCAGGAACTCCCCACAAGGGGAGGACACTGTCCTGACTTCTAACTGCATCGGTTAGTTTTGCCTGGTCTTGTACTTTATGTAAATGGCATCACTCGATACCCGGACAGCACTTTAATGGTTACAAAACACTTTGCACTACAGAAATGGAGCCTCGGGAGGTGGCCAGCACTGCCCCGAGGGACTGAAGGTGCTCCCAAGCCTGTCTAGACCCCACCCCATGGGCTAGATAGTGCCAGGAGGCCCTCCGTGGATGCGACCCAGGAGTGGAAGATCCGGTTTCTGGTGGGGCTGGGATTCCCTCTCCCAAAGGCTCCCCTGGCCTCTAGCCTCATCTCATCTCATCTCAGCCAGAGTGGGGTACTGCCTTCCTGCATGTATCCCTTACGTGGGCCAGCCCTGGGGACTCACAGGTGACCAGAACCCAGCCCCTGCCCTCGAGGACTCCTGGCAGAGGGAAGTGTGATTGGTCCAGGTCTTCTGGGTTCTCTAGATTCACTCAGCAAATACACATCGAGAGTCCCCTGAGGGGCCACCACGTGCCAAGCCCCAGGCTGGGCACTGGGGACCCATCAGTGACCCTGACAAGCCTTGGGGAGCTCCCGTGGGCCCTTTGAGGGATAGTACATCTGCATGCAGTGGGGAGGGGGCTCTCCCGGAAGAGGCTGAGGGATTACGGGAAGCATCTATCCTGAGGGCTTAAATGGTGCCCTGAGGCTTTTGGGTGAGGGCGCCAATGACACACGGGCCTCAGTCTCCTCTTGGTGCAGTTGAAGCTGGGGCTTCTGAGGAGGGCCAGGCCCGCCTGCCTTAATTCTCAGGGCGCTGAGGCCTGTGCTGCTCACTCGGTTCACAGAAACACACAATTCTGGTTTCTCCATCAGAAGCTCTGTGGTCTCAGATGTACAAAGGGCCAGTAAGGCCTGTCCTGACAGGGTCCCTGGGGGTCAGGGGTCCCGAGGGCCCTGCCCACCCCCCTCTGCCTTCTGGGTTTCCATGGGGACCTGGGGCCCTCAGCCATATTGGGGATTGGGAGGGTATTTCCCGTGTGCCCTGTAAGGGAGTTCTCAAATTCAGGTCCCCTGGGTCATAACTCCAGGCCTGGGGTCAGGCTCTAACACCTTTTGCCCCAAGACTTCTGGGTTCTGGCTCTAAATTCTGGGGGCTCTGGGCTATTTCCTCCACCACAACATTCTGGAACTGCTTTCCCAGCTCTCTATGTCCTGCCATGACTGGGTCAGGCCACAGCCCCTGCACAGCCTGATCCGCCCGCAGCTGCCGCTGAGTTGTTGACTTGTGGTTCTGGAGTTGTTTGTCCTGGTTCTTCCAGGCGCTGGGGCTCTACCTGGCTGAACTCTCTAGCCTCTGAGCCCCCGGTTTCAGCTCTCTCGAGATGCTCCATCTGTTCTCTAGACCCCCTCTCTGGACTGCTTGCTCTTCACCCACCTGGGGGCTAGCTTTCTCCGTGCTAAAGCTGCAACCTCCTGGGGTCTGTGGGTGTGCTTCTCTCTCCCAGAGACCCCAAACACAGGAAAATCAGTGAAGGTCCCGGTAAGAGGGGCTTCTGGGGCCTGGAGAGGGCTCAGCACAGGCATAGGCCATCCCCACCACAGGCTTGCCGGGAGCTCCTCTCCCAGCAAGCCAGCCCACTTACAACCTGGAGGAAGGGTGGGCCTGGTGAGGGGGACACTGTACCAGGTAACATCATACCCTGGACATAGATCAGGCCAGAGGTGGCCACCTGGCCTAGCCCATTCAATTGGATTTGCTCTCTTGAGAATTTGAATCGAGACGGGCAATACCCATGGGGCCCTGCAGCCCTGCAGCCCTCCCATCATGGGAAGTCAGTGTACATGGGTGCAGAGCCCTGTGATTGTTGAAGAGCAAGAATGAGGGGACCCATAGAAGCAGCTGGTCAGTGGGGAGGGCCCTAGAGCAGAGAGGGAGGGGAGAAGACAGCCCTGTGACCGTGGGACAGCTCCCGGGGCCTGTCTCCACCGCCTGCTCCTGTAGGACCCCCTCTGATTTGAGTCAACCTGAGTGGGTGTCTGGCTGCGACTCCTGAGCCAAACCTCAGGCAGACGTGGAGCCCTGAACTTGCCCCCCGCACCCAGGGTGCCAGAGGCTGCCCCCCTGGGTGTGAGACAGCCCAGCAGCCCTCCTGGCCCCTCCAGCTCCCTCCGTCCTGGAAAGCCAGGGGCCCCCTCGGCCAGGCAGACAGGCCCACCCTCCAGCCCTCCCCCCACCTCCTATCTTAGTCATGGGATGCCGCCTTTGCGTCTCTCCCAACATGATCTCTACCACAACTGGCCGACAGGGCGCCTGGGCAGAAGCCGGCCGGCAGACATGTTTTGTTTGGCCAAGCACGGTGCCTCAAAAGAATTTGAATTGGTTGCCAGCTTTGAAAAGTCAGATTTCACATAAAAATCCGGATTTCTGGCTTCTATGGACAAACCAGAGGAGCCTGGCAGCTCTGGACCCATATCCCTGACGGTTCCAGGGCCCGAGCTGCGTGTGCCTTAAACAGGCACCCACCCTTCCACCCCCCACCCCCATCGCTACCACTCCCTATGACCTCACAGCAGCACCCCCCCACCCCCCACCCCAAGGGAACTGAGCTTTGACCCCAGCCCTGCCCTTCCTGGTTCTTTCCCTCTGCCTCCTGCCACGTCCTTCACATCACTGTCTACTGATGCCCCCCCCCCCCCCCCCCCCCACTCTCCAAGGCCTCTGTGTCTCAACATATCCAAATTCCAGATGACTCTCTGCCTGCTAGATCCTACTATCCTGGGATGGGCTTCTGAAATGACCTATTACTTTTGACCTCTCCTCCCCACCCGATGGCTTTAGGAGCAACTGCCCACACAGGGCTCTCTGACTTGCTCAGCGCTCTTGGCTTTCCAGACCTGGTCTCCTTTCACTGTCCAACCCTCTGCGGTGTGATCTAACCCCAAATGGCAGCCACACGGTCTGTGCCTCCCGGGCACCTGCAACAAGGCCAGTCCAGGTTGAGATGCGCTGTACGTGTGAAACACACCAGACTTGGAAGACTCCACGGGGGGAAGAAAAAGAGTGTAAAATCTCATTGATGATTTTTTACGTTGATTACAAGTTGTGATGGTAATGTTTGGAATGCAGCGGGTTAAATGAAAAGATCATTAAAATTAATTTTGGTTGTTGGTTTTTCGTCTTTGTTTTGTTTTTTAGCGTGGCTATTAGAAAACTGTAATGATGGGGCGCCTCTGTGGCTCACTCTGTTAAGTGTCTGACTTTGGCTGAGGTCATGATCTTGCAGTTCGTGGGTTTGAGCCCCACGTCGGCCTCTGTGCTGACAGCTCAGAGCCTGGAGCCTGCTTTGGGTTCTGTGTCTCCCTCTCTCTCTGACCCTCCCTTACTCGCACTCTGTCTCTCTTTCTCTCTCAAAAATAAATAAACATTAAAAGAGATTTTTTTAATAAAAAAAAGAAAATTGCAACAATGGAAGCTCTATTGGAGAGCACTGCTCTTTTTTTTTTAATTTTTTAATGTTCATTTATTTTTGAGAGAGAGAGAGAGAGACAGAGCACGAGTGGGGGAGGGCCAGAGAGGGAGGGAGACACAGAATCCAAAGCAGGCTGCAGGCTCAAGCTGTCAGCACAGAGCCCAACATGGGGCTTGAACTCACAAACTGTGAGATCATGACCTGAGCCGAAGTTGGACGCTTAACGGACTGAGCCACCCAGGCGCCCCTGGAGAGCACCGTTCTAAACAATGGAGAGGGAGGTACGATCATTTGCCTGTTTTACAGACGGGGCAACTAAGACTCAGAGGATCGGGGGACTCGCCCAAGGTCACACAGCTGTGTGGGTGGTAAGGCTGAAGACTCAAAGTCTCGGCTCCTAACCATTAGGCAGCACTGCCCCAGGGTGCCCCCATGGCACCTGGCACACATGAATTCATGCCCCCGTTGTCACATAAGTGCCCCCTTTCCCAGCTGGCCCCAGGCTGGCCTGAGGATATAAGAAACCACCTTTTTTTCATTCCTCAGAGACACCCCTCACTGTGAGCCCCCACTTCAATGAACCCTTCGGCCCCGAGGAGGCCATGCCTTTCCTGCCCACCACCTCCCAAACCCAGGCCTGGCCCTGCAGAGGCTGCCCCTCCCAGGAAGCAGCTGTGACCTTAAATGCCCGCTCCCACGCAGACCCAGCCCTCTTGGGAGCCTGTCCTTGCTGGGGCAGCCGCCATAGGCTGCATAAAGCCCCCTCACCAGGCAGCCTGTGGAAGGGCCTGATCTGGCCCAAAGCTGGCTTAGAGCCAGAGGGCATGTCCCGGGCACCTGGCTTCTGGCCCCAGAAACCATCTGTCACTCCCTACCCTGGTCAGAGCATCACAGGTGGCCCAGGAAAGACATGTGGTACCCTCCCCAAAGCCCCGTGGAGCATTTTGGTGTCGGGCGGTAAAGAGGGGACCCAGCTAGAGGAAGGAACATGGACCGTGGCCTCCGACGCTGCCCCTGCCTGAAGCCCAGAACCATCGATGGCCTCATCTCCTGGAGTCCGGAGACCCCAACCGTTGCCGTGCGTGCCCACACTCCTCAGGCTCAGTGAGAAGGGGTGGGAGGACCCACTCAGAATTCCTTTCTGGGGCCAGAGAAACCATGTGGACAGAACACTCAGGCCTGGAGCCACCAGCCACTTCCTCCGGCTGAGGCTGCTGTGGGCACCTGCCCATTTGCCCACCACGGACTTGGAGGAACCGAGAGCGACCGAGGAGAAATCGGAGCGGGGCTGCAGAACCCCGTTTGAGGTTCCAATTCAGGACGGTCACACTCCGTGCCTGAGCCCCACCCCCATCACGGGGCTGTGCTGGCGCCCGGCTCAACACCCACCCCAATGGGCCCAGGCCAGGGGCCAGCTGGCTGCAGAGGACAGAGCCCACACAGACAGCTGTGTGCCCGCTCACCCACCCAGCCTGCCTCGGCTCACTCCTGACGTCTGCTCACACGCCTGGAACCACCCACTGTGTGCCAGGGCCGCCCTCCCAGCTGTGAGCAGGCCATGTGTGAGGGCGGGACTTGTGTGTCCGCCACCCCCCCACCCCCACCCCCCCCCCCACCCCCGCCACTCAGGACCCTGCTTCCAGAGTAAAGGGGACATCAAAAATCCTCCCTGCCCTGGGGCGCCTGGGTGGTTGAGCGTCCGACTTCGGCTCAGGTCATGATCTTGCGGTTCGGTTTGTGAGTTCGGACCCCTCATCGGGCTCTGTGTTAACAAACAGCTCAGAGCCTGGAGCCTCCTTCGGATTCTCTGTGTGTGTCTCTCTCTCCCTCCCCTGCTCATGCTCTGCCTCTCTCTGTCTCTCAAAAATAAGTGTTAAAAAAAAAAAAAAAAAAAAGAATCATCCCTGCCCCAAAGGGTACTCATGAAGATGCCAGGAGAAGGTCCCCTCTAAGTGTTAGCTGCTGGGGCTCAGAGCTGGAAGCAGATGGGCGCTGTGGTGGGCTATGGAATCCCAGAGGCGGGAGGGGTGGTCTGCCTGGGGAGGGCGCGGGGAGGGCGGGCTTCGCAGACGGTGCCCCGGAGCCACGCTGAGTGGCGAGGGCATCCCAGGCAGAGGTCTCCAGCAGCAGCAAAGTCTGGGCTCCTCTCGAAGACGGGGACAGAGAGAACAAATAGGAGTGGGGGACACAGCCCCTGCTGGGTTTGCCTGGCTTGTGGCCGGGACAGGTGGGATGAGCTCAGGCACATCTCCAGCCCTTGTTGGGACCTCGGCCACTTTACCTGCCTCAGGTGGATGGGAACTTGCCAGGTGAGTCAGTACAAGCAAACAGGACTCCCACAGCCCACGCCCCAGGCTCACTCCCCCCCCCCCACCCAGCCTACCCTCTGGCTCCAGAACAGTGTCTGACTGAAGGAAAAGGGAGGCTTGCCTCTAGGCTGGCCCACAACCACACACTGCCTGCCCCACCTCCTGCTCCACACCCTGCCTCGTGGCACAGGCTCTCCCTCACACTGTCCTGCACCCTCGGTCTCCTGCACGTGCCCTGAAGGTACCCGGTGCTCCCAGGGTCTGGGTGGGCAGTCCTTGCCCCTCCCCTCCAAGCAGCCACATGCTCCTATCCATTTTGGCTGGTGGGACTGGAAGCAATAAGGGGACTGATAACACACGAGACACCTGTCATGTATGCCCACCAGACATCCGTTCTCTGAGAGGAGCATTTCCCAGAGAGCTTTGTGGAACCCACGCCCCATGTGGTCTTCTGCGGTGGACCACAGGCCTGCCCATCACTCCCCATGCTCCTCTGGGCCCGTGGCCTGGGGAGGTCACCACCTGGGGCCCAAGATGAGGCCCGGCTTTTGTAGGCCAGACCCCACAGAACTGGAGTTGCCACCCGGAAGCTGAATATTCTTCTGGACCTCTGATTAGTTGAGCTCTGATGAAATAATGGCAGTAATAACAGCAGGTAACGGTGCCCTTGACCTGGGCCACGTAGAGCTTTGAAGTGCTCCGTGCGTACCACCCGTCGGCCACTCCACGGTGCCACTGGCATCATCCTCCCACTCATAGGGCTTTCTTGACATCTCACTTCTGAGAAAGGAAGTGGCCATGTGGGCATCCAAGCGCGGGCTGTGGGCCCAGCACCCCCACTACCTGTCCTGTCTCTTGGGAACCTTAATCTCTCTCTGCTTCTTTTCCTCGTCTGCGTGGACACATGTCCCGGGGCCTTGACCATACAAATTCCAGAAGGATTCATCCTACCACATGGCCTTGATCTCGGAGGCAGAGGACAGAAGCAGAACCCAGGCTCGAAGGCCGGCACTGGTCGCTGCTGTCCTCCGCTCTAGCTGCCCTGCTCCAGGCCCAGGTGTGGGGCCCACATGCCTGTCAGGCAAGCCCCCAGGAAGGAGAAGCTCCTTGGCCCGCCCTCACCTCTCCTATGGCTCCCAGGGTCCTCGGGCCCCTCTCCTCCACCAGCAGCGGCTCTCAGGAGGGGCTCTGGCCTCCACACCACTGCCGAGTACGTGACCAAGAGTAACATGTACGTGGTAAGCGGGCCACAGGCCCTGACCAGAGGGAGGTGGCCAGGTGGATCGGGTGTCAGAGGCTCCCGAAAGCCCTCCCGGGAAAGTGGGCCCGTACCTACCCCTGAGGTCTTCAATGATGTCCAGGGTGGAGCTCCAGGAGAAACGCTCCACGGCCCCCAGCTCCAGCTCGGCCAGGGCACCAGGCAGGGCCTCCAGCTCGTAGGCGCCCCGCTTCTTCCAGTAGAGAAACATGCTGAGGCCCGAGGGGGCTCCCCCACCAGGCCCGTGCCCTCAGAGGCTGGGTGGCCCCGGGGACCCAGGTCCCCGAGGCCTGGACACAGCGAGTACAGGGGCTGTGGAGGGGCTGCAGGGACCCTGGGCTGGCCTTGGGCCGGCAAGCACGGCCCTCCCCTGGGAAGGGAGCATGCTGGGAGCATCTGGGGGCCTTGGAGCTGACCAATGGCCGGGGCCCCGGCCCCACACAAAGCGCCTTTCTTCCCCTCCTACAGACATTTTACAAATTTCAACTTCCCGGCCCCCTCGGAGCCCCCACCAAGGGGATGGGCAGGCCGTGTGGGGCCGGCAGAAGCCCGGAAAAGACTGCAATTGTTCCGTGGTCTCTTTGCGAAGATAAATTTTCAGAGGAGAAAAATGTGCTGCCCCAGAAGCAATTCCAGCCCCCCCACCCCTGACTTCTGACCCCAGCCCCCAGCCCTAGCTGGGGCCCGTAGGGTCTCTCAGCGAGGAGTGCAAGCACCCATGGGGGTGCTACGGGACGGCTCCCAGAGCTGCTTCAGCTGCCCGACTGGGTCCCCTCCCCCAGGAAGCTCCAGGCCTGTCTCCCAGCTCCACCAAGCAAAGGCCTGAAGGGGGCATTCAGGGGCCAGAGAGCAGGAGCCGCTGGGCAAGCTGAGCCCCAGGGTGCGAGTGAGGCCCAAACTCTGCCCTCTGGGCTCTCCCCAAGGGCCTCTCCCCTCCTTGGGCTGGCCACACTTCACCAGGCTGCCTACCCACCCCGTCTCCCTTCTTGGACTATGTGTCGGTCACCCACACTAATGGCAGCACCACGCATGGAGCCCTGGGCGGGCCAAACCCAAAGAGGCTTTGCTGTCATCACGGAGCTTCACTGCCCCCGGCACAGGTGGGCTCCGGGGTGGGTGCATCGAGGAGGTTGGAAGGGTGGGGGGGTGGGGGGTTGGAGGAGCTGGGGGCACCGAGCCACCCGCAAGGAGAACCATGAGAAGGAGAAAAAACCAGCTACGCAGAAGGTGAAGGTCCCCGGCCCAGTTATTCTAGAGCCCCGTGAAACGTGTACATTTTTATCTAGTTAGAAAATCAAAACCAAAACCTATGGTCGCCCTCCTGGGGAGAGTCCTCTGCCCTCGTATCCAGGAAAGCCGTGCCTGCCTGGTCATTTCGGTTCTCCCCGTGGAGGTGGAATTAAACCCCGTGGTCCAGATGAGGAGACTGGGACTCAGCTAACAAGGTGCAGAACTTGGATTTGAACCCAGGATTGTATGGCTTCAGAGCCAGCTTAGGGACCTGGACGGCCACCTGGGGGGGTGGGGCAGCCCCTTGGAAATCCCGACGGGAGGGGGAAGGACACGGTGCTGGGCCCCCCAGCCTGCCTCTGCCGTGTTGCCGAGCCTCCCTTTCTGAGCCTCCCCTGGCTCCCCAGGCCGCCAGGACGGAGAAGGAGCTAGCCCCGGGGGGCTGCAGAGCTGGAACACAGCTGTCAGCAGAAGGCTCTGCTTTTGAGGGTGGGGGGTGTC